>NW_027182290.1:6831357-7431357 GCF_029961685.1 Aristolochia californica | reverse complement strand
GTGGGTCCCACATGATCTTCTAGCTCATATTGATAAGGTTGCCAACTCATGGTATCTTTGTGGATCCCTCTTGATCTTCAAGTCTTCTAACTCATTTCAGCTTGGGTGAGGACTCTTCTTGGTGTCCCACGTCCTCATGGTGGGTCCCACCAGCTCGTGCACCATGGTGGGTCCTACATTGTAACACTCCCCTCAAGCTGGGGGTGAGAAAATATCATAAATGCCCAGCTTGCTGCATATGGTAGACATAATCTTGTAAGTGACTGGTTTGTGATGATATATGCCTTAGAGATAAAAAAACCTAGTTGGAACTTTTCTCATATAAAATGGCAGTCCACTTCAATATGCTTTGTTCTTTCATGGAAGACTGGATTCGATGTAATGTGTATTGCTGCTTGATTATCATAATATAGATCTATCAAAGCTTCTTTTTAGAATCCCAATTCAGTGAGAAGAGATCTTATCTATAGGAGTTCACTAACAGTGTGTGCCATGGCTCTGTATTCTGCTTCTGCACTAGACTGCACTACTACATTTTGCTTCTTGCTTTTCCATGTAACCAAATTCCCTCCAACCATCGTACAAAATCCCAAAGTAGATTTTCTGTCATCCGGGGATCCGGCCTAGTCTGCATCTGAGAATCCTTCGATGTTGAAGTGACCATGGTTTTTATTGAAAAACCCTCTTCCTGGAGCTCCTTTTAGATATCATAGTATCCTTTCAAGTGTTAGCCAATGACTAAGTTGTGGCTTGTGCATGTATTGACTTACCACACTTACTGTATATGATATATCCAGCCTTGTTACACACAGGTAAATAAATCTTTCCACTAGTCTTTGATATTTCTTAATATCTACATCTTCTCCAATGCCTCCACATAATTTTGTATTTGAGTCCATAGGAGTGTCTGCTGGTTTGCATCCCATCATTCATGTTTCCTCAAGTAGATCAAGGGCATACTTCCTTTGGGATAGCACAATCCCATGTCTGGATTGTAATACTTCAATACCCAAAAAATATTTGAGTTAGTCCATGATCCTTTGTCTTGAATTCGGCACATATTTTTTCCTTTGTTTTCTGGATGCCCTCGGAATCACTACCAGTTAAAATGATATCATCAACATATACAACTAGAATTACCTTACCTCTTGATGTGTTTTCAATAAATACTGAGTGATCTCCAGAGCATTTGTAAAAGCCGGTCCGTATGAGGGCTTGACTAAATTTCTCAAACCATGCCCGAGGGGACTGCTTTAGACCATACAAAGATTTTTTTAAGCGGCATACTAACTCCCCCTCAACCACATACCCAGGTGGTTGTTGTATATAAATTTCTTCTTTAAGATCCCCATTCAGAAATGAATTTTCACATCAAGTTGATATATCGACCATGATGAATTGGCCGCCAGAGATAATAATATACGTACCGAGTTCATTTTTTTCACTAGAGAGAAGGTTTTTTCATAATCAATTCTATAACACTGAGTATAACCTTTGGCAACCAGTCGAGCCTTCAGTCGTACAATTGACCAATCCATATTATGTTTGACAGTATAAACCCACTTGCAACCAATGGGTTTTTTATCTGTTGGAAGAGGAACCAGTGACCACGTCTAATTGTCATTAAGTGTCTTCATTTCTTCATCCATTGCTGCCTTCCACCTTGGATGTTGTAGAGCCTCCTGATAGGATTGTGGAACAGATATGGAGGAAATAGAAGAAAAAAATTGACAACATAAAGGTGAGAGGCGATGATGAGATACAAAATTTGAAATGGGATGAGAAGAAGAAGGGCTAGTGCACAATCTTGGTTTTTTCCTTATAGCAATAGGATGAGTATCATATTGAAGGCCAAAAATAACTGGTGATGAAGGACTTACCTCTGTTGGATCTATTAACTCGACAGTTGTCATGTCGGCCACTTGCTATGGGGGTTGAATAATCTCAGTATCACGGGGCACAGCTGGTCGAGGGGAACCTGGTACTAAGGACAGACTAGGAAAAGCACTATCAGAACCTGGTACTGAGGACAGACTAGGAGAAACACTATCAGAACCTGGTACTGAGGATAGACTAGGAGAAGCACTATCAAAAGGGTTATGCATCCTTTCCCTTGGACTTTAGTTTGAGAACCGTCAGCTATGGTAACAAACTTGTGAAAGACTCGGAGATAGAGAATATAATAAATTTGTGTTACCTGTAAGATGCTCGGAGGCTCCTGAGGCAATTACCTAGGATGAAGATGAGGCAGATAGCATACCTAAAGCAGTAGTGGCAGCAGTAGTTATGGAGGAACTAGGAGAAGAATCCAACATTGTCTTCATTTTATGAAATAGCTCAAACTCTTCATCAGTAAAAAAATTTTGTGCTGCTGATTTTGTGGGTTGTTTTTCTTTTGTATCACTTACAAAGGCTTGATTAGCCTTTGTCAATTCTAACTGTCCATTGGCTTTATAGCATATTTCTTTATAATGACCATATTGTCCACAGTAACTGCATGCCTTGTAATCTTTGTAATAGCATTGATCTATAGTGTGACCAAATTTCTTACAATGAGAACATTTTTTCCCATCTGCTCTGCCAGCACCAGTCCTTCCACCTCTTCCTCTGCCTCCTCTATAACCTCTACCTTGGCCTCGACCGCGGTCAGATGATGATCCTCTATGATCGGAATACATAGCCGATGATACTTTAGTAGTGGAGGAAGAAGTGTCTGGAATACGAAGTAGTGTTGCACATACATCTTCAAACTTGGGAACAACAGAAGCACTAAGACGTTGACTCTTGGCAATCTCAAGATGGGGTTTAATATTTGCAAGGCAACTAGCAGTAATTAAGGCTTCCTTCTGCTTGTCTTGGATAGAAATATTTGTGGTTGAAGGCCACTCTTGAAGAAAGCCTGTAAAGCGGGCCAAGTACTCATTTATATTTTTTCCTTATTTAGTAATCAACATCCTTTGGAGAATGTCATATGGTCTATGTAGAGTATCCGGGCAAGAGTACAGTTTAGCACATCTCCCAAATTTGTTTAGCAGTGTCAAGATGAATGACATTGTTGGAGACATGTTCTTTCATGCTATTGATTAACCAACTAATCACCAAGGTGTCATTTTTCAACCATTTGTTATAAAAAATATCATCTTCATTAATAGGTGGTCCTCGGGTGGTGAGGTGACCAAGTAGGTCTTTTGTTATAAGGAACCTCCGAGTGGATGTGGACCAACTCATAAAATTTGATACCCCATGTAAGGGTATGGTGGTAATTCTCAGTATATCACTTTTGATATTCATATTCTCTTCAACCATGATAGGCCCTTCTTCTTAAAAAAAAAATTTCTAACAATAACACCAAGAAGAAAAGGGAAGAAGAGCTCTTGAGTATAGAGAAGAAAAAGAAAAGAGAAAAAAGAGGTGTGCGCTAAGCAAAGAGAGAGAGAGAGAGATTAACTCATGAAGGAGACATGTAACTTGATTAATTAAAAATTACAACACCTCTATTTATAGTAGAGGAAGAGATAGATTCCTTATTCAATTAGCCTTTCAATCTCCTAATTACATTTGAACTCTAACTCTCTAAGATAAGTCTATCAACACAATCTACTAGAAGACTAATATGAGTTGAACTAGAACTATTTCTTCAATCACGTGAATATAAGGGAGGAGGCCAGCTCGTGGCCTTATCCTTGTGGGTGCCACATGATTTTTCGGCTCATATTGATAAGGTTGCCAGCTCGTGGTATCTTTGTGGGTCTCACTTGATCTTCAAGTCTTCTAACCCATTTCAGCTTGTGCTTCGTAATTCCTTAACTCGTGCTAGCTTGGGTGAGGACTCTTCTTGGTGTCCCACTTCTTCATGTTGGGTCCCACCAGCTCGTGCACCATGGTGGGTCATCATATCTTAACAAGCAATGGTTTTACGATGTTTTTTTGAGAAGTTCCACCACTCCGGATAACCAATAATCACGTAACAACACTATTGGGAATGGCATTTTTCCCTGCAGTGAGTACATACCCAGTCGTTAGCTTTTCCAAAGATTGGATGATAGCTCCCCATTATCTGTCTCTGGCTTGACCTTTTTTTGGTCTGGTCTAGAAATTTGGTTTGATCCGTTGGGTTGACCCAGTTTTTTCTCTGGTCCGGTTTGGTTTCTGTTTGCTGGCCAGTTTGAACACGTGGTCCGATCTGAGTCTGGGTCAACAGAATAATCAAATCGGGACCTAAGTTAAGCAAAAAAAAAAAAATTTCCTTGCTTACCTCGTCAGCTTCGTCTTCGACTACGACAGTCTTGCTGGTTTTGTCGGCGACAGTACGATTTACTAGGAGGCTGAATGGTGGCTAGGCATCAGCAGCTTTCGAAAATTTCGTCGGTCTTCTCTGACGGGGATTCTGTTCACAGCAACAGCAAAGGAAGCTCTCCTTCTTTGCCAGGCTGGTGAAGCGTTGGAAAGTCGAGCGGTGATATGGCGGCAGTTCGACAGCAGTTTGGTGAGTTCTAGCGGAGTTCGGTGGTGCTAAGCGACAACCGAAGAAAAAAATAAACGCACACCGTCTTCTTCATTCACGGTGACGACAGAGTAGACTTGCTCTATTTTTTTTTCTCCTTCGACGACAGAGTTGTTGCTCTGGTCTTCAACTACATGATAGCTTCTTCATCTACTGCGACGATAGAAGCCTTCTACTGCTCTGATACCATGTCAAACAGAGTAAACAGTAACCAAAGCAATAACAAGGATTCAAAGAATGATTTTTTCCGATGATTTATTTTTCTCCTATCGGAGGCTATTTAACATACATTACATCGTAAAGTTAGATCTAATTAGATCCTAAAATCAGGAAAAGAATCACGGAAACAAATCGTTTCCTACAATCACGCTAACAAATTTACTAACTGCTCATTACAGCTTTGCACACAGGATCATCTAGACAAACTTCACTCAAATTTTGATGAGAGAATTTTCCTAGGTTACTCAATAAAGAGTAAGGCATATAGAGTGTTCAATAGGAGAACCCTATCTATAGAAGAGGCAATTCATGTAGAATTTGATGAGAATGATGCTAATAAACCATGTCCCATCCATGAAAGTAGAGGTTCATGAAATGCAAGAGAAACATCAAGAAGCTGACATTAACAAAGATCAAGATAGAGATAAGGATCTCCAAGCCTAGAGCTTGGTCGAAGGGAGGTAAACAACCCTCATGATCAAACCATGCAAAATTTAGGGAATGAACTTTCTCATGTTCAACCTGAGTTAAACACTAGAGAAGAGGTCAACAAAGACCTACCCAAAGTTTGGAAGTATAGGCCAGTCCATTCTCAAGAATTCATCATGAGAGAGTGGTAAATTTATTCTTACTAGAGGTTAATTTATAAAGAGATGAATTAAGCATTGAAGGATCTCCATTGGGCTGAAGCCATGCAAGAGGAACTAAATCTAATCACTAGCAGTAAAGTGTGGGACTTGGTCTTACTACTCAAAGGGCAAAATGTTATAAGCACCAAATCAGTGTTTAGAAACAAACTTGATGAGTCAAGGAAAGCAGTGAGAAATAAAACTAGGTTAGTTGCCAAGGGAGAGTCTCAATAGGAGGGTATTGATTATTATGAAACTTTTGCTCCCATGGCTAGATTAGAAGCTATTAGAATTTTGCTAGCTTTTGTATATTTTAAGGATTTTATATTATATTGAGTGAGTGTGAATGCATTTTTTGATTGGCTGTATAGAAGAAGTGGTGTGCGTAGTTCAACCACCATGTTTTAAATATTCCTTAAAACCAAACAATGTATTAAAACTTAAAAAGACTAAAACAAACTCCAAGGAGCTGGTATGATAAGCTAAGCCTATTAAAAATTATTTAACTGAAGGAAAAGTTGACACAACATTGTTTATCAAGAATAGGGGTTCACATCACAACAAAAAGATTGACTTCGCAAATATTTTGGCCAAGAAAAGTGCATTTTCAATGCCAAAGGTATTCTTAGTGAAAATTTTTAAAGTTGGAATATAATTTTTTTAAAAATTTTAAAGTCGGAATATATTTTTTTTTAAGTAAAAATTTCCTTATTCTTAAAATTTTAAAAATTTTAAATTTTTTAATTCGGAATATATTTTTTTAAATAAAATACAGATTCAAAAATAAATTCAGAATTATATTTACTTGGTTTAAAAATAAAAATATATATTCAAAAAACAACGTATATATTTTTAAAAATAATGTTAAATTTAAAATTTTTAATATCATATATATTACAAATACAAAAATATTGTTCAAAAATAAAAAAATATATCTAAAAAATTTGATATGAGGAAGGACCAAGGTGGGAGTAGCTAGAGCTGCCTAGATATTGTGAAGATGATCCAAAATCACCAGAATGAGGCATGATGCTATGAGAAGTCAACAAACCCATCATCTGAGTTGTCTGGGCTTCAATCCTACTCATAGTAGTCTAATGTGCTAACTACTATGTTTGGGATCGTAATTGTTATGACTATGATGCTAACTATTGTGTGACTACCTCCCTCATCTGCACTGGCAACTCCTAAACTCATAACCAAGACTCAACCCCTTCTCATAACCAACCCAAACATCCATTACATGCTCATATGTAGCATAGGATCTACACCCTTGGTTCGATTTACAAAGGTGTCTAATAGAACAATCAAGTATGATTTATCCTACATAAAACTAATAGAATAACACATGACTAAAAATACATGCATATACACTAAACAAAGCATATAATAATTAATAAGGCAACATAAATTAAGTTATGAGGATTGTGTCAAACATGTTGGAGAAATAATCATCATTGTATGACTTGAATTTCATTAGCCTCTTTGGTGCACGCCTCCTAAGAAGTGCACTAATGAAGCTGGTGAACTTGCCACTATGTAAATCCATCTGGCATCTATAGCCAGATGAAATGATGATTTATAGCCAATTCCCCATTCTTCCTAATGATCTTGTCAAAGGCCAGGCCCCTAGGGCCACACCATCAACTCTGTGAGGCCTATGCTATAGATTGGTGAGATGTGAAAGCTCTGATAAAGAAGAATCTATTAAAAGTATACAATGTCTTAATTATACAAATAAGATGAAGAAAACTATTCTAATTATGAAAGTCGGTGTTTCAAAGGCAACCACTACTTGAGGGTCATGTACCATCAAGGCTCTCAACACTAGTGTCATGCCTTAGGAAGATACATGCCTCCGCTTGCAAATGAGGAGGTAGCTCTAGCTCCTATAGTTGTGACTCATGCTACTGTAGATAGTACTGTTGTAGAGACTACTCTGGTGGCTGAGATAGTTGGTACGGCCGCCTACACTACATGCTTGTGTATCACACAATTTCATAATATGATTAGACTGGAAATTAATTAAAAATAAACACAAATGGTCCTTTTTTTCTTCTTCTTCTTACTCCAAATTATCATACACATTTCAATTTACTACCCTTTGTATGGTACACCATGGATCACCATGTTCAAGGTCATTTATGTAAAACACTTGTTCCACTTGAAATGCCAATGCAAAAAGGCATCGGTGCACCATTTATGAGATGTGTTGATGCTAGTGAACCATTATGATGTCAAGCCTTCAAATACTTACATCAAATCATTTACATTTAAGCACATACATAAAATTCTTCGACAAATAGCCTAGCTTTATAGTGTCGATTACCACCCCATATTAGTCGAGATCATTATCTTCATAATACCCCTTGACTACTCACCAATGCTTTGAGTTTTCTGGTGTGATTCATACTGCTTAGTATGGATTCACATGCCTTTAATGATACAACTTGAGTAACAATAATGACTGATGGGGCCAAAACCAAGGCTATAAATATCACTATGTCAATCAAGTCATCCTTGGTATTCGAAAGTTTTTTCATGTGTTGTGTTGAGTTTCTTGAAAATAGAAATAATTCATTGACTTGTAAATTGTGTACAATGAGTCACTATTTATAACAAAGGGAATAAGTAGAATCCAATTACAATTAAACTACCCTTATCCCACTTACACCCAAAGTTAAATACTAAAATATTAGTCCTAGTAGCATGACCTAAATTTCTTCATGGCCTAAATATTTCAAAATTTTATTCTTATATAATGAAAATATTTGTAGCAAAATTCTTTGTTGATAGTTATTATTTACCTTTTTATTTTTTATTAAATTATTTTGCGACAAAACAATGCACTAACAATTATTATCATTTTTAAAATTTTGTGATAAAAATATTCACTAATAGATAATATTATTTTTTAAAATTTTAAAATAATGATTTATTGGTAAAAATTTCCTTATAAACATTTTATTTTTTTATATTAAAAATATTTAAATTTTTTTTTGCCAATGATTATATATTTTAAAATAATTTTTGTAGACCTATTTTAAATAATTAGTAAAATAAAAATACTAGTAAGACAAAAAAAAGTCAGAGAGAGAGAGAGAGAGAGAGAGAGAGAGAGAGAGAGAGAGAGAGAATCATACACACACAAGATCAATCAAAAAAAATATATATATATGAAAATAAATAGGCGTGCTATGCTGAATGATCAAGGTAGGAGTTAGAGTTGTTTGGGTGCAAGAAAGGCGATCCACCAAAATACCAGAAAGAGGCATGGTGCTATGGGAAACTAATAAGCCCATCATCTACGCAAGTTGAGCTTGAAGCTGATTCATAATAGTCTATTGTTTTGCTAACTATCATGTTTGCTTTGCTAACTATTGTGACCGCCTCCCTTGTTCGTGCAACTTCCTCATTCATCTTCTGCAAATTAGCTACCCGAGTTACATTGGTGGTACTTAAACTCCGACCTACATTCAAAGACTCATCCCCTTCTAATAGCCAATCCAAACACCCATGACTTGGTCAAATTTGGCATATGACAAGGCTCTATTGTACTAAGTTGTCCATTTGTTCCTGTTAAACTTGTACGTACTAAATTTGATTTTAAAAATAAATAAGATATAAAATATATTATACTAACTTGTGCAACTCTATTCTTCTTATATGCCCATCCACAGTCTTGCTAGAGTGAATGTTCTTGAATAAATCAACTTTTTTTTATCTCATTCTATAAATGTAACATCAAATGAAATTAGATCATAGACAATTTAAAGAAAGAGATAAAAATGTTGACAATATTACCCAAACCATCTCATGGCAGATTGGATGAATAACTTTGACCACATGTATACTAAATTTTTTTATTTGCAAGCGCTGTAAGAGTGATCTTTGATCTCCCCTACATTTAGGGAAAATAAAAGAATATGATTCACATTTATATAAAAATGTCAAACTACTAATACAAAAAAAAAAAAAAACTGATACTTATTGCCATTAAAGACATTTGGCATATTCAATCCCAGTCATCTAAAGAATACCCAAGATATGGATGCTAGACCACTTCTTATATTTCCTGAAATCATTGGAACCACTTGTTTAATAGAGTGGTAATTTCTGAACAAGTGTTCCCAAGTTAATTTACTAACACGTCTAAGAGAGTCATCATTGTAACAATCAACTTTAAATTTATACTACATAAAACAAATAAACACAAGACACAATTAACATATGAAACTATATATTAAACAAAGCATAAGAAATATGATAACATAAAAAATATTACTTGAATAATAAAACATGCTAGAGAAATCCTCATCCTTGTAGCATTTGAATTTCATCACCCTCTTCGGTGCATGGCTCCTAAGAAATGCATCGATGAAGCTAGTGAACTCGCTATTGTATAAATCCACAGGGTGACTACTACCTTATTGGGATCATGATCTCTAGCTTGTCCCCCCTTTCTTCTTAATGGTCTTCTTAATAGCTAGCCCCATATAAGAGCCATACCCTTGCTTCTCTGAGAGCTGTGATGTAGTGGGTTGGGATATGGAAGGTTCCAGTGAAGAAGTATCTATATATAATATTGGTAATTTATACAACTGAGATGAAGGGAACATTTCTAATTAATGAAGTGGATGTTACAAAGCAACATTACATGAGGGTCACGCAGTATCGTGGTTCCAACCACTAGCATGGTTCAAGTGGATAGATGCCTCCACCTATGAATGGGGTGGAGCTTCGGTTCCTATAGTTGTGACTAAGGTAGTTGCTGGTGGGACTACTATGGAACACTACTCTAGTGGCAGGGATCAATGGAGGTGGCTATCTAGGGAACATGCTATTGAATCACACAATTCATTAATATAATTAGACTAAGCATTAAATAAAATAAAATACAAATGTTCTAAATTTCCTATTATTAAAACTAATTATTTTGATGTAAATACATTTACATCTAACATGGGTCATCCTAAGATTGATCGTCATCTTGCCCACAACCTTCTTCTACTTCCCCATCTTCCTCTTCCTCTTCCTCATCCTCTTCATCTACGACTTCATCTTCCTCTTCCTCTTCCTCATCCTCTTCTCTTACGGCTTCATCTTCCAAGTCTTCCTCTTCTTCTAATTCAAGTTCTTCCTGTTCCTTATTATCTTCCTCTATAATGAATTATGGTCTGGTTGTTCTGCTTGCATTCGAGCAGTTACCACCCTAAAGTTGTGTTGATTTAGGTTCAAGTGAAGCATTAGTCCTGATCAACACCATTCTTCATCGTCTTGTTGGTTACTATGAAGTCATCTAGAGGACAAGTCCTACTATAAGGACTACCATTGTTGAATTTTTGACAAAGAGAAATACTTTACTGACTTATTGTAATTTGAGTACAATGAGCTTCTATTTATAATAGAAGAAATAAGTAGAATCTAATTACAATTAAACTACCTTTGTCCTAGTTACACCCAAAGTTAAACACTAAAGGATAAGTCATAGAACAATTGAACAACCAAACATAAATAGAAGACTAATATAACTAAAATGCCTTTAACCGTGATTCTTTTGTGAGACCTCTTTTTGTCAGACTCCTATAAGACTCCATCAGAATAATTCTGGATCGATAAAATTTCTTGTTGTGAAAGTCATGTGAGACTCTTCCATACCTGCTATTCAACACTCCCCCTCAAGTTGGAGTTTATAACTTTAACTTGCAATAAAAGGATTCTTTGAATTTAATTTTATTTTACAGAAAAATATTCTTCTTAGAGGCAAAAACTTCATCTTTCTGCAAAATTCTTGATCTTTTGTGCTCCCCTTGTCTTGAATATTTTGGTCATATAAAAAATTACCACAACATGTAAAAAAAAAATACCTCTTTCTTGTACTTCTTGTACTTCTTTCCTTCAACCTAGAGATAAAAAGGACATAGAGACCCAACTTGGACAAAACATAATATAGGAGTATAAAATCACTCCTATTTGTAAGACAATGCTCCATACACCAGTAAAAAATGGTCATAGTCTAAAACACACTCCGCTTAATTTTAAAGGCGGAAAAAAAACCCAACTTAAGGGTACGACAAGGAAATTACTCACTTTTTAAGGATAGCTCAAAAAGAAATCACCTCTTGGGCGAAGAAAAAAAGACTTAACTCAAGTTGGATGTTGGACACACTCCTATACTTTTTAGGTAGTGGGTTTAGCCATTGCACTGAAGTGATAAAAATATAAGATGTAAACTGAAGAAATACTAAAGGAAAACAACTTTAACTGGAAGGAGGCGACTATGCAACACACACTACCAAAGTGACCTCCTTTTTTTTTTCTTTTTTTTTTTTTTTTGGGAAAACTAGGGCAGACTATAACAACAGAACTTAACAAACTTGACCAAGTATAAATTTTTGGGGGTGAGCAATTTTTTGGAGTTAACTATGTGAAAATACACAACCAACTAAAAAAACATAAAACATGAAAAAAACATCAAACCAAGATATTGCATGCCTTGAATGATCACATGATGGAGTGATTAAGTCTGACCAAAACTCTTTGATTAGAAGAGAAATTTGGCTAAAAAATTCGGATTATAGGAGAAAGAAACTCAATTCACGTGAACGCATGGAGAGAAAATAAGAGAGAAAATTGGAAAAAAAAAGATTTTTCGTAGAACCGACCTTTGGTACTTTTGATATAGATATCTTTAAAAATATAGCTTAGAGTCACAAAATTTTTGTTGCTAAAGAAACTAGACTCAAATATATTTAATTCGATACCTAATTTGACATAAAAATCTTTGTTCTTAAATTTTTTATAACCTCTTGATTTTTTTTGTTCTATAGCTTGACCCTTGCTAACTCCAATGTGCATATATCCTTAAATATAGATCAGATTAATATAAAATTTTATCATTTTAAAACTAGACTTTGATACTTTTCATCCAAATATAATTTTTTCTTCATAAAATATACTTATTTTGAGAGAAAATATAAAAAATAAATAGGTGTGCTATGCTGAATGACCAAGGTAGGAGTTAGAGTTGTTTGGGTGCTAGAAAGGCGACCCACCAAAATCATCAGAAAGAGGCGTGGTGCTATGGGAAACTAATAAGCCTATCATCTAAGCAATTTGAGCTTGAAGCTGATTCATAATAGTCTATTGTTTTGCTAACTATCGTGTTTGCTCTGCTAACTATTGTGACTACCTCCCCTGATCGTGCAACTTCCTCATTCATCTTCTCCAAGTTAGCTACCTAAGTTACATTGGTGGTACTTAAACTCTGACCTACATTCAAAGACTCATCTCCTTCTAATAGCCAATCCAAACACCCATGACTTGGTCAAATTTGGCATATGACAGGGCTCAATGGTACTATGTTGTCGATTTGTTCCTGTTAAACTTGTACGTACTGAATAATTTTAAAATTAAATAAGATATAAAATATATTTTACTAACTTGTGCAACTCTCTTCTTCTTATATGCCCATCCATAGTCTTGTCTAGAGTGGATGTTCTTGAAGAAATCAACTTTGTTTATCTCATTCTATAAATGTAACATCAAATGAAGTTAGATCATAGACAATTTAAAGAAAGAGATTAAAATGTTAACAATATTACCCAAACCTTCTCATGGCAGACTTGGATGAATAACTTTGACCACATCTATACTAGATTTTTTTATTTACAAGCACTTTAGGAGTGATCTTTGATCTCCCCTGCATTTAGGAAAAATAAAAGAATATGACTCACATTTATATAAAAATGTCAAACTACTAATACAAAAAAAAAATGATACTTATTGTCATTAAAGACATTTGGCATATTCAATCCCAGTCATCTAAAGAATACCCAAGATATGGATGCTAGACAACTTCTATTTCCAGAAATCAGAGTGGTAATTTCTGAACAAGTATCCCCAAGTCGATTTACTAACACGCCTAAGAGAGTCGTCATTATAACAATCAACTTTAAATTTATACTACATAAAACAAATAAACACAAGACACAATTAACATATGAAACTATATATTAAACAAATATAAGAAATAAGATAACATAAAAAATATTACTTGAATAATATAAAACATGTTGGAGAAATCCTCATCCTTGTAGCATTTCAATATCATCACCCTCTTCAGTGCATGGCTCCTAAGAAGTGCATCCATGAAGCTAGTGAACTTGCTATTGTATAAATCCATAGGGTGACTACAACCTAATGGGATCATGATCTCTAGCTTGTCCCACCTTTCTTCTTAATGGTCTTCTTAATAGCTAGCCCCCTATAAGAGCCATACCCTTCTCTGAGAGCTATGATGTAGAGGGTTGCGATATGGAAGGTTCCAATGAAGAAGTATCTATATATAATATTGGTAATTTATACAAATAAGATGAAGGGAACATTTCTAATTAATGAAGTGGATGTTCCAAAGCAACACTACATGAGGGTCGTGCACCATTGTGGTTCCAACCACTAGCATGGTTCAAGTCGATAGATGCCTCCACCTATGAATGAAGCGGAGCTTTGGCTCCTATAGTTGTGACTCAAGCAGTTGTTGGTGGGACTACTATGGAACACTACTCTAGTGGCAGAGATCAATGGGGGTGGCTATCTAGGGAACATGCTAATGAATCACACAATTCATTCATATAATTAGACTGAGCATTAAATAAAATAAAATACAAATGTTCTAAATTTCCTATTATTAAAACTAATTATTTTGATGTAAATACATTTACATCCAACATGGGTCATCCTTAGATTGATCTTCATCTTGCCCACAACCTTCTTCTCCTTTCCCATCTTCCTCTTCATCTTTGACTTCATCGTCCTCATCCTCTTTGTTTATGGCTTCATCTTCCAAGTCTTCCAGTTATTCTAATTCAAACTCTTCCTGTTCCTCATTATCTTCCTTTATAATGAACTATGGTTTGGTTGTTTTGCTTGCATACAAGCAGTTACCCCCTAAAGCAGTGTTAATGTAGGTTCAAGTGGAGCATTAGTCCTGATCAACACCATTCTTCATCGTCTTGTTGGATACTATGAAGCCATCTAGAGGACAAGTCCTACTATAAGGACCACCATTGTTGACTTTTTGGAAAAGAAAAATACTTTATTGACTTATTATAATTTGAGTACAATGATGCTTTATTTATAATAAAGGAAACAAGAAGAATCTAATTATAATTAAACTACTTTTGTCCTAGTTACACCCAAAGTTAAACCCTAAAGGATAAGTGGTAAAACAATTAAACAACTGAACATAAATAAAAGACTAATAAAACTAAAATGCCTTTAACTGTGATTCTTTTGCGAGACCTCTTTTTGTCAAACTCTTGTAAGACTCCATCAGAATAGTTCTAGTTCGATAAGACTTCTTGTTGTGAGAGTCATGTGAGACTCTTCCATTACCTGCTCTTCAACACTCCCCCTCAAGTTGGAATTTATAAATTTGGCTAGCAATAAAAGGATTATTGATAGTTAATTTTCTTTTATAGAAAATTATTCTTCTTAGATGCAAAAACTTCATATTTATGCAAAATGCTTGATCTTTTGTGCTCCTCCTGTCTTGAATATTTTGGTCATATAAAAAACTTACCACAACCTAGGGATAAAAAGGACATAGAGACCCAACTTGGATAAAACATAATATGGGAGAAGAAAATCACTCCTAGTCGTACGAGAATGCTCTATACACCAGTAAAAAATGGTCATAGTCTGAAACACACTCCGCTTAATTTTAAAGGCGGAAAAACAACCTAACTTTAGGGTACGACAAAGAAATTACTGACTTTTTAAGGGTAACTCAAAAAAAAAAAAAAATCTCCTCTTGGGCGAAGAACAAAAAACTTGACTCTTGTTGGATGTTGGATACTCCTATACTTTTTAGGTAGTGGGTCTAGCCATTTCACTCAAGTGATAAAAATATAAGATGATAAACTGAAGAAATACTAGAGGAAAATAACTTTAACTGGAAGGAGGCGACTATGCAACACTCACACTACCAATGTGACCTCCTTTTTTTTTGGAAAACTAGGGGAGACTATAACAATAGGACTTAATAAATTTGACCAAGTATAAATTTTTTGGGGTGACCAATTTTTTGAAGTTAACTATGTGGAAGATACACAACCAACTAAAAAAACATAAAACATGAAAACTACATTAAACCAAGATATTGCATACCTTGAATGATCACATGATGGAGTGATTAAGTCTGACCAAAACTCTTCGATTAGAAGAGAAATTTGGCTCTAGGAGAAAAGAAACTCAACTCACGTGAATGCATGGAGAGATAGGAAAGAAAATAGGAAAAAAAGAGATTTTTGGTAGAACTGACCTTTGGTACTTTTGATATAGATATCTCCAAAAATATAGCTTAGAATCACAAAATGTTTGTTGCTAAAAAAACTAGACTCAAAGATATGTATTTGATACCTAATTTGACATAAAAATCTTCGTTCTTAAATCTTTTATTACCTCTTGATTTTTTTTGTTATAGAGCTTTACCCTTGCTAACTCCAATGTGAATATATCCTTAAATATAGATAAGATTAACATGAAATTTTATCCTTTTGAAACTAGAATTTGACATTTTTCATCCAAATATAATTTTTCTTCATAAAATATACTTATTTTGAGAGAAATAATCTGATAGATTTTGGACTTTTTAATCTGGGCGAACTGAGTACTCTTTCTTCTTTGACCAATAGGACCATTGACTCTTCCAAGATTGATATATCTCTTGAGAAGAATCAGATTGAGAATTGGTTGGAGAGGTAAGCAAATATACTTATAGATATTTCTTTTTATATGTAATTCTCCATATAAAGTCTCGTTCTTGATGGTATAAAATGGCCCAAAAGTTGAAGTTTTCTATTGCTACTCGAACCTCTCTTATAGTATGACTTTTACTGCTTCAAATATAGATTTGTTTTTGTAGAAAACTTTGGTTGCTTCAAATATCGATTGCGTTAATTGTTTCATAGCATTTTAATTCAAATCTAATAGATAATTGAGATAATATAGTTAGTACATTTTAATGGAAAATATAAAATTACTAAATTAATCTTTTTTATATTTTTAATATTTTACTAAAACAAAGATTTAGTAGGCAGTTGAAGTAGTCTGGTGGTAGGGTTACTGCGTATTCATTGTAAGTGCTTGTAGAAATAGAAACAAGATGTCCCCTTTGAGAAGCTGTAGGCTTGTGGTCCCACGGGGCTCTTTTGTTTCGGCGTGATCAGGGGAAAGAGGCCTTTTACCTTCAGTTATGGCTGCATTTCTCCTTCAATAACTCAGAAGATAGGACAAGTTTTTAAGAACCTGCCCCTTAGTCCAGGATGAGTTTTTAGAGCGTGAAAAACACGAACACGGAATCCATGTCTATGGAGCCATGAGAGCCGGAGATCCGAACGTGTAGACCCCGGTCACTACCAAATAATCTAACACGAACGTGTAGACCCCGGCCGGAGTGAGACTTGAGAGCCCACGGTTAAATAGAGACCAAACAAATCAATAGCCTTTTCACATTTGATTTTCTTCTTTTGTTAAATCGAATAGACTATATATAGCTGCCTACATGCACATTCAAAAACCAGACACAGCCCGTTAACAAATTTCTTATCTTGCTATGGCGTTTAAACTTCTCTCCTTTCTGTCAATTTCCCTTCTTCTTCTCTTCGTTTGCTCTCTGCCCTCTCCTGCACTCTCCAGGGAGATCAAGGGTGTGAAACCGAAGCATAAACCCTTCGGTTTTCTGCAAAACTTGGTGGGATGCCAGAAAGGAGATACTGTTGAAGGCCTCCGCCAGCTGAAGCAGTACCTCCAGAGGTTCGGCTACCTGCAGAGCTACTCACCTTCCCTAGAAGGTACTTCTCGGGATGACAATTTCGATCATCTCCTTGAGTCCGCCTTCAGGACTTACCAGCTAAATTACAATCTCAATGTGACGGGAAAGCTCGACTCCAGGACAGTGGAACAAATGATTAAACCCAGATGTGGAGTCCCGGACATCATCAACGGGACGACTTCCATTAACTCCGGCAAAGCTCATCACTCTAGGCCGGCAAGCGTCCATGGTGTCATGCACTATACTGTGCACCAGGGACGCCTTAAATGGGGAAAGACACAACTTACCTATGCTTTCCTGAACAGTGGAGACAGTCTAAGATCCATTACAGCCGATGCTTTCAGAAAATGGTCGGCGGTGACCGAGTTCTCCTTCCAGGAGATTCAGAACCCGGAGAGTTCAGACATCAAAATCGGATTCTATGCCGGTGATCACGGCGATGGCAGTCCCTTCGATGGCCCGAGAGGAATCCTTGCCCATGCTTTTTACCCAACCGTTGGGCAGTTCCATCTGGACGAGGAAGAGAGCTGGTCGACCAATCCTAACATGAATGAGTTTGACTTGGAGTCCGTGGCTGTCCATGAGATAGGTCACTTGCTTGGGCTTGATCATAGTTCAGTTGCGGAAGCCATCATGTACGCCAGCATTCCCCCTGGTGTTGTCAAGAGAGAGCTGCAACAGGATGACATCGACGGCATCAGAGATCTGTATGATCTCTGATTGGATTGGCCTATTCACTATCTTGCCATTAGCTCATGGAATAAATTGAAAAGTGAGTTTTATCTTTCTGCATGTCAAGGAGCTTTTAACAACAATGCTTTAACTAAAGAATGTGGATTGCAATAGAACTCAACTCTTCCACATACCTGGTTTCTCTATACTCCTCCTTCTGCTTCTCCCCCTCAACCTGGTGATCCATGAGAAGGGACTTGCCAATAACATATATGAAGAAAAAAATATCACACCTAGTCAGAAAACAAATCCCATACTCCAAGAAACAATTGGATCAAAATTACCAAGCACTGACACAAGAACTCAACTCTTTGCTAATTTCTTAACTTGCCATACCATCTTGCAATGATAAAAAAAAAAGTCAAGGAAGAAGATCATACTCATTGACTTTGGTTAGACGCATGTAAATCCTTCAATTCTTTAGGAAAGGCACATAAAAAAGGCTTCCACAAGTAATGGGTGTGTGTGTATTGCTCCGAAGTGATAAAAAGAAAACTATTCGAGGAAGTACTACTAGAGGTTTCATAGCCTACTATTGAATAGAAACTCGCATACTGCTCTTCTATGAGATAGATCCTAACAAGGTGACCATTCTTAATATCAAGGAGAGAATGAACTCAACACATCATAACAAGATAGCTGTAGCTTTAATTGATTGAACACTAGTCTCTCAATTTTGTAAGTTTTTCAAGAACGACAAAACTAGGAGAAACAAAACATGACAACACACTAGCAATTCACCAAACAACAAGACATGCTAGGCCAGAGTTAAGCAAAGAAGTCATGAGGAATAAAGTATGAAACTCATGTTACAATGAGAAAACATGAAACTTTCCAAAATAAGTTCACATGGACATGGAGATTTAAAGAAACAAACATGTGTGGAGAGAAAATAGAGGAGAAAAGATATTAACATGGAGTGATTAATTTTGACCAAAAATCTTAAATTAGAAGAGAAATTTTCCTATAAAATTAGAAATCTAGGAGAAAAGGAACTCAATTCATGTCAAAACATGGAGAAGTAATAGGAGAGAAAATAGGAAAAGAAAGATTTATATCAGACCTAACTTTTGATGCTTTAGATATAGACAACTACCAAATATAGTGTAAAACCACAAATGGCTTAGTGCTCAAGAAACTTGACTGAAAGATCTTTAATCGATACAAAATTTTATATAAAAATATTTTTTCGTGAATCCTTTATGACAATTGGATTATCAATCAATAGCTACTTGACTTGTATTATTAATGGCATGCACATCCACGCAGCGCAACTTGAGGCATATCATAAGGACATTGTGTGATGACGATCCATTTGCATTGGTATTTCAAGAAAAGTATGTTGTTTTCATGGAAGACCTAAAAATTGTGGCTTGGGGCGCATAGTTTAGAACGTAGTTATATGAAATGTGTTAAATGCATCAAAGCAACAACCAGCCACAATTGATGAAACGAATGCCTACTAACCGTAGTTTTCAAATGAAAATCTCATCTTAGCCAAATGGACGATGATGTTGAACCATTGGGTAGGTCGAATGTTCCTCTAGAAAGTACAATTCTGTCAACTCAAATGGAAGATAATTAAGACAATGAAGATGAGGTAGAGGTAGAAGACGAGTATGAGGACAACGACAACGATGACGAAGAAGAAGAAGAAGAAGAAGAAGAAGAGGTGGAAGAAAATGATGAAGAAATTCAATTCGATGGCGATAAATCTGAATAGTTTTCCTTAGTTAATGACATTAAATAATGTATAATTATTTATTTTAACTTTGTTGCTGTTATTGTTCTTTTATTAATATTGTTATTGATATTATGAAAATATTGTGTGGTTCACCTTATATCATGTACCACTTGCACAATTTGCATTACTCAAGGATAGTCCCTCTATAGATCTAGTCTGAGATGTATGAAGGTGAGCTATTTGGGGAGGTTGATTGTGTCCTAGACACCTAGGGTATCAAAGGCAACACAAGTGTATTCCAGTAAATGAATTTTTGGTTGCAGTTTATTTATTTACTTTGTGCATATAGATGCCTCTCCATCCACACCCTCGCTCAAGCGAGGATGCAACCTGTCGAAGGGCTCCCAAATAGATGAAGTTATTATAATGCTCGTCAGAAAGATCCCAATGGAGCTTAGGGATTCATAGAGGAGATCAACATGGATTTATAGTCCATTCTTCACCCATTGGGTAAGTCATGTCCTTAGGATCCATATGGATGTAAGGGTGGATAATTTCTAGGCCTATGTTAGAAGATGGGTTCAAACCCACACAATAAAGGAAGGCCCACACGTTTAAAGGTGTTTTAGAAGATGGGCTCAAGCCCACATGACCAAGGAAGACCCACGTATCCAAGAGAGGTGGCATGATGGTAAATAAGAAGTCATCTCATAAAGATGACACTAATGTATGGAGGTAAAAACTCAAAGGAAACCATGGGTACAAGGACAGGAAAGAAAGAAACTTGTAGAATATGGACCTTTACAAGAGATGATAAACTAAAAAAGGATCACATTATCTCTGTGGACTGACAAAGTCAACTCTCATAACCCACTGTGATACCATGTTGTATTTATAAAAAAGATAAATAATTCACCACCTTGTTTTAATTTGAATATAATGGACCTCTATTTATAATAGAGGACACAAGTAGAATCCAAAACAATTAAACTGCCCTTGACCATGTTACACCCAAAGTTACACATTATAAGATAAGTTCTAGAATAATTGAACAACTTTACAAAAATAGAAGACTAACATAATTAAAACACCTTTAACTTCACATAAATAGAAGACTAACATGAATTACCCCGCATTACACCATTCATTCGATTAGGTCATTAGTCCAAAATGATCTCCTCTTCATTTGAATCACGACAGGTAATGTTCTCAGGCAAAAATAGGGGAATCATGTTTAATACCTATTTTGCGAATCATCTACATGAATTGTACGCGGGACGCGTTTCTCCCTCCCCCCGAACAAATTTTTTTACCTCATTTCCCTTCGTTCTCCCTCTACCTCAGCCTTCCTCTCCCGACAAATTTTTTCGCCCCTTCTCTTCTCCCTCTCGGCTTTTCTCCCTTTTCGGCCTTCCTCCTCCGATTTTTTTTCCCTCTATCTTCTCCCTCTCGGCCTCCGTTGTAGAGCTGCCATCGCAAAGCACGGGAAGCCGAGCCTCTGTCACAGAGCCACTTGGCCTCCCTCTCTTCTCCCTCTTGGCATACTGTCGGATCGCCGACTTTGTCGCCATTGCCTACTGGCCCGCTGTTGTCTCCCACCATTATCGGTGTCGTGAGGAAGACGACGCATCAGTGCCGTGAGGAAGACGACACTGGTTTAATTTTTCCTAACTTAGAAAAATTAAACCTCGTCATAACTTCAATATCCATATTTTTTATTTATAAAATAATTATTTTTATTTATTCAATATATTCATTTTGTAATTATTGTATTAAATTAGTGATTTAATAATTGTAATGAACATTTGGTAAATTGTTTTGGTTTAATTATCCCATTGCTATAATTAATTAAACCAATGGTTTCAAAATTTGTAGCAATATATTATTAATTAATAATATGTAAAAATATATATTATGATATTGATAAAATAATATATTTATTTACTTTTTATATTTTTTTATTAATATATTAAATTAGTTATTTTTAATGTTAAAATATATCTTATGTTATTAAAAATAATTTATTGATTTATTATATTTTCTTCTATTATTTTTTAATTTTTAATTTTTTATAATTTATTCTTGTCACTGTAATTATTATATTAATTTATAATAAACTATAATTATTAAGTAATATAATATAGTCTTTCATTAATTAGTTTATTAATATATTTTAATACTACACATTAAATCACTTATAAGTATAGTAACCATGTTTATTTTGGTTAATTATCTTTTTAGTTATATGTTATATTTCAGTATATTATAAAAAGTTACTCATTCTCTTGTTTATATCATATTTTTCATTTTGGGGCACTAACACTGGAATCTGTTTTCCAGTGCACTTGAACTCGTCTACACTGACACCCAAGGATGAGTTGAAGTTGAATCAATTCATTTCAGATGAATTGAAATCTTAACTTCATTGTGGACTAAGCCCCCTTGAGACTTCTTGTTGTACGAGTAATGTAAGACTCCTCCATACATACTCTTTAATAAAATGGAGAGGTTTAAGGTAATTGGAATAGTAGGGATAAAAATATTGAAAAACGTTAAAAAATAAACTATTTGACATGCTACGAGCCAGAAGTTATTCATGTGCATTCTTGAGGAGATTGTATGTATTATAATTAAAGTATTTTTTTAAACATTTTTATTATTAATGTACCATACTCATTTTTTGTATTTTAAAATTTCTAGGGTAAAAAATGCTTTGAGATCGAGCAATTTAGGATTACTCATTATTCATAATACAGGTGGATTGAAGGATCCGAAGAACAATATGTAAGTATAATTATAAATTTAAGATTCATTTATTTAAATGCTTTATTTTAGTTGAAAGTAATATTATAACATTCTTTTTCTATTTTTAATAGGATGACATGGAATGGATGGTATGAGAGGCAAAAGAAGTTAATGAGTCAATTGATGAGTATGCCATACTACAGTGTGTAAGTGGTCCTAGGTCTGGTTACACCAAGGGGTTGGATTTGGCTTAGTTGCTTGAGCCCAAGATAGCTCGAACATCTTATGTTCACATGTGACATCTCAAGGACAAGTTGCACCAGACTCAAGAGCAGTTGAAGAATGTTAACATTGAGATTGATGAATGGTTGAGGGATGCTCACTATGAGATTTATAAGTGACTGAAGTCTCTGCAAAAGGAGTGTGAGGATAGGATGAATGTTTTGTAGCCTCAACTCCAAGATGAGAAGTGTTAGGTATTTTAGTAGATGCAAACAAAGGGTCATAATCGTCGTTTTTCATTTTATGCCCTAGAGTGTTGTGGTTTTTAGATTTTTTATTAATAATTTTATTTATTTATTAAGAATTTTAAATTTTTGAAACTTTTTGCTTTTAAAATTTTTATTTTATTTATTTTTATTAGTACATTTTTTATAATTACATTATTTAAGTTTAATTTTTTTATTTTATCATCCTTTCTTTTTTATTCTTAAACATGGTAAAATAACAAAATGATTGTAATAATTACTTCTAATTTAATTATTTATGTTTCAAATATTTTTTTATTTTATCATCCTCTTATTTTTATTCTTAAATAGCGTAAAATAAAAAATTTAGTATTTTACTAATTACTTCTAATATAAAAAATAGTAATTAGCTGCTATAGGTTTAAAAGCTTTTTGACTTATTTTCCTATGAAGTTCAAACAATATGTTGTTAAAGTTTACACTTCTGCCTAGTAGAACATTTTTCATTTTTATTTTTGCAAGTCTTTTTCAAACAATTTTTTTAATTTCACTGGTAAATGATAGATTATGACTAGAAAAATTTTACTTTAACAAGTAGAGATTCTCACCCTAGGCTTTCATAAGCCTTCCTCTAATGCCATTCTCCTCTTTTTACCTATGTGGGACAAATAAACTTATAGTGAATAGAGGAATGAATAAAGAAAAGGAAAAAGAAGGGAATAAAGAAAAAAAAGGGAATAAAAAAAGGAAAATGAAAAAAATGGAGGAGAAGATAGAAATAAAAAATTTAAAAATATTTTTAAAAAATTTAACTGAATTAAAATTATAATTAAAGTGAAAAATGATGAAATAAATAAAAACTATTTTATAAAAATATAAAAAAAAGGAAAGAAAAAAAGGAAAATTAAAAAATGGAGGAGAAGAAAGAAGGCAAAAAAATAAAAAATAAAATTTAAAGACTAAATGAATTAAAATTATAATTAATGTGAAAAATGTGGAAATAAATATAAACTAGTTTATAAAAATATCAAGAAAAAATAGAACAAGAGAAACTGAAAAAAGGAAAATGAAAAAATTGAGGAGAAGAGTGAAGGAAAAAAAAAATATATATATATATATATATATATATTTAAAAAATTTAAAAGAAATAAAATTATAATTAATGTGAAAAATGTGGAAATAAATAAAAACTATTTTATAAAAATATAATGAAAAAATATGGGAGCAGAAAAAAGGAAAAAATGAAAATAAAAACATGGGAGAGAAGAGACCAGGAAAAAATAAAAAATAAAAATAAATGTTTTAAAATTTATAAATAAATTTTAATTTTTTAAAAAAATATATAAAGAAAAAATAAGGGAATAAAAAATGGAAAAAAGAAAAACTAAAAAATTTAGGGGAAGATTGAAGGAAAAAATAAAAATAAAAATATATATTTTAAAATTTTAAATGAATTAAAATTATAATTAATATGAAAATTGATTAAATAAATATAAAATATTTTATAAAAATATAAAGAAAGAATAAGGGAAGAAAAAAAGGAAAAAAGGAAACTGAAAAAAAGGAGGAGAGAGAAAAAGGAAAATAAAAATAAATAAGAGTTGAAATACAAAAGGAAAAAGGAAACAAATAGTAGGAAGAGGAGAAGAGTGAAAGAAAAAAATTAAAAAATTAAAATTTATATTTAAAATTTTAAAATGAATTTAAATTATAATTAAAGTGAAAAATGAGGAAAATAAATATAAACTATTTTATAAAAATATAAATTAAAAAATGAAAAATGAGGTAATAAGGAAAAGAAAATGAAAAAAATGGAAGAGATGGAAAAAGGAAAAGAAAAATAAATAAGAGTTGAAGGACAAAAGAAAAAGGAAAAAAATAGCAAGAAGAGGAGAAGAGTGAAGGAAAAAATTAAAATATATATATTTTAAATTTTTAAATGAATTAAAAATATAATTAAAGTGAAATTGGGGAAAATAAATATAAACTATTTTATAAAAAAATAATTTTATACATGAGAAATATTTTTTTTAATATTTTCTTGTACAATTGAGCCATGTTCTTAAATCATTGTACTTAAATCTTGTTCTCAGTTTAAAAGTTTATCTTGTTCATAACTTATAGTGTATTTCAAGTCTTTGTGGTTTGTAAAGGCCAAAAGGTCGAAACCAGATGAAAGTAGGGAGTAATGGGTCAAAGGAGATGAACTTAATCCTATTAATTGAGACTCAGTTATTAATATGGATTGTTAAGTAAATAAGACTCATCTAGAATACCTTTTCAATTTAATTGACCCATCACAACAATAAATTTCATGACATAAAAAATAATTTGTAGTATTGGTTATAAAAATTTATTAAAAACGAAGCCATATTAGTGATTTTTTAAGAAATGGTGAAAAAACATTTTTAGTAAAAATACTTTTCTAATTGGAAATTCTTATTAAAAAAATAATATAATTTTCTATGTAAAATTTTCCTACCAAGATGGGCTAGAAAACTGTATAGAAGATTTTTGAATAAGTATTTGATAGTTGATGCTGCAATACTTTTAGCATGAGACAATTTTCATACCAATTTTGTGTTTGACATTTTACTTGATTAAAAATTTATTGATAATCAATCTAATATATTACTATACTTATCAATAAATTTTTAGTTTTTCCTAGAATATAAATTTTCAACCAAGAGCACTAAGGAGGCCATAGTAAATTTATGGCCAAATTCAGAAATTACAAAATAAGCTAGACAATATTTGGGGTAAAAAAGATTAATATTGGTACGTTGTAATCCATTATCGAGATTAAATCCCGAACTTCCCATATTGTTCTTTTTTTTAAATGTATGCATAATTTTATATATAATTTATTTGACATATATTTTATGCAGAGTATTAAATGTAAGTCGAAGCTCGAACTAGGTTAAAATTATTAGGCTCGAGCTCAATTACAATTTTAGGCTCGAGGCTAGGGTTGGCTCGAGATCGAGTTCAAAATATATAAATCCAGTTCGGCTCGAACATAGGAAGGTTCATGCGTGGCTCGATTAGATGCCACCCTTACACCCAATTTTAAGTAGAGGTCATGCCAATTTTTATGTAAACTGTATGCATAATTTTATATATAATTTATTTGATATGTATTTTTTAAAAAGTTTTAAATGTATGTTGGAGCTCGAACTCGAGACATGTATTTTTTAAATGTTTTAAATGAATGTTGAAGCTCGAACTTGGCTTGAACTCGGTTAAAATTATTGGGCTCGAGCTCGATAACAATTTTAGGCTCGAGCTCGAGTTCGAAATATTTAAATCAAACTGTGCTCGATCATAGGCAGGTTCAGACTCGGCTCGGCTTGATGCCACCCCTAATAGCAACACCTGAAGAGTCTTACACCACGTCATAGGCAAGCCATGTTATGTCAATCTGTCACGTCAGTTTACCTTTTTTCTCCCATTTTCTTTTCATGATTGATTTAGGTTATTTTGTAATTAATTTTTTTAAAATATTAATTTCTTGTTTTAAAAAATCTTACAAATTTTATTTCATTACCTTCACTTTAATATATATAAAATATGATTAGTAATTATTTTAAAAATAATTTAAATATAATTAATACTTTATTTTACTTAATTCCTTAATGTAATTATTTTATTTTAAGATATTATTTAATTTAATACAATATTTAGTAAAAATAATTTAGTTTTAAAATTCTTAATTGTTGGTACAAATATTCCACCTTCTTTTTTATAATAACAAAACATAAAATTCGTATATTAATAATTAAAACTTTTATTCTTACCTATTTAACACATTTTATTATTGATTTCAAATAAAATTTAATTTAAAAAATATTTAAAATTTATTTTAGAGGTTAAAAATCTAATTTATCAATACACGCTTTATTAGCTTATATTTTTAAATATTTAAAAATAATCCTTTATTATTTAAAAAATATTTAAATCAATTTTTTTCAAAAATATTTATTTTTTTTTCAAAAATATTTAATTTTTTTAGAAAAAAATATTTCATTTTTGAAAAATATTTAAAAACTTAAAAAATATTTAAAATAATTAACGAAATAATTTTAATCAAATATATATTTTAGAATAATTTAATATTTAATTTAAAAAATATAAATATTTTTAAAAAAAATTTCAATGATGTGGCAAGATGACATGACACCCTACGGGTGGTATGACTTCCTGATTATGTGGCACATGACATGGCATAAGACTCTTTGAGTGTTGATGTGGAGTGATGATTTATGTGTCACCTTTGATAGTACACATGTATAGTTGATGGGTCAAAGTTGAGTATTTGTGCAAATAAGTTAAAAAGTTTGGTTATTTGTGTTATTATGTTAAACAAATTGGTTAATATCCTAAAATTCCCAATATAAAATTTAAGGGCAATTCGTAATTCATCTACCGTGCAGGACAAGGGTTGCTTACCGATTGACTTGACGAGCTCGCCGTGGAAACGACGTTAACCTTTGGATAGGTCACGGTCCACCTTCCCTGGTGACTATGAACATGGTGGAGAAGTTTCAGCTTTACTTCCTGCATTGACTAACCTAGCATAAATGGAGTTGCGCTCGTTAGCAAATGGACTGCAACTTCTGGCACCAGAATGGCCTGGAAACAATTCCCTCCTCCATGGATAGCCCTACTCTTCCTGTTTCTCTTCCTCTCCGTTTCCGTGCAGTTCTACCAAAAGGACACCGACCATGACAGAAGCTCCATTTCAACGTCTGCCTGGCAACTGTCTGTACCCTCCGGAGAGCAGATATGGCCGCCGTCCAAATCCCATCTCATTCAAGCCTGGAAAATTCATATCCTCTTTTACAAGTTTTTGCATTCCATCTTTAATGTCTTGGTTCGGTTTTTCTCTGTTGTGTAAGGATCTGCTTTTAGGCTGTTGGTGAGGCCGGAATGTACTTCAGTGGCTTCTACGGAGTTGTGTTATAATAAGACTCTTGCCTTTCTTGTTTGGGACTGAAGTGGAAGAATCGAATTGGCCGAAGGGCTTCCTTGTGTTATACGAGTCCAGGAAAGTTTTTTCTTCTAAAAACTAAATTGCGTGGCTTCTTCATGGTGTTATAGTTTATAAGCTTCTGATAGAAAAAACTGGAAGCGTCGCATCAAACTAATAGCAGTTTTTAGTTAGCCGTAGCAAGTTTAAGATATTTTGGAAGATTTTGTTTATAGCAGCAAATCCAATTTTTTTGGTGAAAAAGACCCGATGCTTCTTCCAGGGTAGCGAATCCAATTCTATCCAATTGATCGTGTTCAGACAACCTTCTTACTAAAACGAAGAAAGTTATCATTCCAATTAGAAATAAAGAATACTATTATGATCAAAATTAGCAAGTTGGTAAAATCAGTCATTGTAAGTGCTTAAAGCTGCAACAACGGATCCTGATGTGTTGAATGTTGCCTAAATTATTTAGGGCTGAAGCAATTAGCACAAATTGCTACATAATTAATAAAGTGTACTTAAGTAAATTAGGCAAAACCTCTTATAAACTTTGGAGTGATAGAGCACCGTATATTGGGTCATTTAGAGTGTTTGGATGTAAGTGTTACATCCTAAACGATCTGTCAAACAGAGTAAAGAGTAACCAAAGCAATAACAAGGATTCAAAGAATGATTTTTTTGATGATTTATTCTTTTCCTAGTGGAGGCTATTTAACATACATTACATCCTAAAGTTAGATCTAATTTAGATCCTAAAATCAGGAAAAGAATCAAAAAAACAAATCATTTCCTACAATCACGCTATAATCACACTCACAAATTTACAGACAACTCAATACAACTTTGCACACACTCCCCCTCAAGTTGATGCATAGATGTTGACAAGATTCCCTTCCACAAAAGTAAAATAACCCGATATAGATTTTCTGGTTGTCTGATCACCTGCCCTATCAGAATTTGTATATCCTTCAATGTTAGAGATACCATTTTTTGAGAATAGCAAACCTTTTTCCTGGAGTACTCTTTAAATATCTCAAGATCTGAAAGACCGCTTCCATATGTTCTTCACTTGGTGCATGCATGGACTAACTCACAACACTCACTGCATATGCTACATCTGGCCTTGTATGTGATAGGTAGATTAATCTTCCAACTAATCGCTGATAACGCCCTTTGTCTGCTGGGGTTTGATCTGGAAAAATTTTGAGCTTATGATTCATTTCCATTGGCGTCTCTACTAGTTTACAATCAAGCATTCCGGTTTCGGCTAGAAGATCCAACACATATTTTCACTGTGAAAGAAAGACTTCATGTTTCGATCTTGCAACCTCAATTCCCAAAAATAAGTTGTTTGAGATCCTTCATTTCAAATTTAGTGGCTAAATACTCTTGTAAAGCTTGCATTTGACATGGGTCATCTCCTGTCACGACAATATCATCAACGTAACAATTAAAGTTGTTACTTTTCCTTCCTTGTGTTTTATAAACAAAGTATGATATGAGTTACTTTGCTTATAGCTAAACTCCTTCATTGTAGCCGAGAATCTCCCAAACCATGCTATAGGTGACTATTTCAGACCGTACAATGACTTATTCAATTTATAAACTTCACCTTGACATAAAGAACTACTTTTAACTCTGAGTGGTAGCTCCATGTAGACTTCTTCTTCTAAGTCTCCATTGAGAAAGACATTTTTAACATCAAATTGTTGTAGAGGTCAGTCTCGATTTGCTGCTATAGATATAAGAATGTGAATTGTATTGATCTTAGCTACTGGTGCAAAAGTATCCTGATAGTCTATCCCATATCTTTACGTATATCATTTGCAGCTAGCTGAGCTTTATATCTTTCAATACTTTTATCCGGTTTAAGTTTCATTGTGAACACCGTCAACATCAAATTGTCTTCACTCTTTAGGCTGTGGAACAAGTTCCTAAGTGGCATTCTTTTGTAGAGCCTCTATCTCTTCGTTCATCGTCTTTTGCCATTTTGGATAAAGCTAATGCATCCTGCACATTACTAGGAATAGAAACCCAGGATAATTGATCAACAGTAAATGCATACGATTTAGTTATCCTATGGGAGGACACATAGTTGTTGATTGAGTATTTGGTCTTGGCTTCAAGATCAGGTTCTTACTGTTTCTTTGGAACTCCCCTATTCAATATTTGTGAATATCTTGGAGTTATATTTTCTATAGGAATACATGTTTCGTTAGATTCATCACACACAAGATTCGTATTTACATGAGGAGGAACATTCTGGGTTGATTCTTCAGTTGATGGTGTAGATGGAGGCAACTCTCAGGATTCTTCAGGAGAAATTAATGATCTGCTCTTGGCATCATGGTTGGGATCACAATCTTGTTGCACATTATGACAACCTAGTTGCTTAAAAAATTCATTCACCACTTCAAACTCAACACCTCCACTATTCTCTTGTTGATTAAAAAATTCATTCACCCCTTCTAACTCAATAAACTCAGCCTCTCCGCTATTCTCTTATTGAACATTCTCTTCACTTGAGCTCTCCCCCTGAAGAGAATTCTGAGAGACTCCCCCTGAGTAATAAGGCTTTAATTCATGGAAAGAGGCAACTAGAGTTACATGGAGCTTTCGGGTGTGTGGATCATAGCACCAATATCCTTTTTGAAAATCAGAATAGCCAACAAAAACACATAGTTTGGCACCATCAAGTTTATTTCGCATGACTTTTGGGATATGAACATATATGGTACACCCAAAAACCCGGGGTTCAAGATTTAGAAGATGGGGAATAGAAATGAGGGAGTGCAGTTTTTGTTGAGGAGTTTGAAAGTCTATAACTCAAGAAGGTGTTTGATTGATAAGGTAGGCAACAGATTGAACAACTTCACCCCAATAAAATCGAGGCATGTTCATGCCAAAGAGGGAGGCACGCACTACTTCCAAAAGTTGTCTATTTTTCCTCTCTGCTAATCCATTTTGTTGGGGAGTATAGGTGCATGAGGTCTGATGAAGAATTCTATGATTGTTCAAAAAATTACTGAGAGAAGCATTGACAAACTCAGTACCATTGTCAGATTGCAAAACACGAATCTGCTTCTGGTATTGAGTATGTACCATTTGGTAAAATTTCTGAAAAGCTAGACACACATCACTCTTTTTTATAAGAAGGGATACCCAAGTCATTCTAGTGCATTCATAAATAAATGTCACAAAATATCAAGCTCAAAAAATAGAGGGAACCTTTGTAGGACCCCAAACATCAGAATGAATAACCTCAAAAGGTTCAGAACTCTTACTCAAGCTTGGTAAATAAGAGATACAGTGGTTCTTAGCCAGTTCACAAGTGTCACAATGAAAATCCAAATTATTCAAACCTAAAAAAAGTTGTGGTTTAACAGAAGGAAAGATGGAAAAATCTTCAGTGCCATAACCATATAGTTGCTTGAGCACTGTCTTCAATGCTAGCTTGATTTGCCAGACTGATTTGCGATCCCCCATTCTTTGTCAACTCTAAATAGTAGGGTTTGCCCTATCTAACACCATAACCAAGAATCTTTCGAGTTAGAATGTCCTAAAAGACACAAAATGAGGGCCAGAAAGTTACAATACTAGCAAGAGTTGAAATAATTTGGCTAACAGACAACAGATTGTATCCAAGAGATGGAACAACAAGGACAATATCTAATGTAAGATTATTCGATACTGATCCGTCCCCAGTAATAAGAGAGGTACTACCATTGGCGGTGGACATAACGGATTGAGGAGAAGGTAGGATAGATTTTAACTAACTAGAATCCCATGTCATGTGATTGGATGCACCTATATCAATAATCCAAGTTCTATTCTTAGAATACGCAGAGAATATTGATGCTTTACAGATAATAACTGGATGAGCAACTTTTTTCGTGGGCATCAACTGATGTTCTTCCGTGGATGTCATCATATCTTTCCCAACAATCTTTTTACGAGGTTTTTTTTTAAAAGTCCCACCACTCCGGATAGCCAATAATCTCGTAACAACATTGTTGCGATTGACTTTTTCCCCATAGTAAGTCCATACCCGGTTGTTAGCTTTTCCAAAGATTGGAGGATAGCTCCCCATTATCTGTCTCAGGGTTTACCCGATTTTGGGTCCGGTTCGGTTCGATATTCTATTCAGTAGTTCGATTCGGTTCGGTTTCTATTTGCTGGCTTGACCCGGTTAGAGCACGTGGTTTGGTAAGAGTCCGAATCTGCAAAATAATCAAATCGGGAACTAATTTAAGCAAAAAAAAATTCCTTGCTTACCTCATCGTCTGCATCTTTGGCCACGACCGTCTTGCTGGTTTTGTCAGCGATGGTACGGTTTATTGGGAGGACGAGTAGTAGCTCGGTGTTGGCTGCTTTTGGAAATTCCGATAGTCTTCTCTGTCGACGATTCTGTTCACGGCGACAACAAAGGAAACTCTCCTTCTTGGCCGGGCTGCTGAAGCGCTGGAATGCCAAGCGGTGATTCGGCGACGGTTTGGTGAGTTCTAGCAGAGTTCGGTGGTGTTATGCGACGACCAAAGAAAAATATAAACGCACACTATCTTCTTCATTCACGGTGACGACAGAGCAGACTTGCTCTATTTTTTTTTCTCCTTCGGCGACAGAGTTGTTGCTCTGGTCTTCAACTATTGGACAACTTCTTCGTCCACTGCGATGGTAGAAGCCTTCTCCCGCTCTGATACCTTGTCAAACAGAGTAAAGAGTAACCAAACCAAGAACAAGGATTCAAAGAATGATTTATTCTTCTCCTAACGAAGACTATTTAACATACATTACATCCCTAAAGTTAGATCTAATTTAGATCCTAAAATCAAGAAAAGAATCACAGAAACAAATCTTTTCCTACAATCATGCTACAATCACGCTAACAAATTTATAGATAGCTCATTACAGCTTTGCACACAGGATCATCTAGACAAACTTCACTCAAAATTTGATCAGAGAATTTTCCTAGGTTACTCAATAAAGAGTAAGGCATATAGAGTGTTCAATAGGAGAACCCTATCTATAGAAGAGGCAATTCATGTACAATTTGATGAGAATGATCCTAATAAACCATGTCCCATCCATGAAAGTAGTGATGAAGATGAAATAGAGGTTCACGAAAAGCAAGAGAAACATCAAGAAGTTGACATTAACAAAGATAATTAATTTTAAAAATAATTCTCGATGAATTTTTCACTAAGATTTTTTTTAATTAATTTTTAAAATAATTATCATTAAAATTAGTTCACTGAATTATTTTAATTATTTTTATAATTAATTCCCAATTAAATTATCTCATCGAAAGTTATTATTAAATAACTTTAAAAATTAATTCTTGATGCAAATATTTCATAAAAAACATTTTAATTAATTTAACTAAATTAATTATATGTAAATAAATTTTAACGAGATTTTAAGTAATTAATTTTGAATATTAATTCCCAAAAAATTATTTCACTAAGAATTATTTTAATTATTTTAAAAATTAATTTTTTTCTGCATTATTTCATTGGGAATTATGTGAATTCATCCTAAAATAATTCTCTGTGACATTGCATCATCGAAAATAATTTTCTTATTTTTAAAATTTTAAATTAGGATTTTTTTTTAAATAAAGTACTAATTAAAAAAATAAATTCAGAAGTATATTTATATGGTTGAATTTTAAAAATTAAAATATGTTTTAAAAAAATAACGTATATATTGTCAAAAATAATGTTAGAGTTAAATCTTTGAATACCAAATATATTACAAATGCAAAAATATAGCTAAAAAATATTCTATGGGGAAGGGCTGAGGTGGGAGGAGCTAGAGCTACCTGGATACTGTGAAGATGATCCAAAATCATCAGAATGAGGCATTATGCTATGAGAAGTCAACAAACCCATCATTTGAGTTATCTGGGCTTCAAGCCTATTCATAGTAGTCTACTATGCTAACAATTGTGTTTAGGATGGTAATTGTTATGCCTGTGATGCTAACTGTTGTGTGACTACCTCCCTCATATGCATTGGCAACTCCTAAACTCATAACCAAGACTCAACCCCTTCTTATAACCAACCCAGACACCCATTACCTAATCATATGTAGCATTATAGTTGGGATCTACACCCTTGGTTCGATTTACAAAGATGTCTAATAGAACAATCAAGTATAAATTATCCTACATAAAACTGATAGAATAACACAGGATTAAAAAATACATGCATATACACTAAACAAAACATATAATAATTAATAAGGCAACATAAATTAAGTTATGTGGATTGTGTCAAACATGTAGGAGAAATAATCATCGTTGTATGACTTGAATTTCATTAGCCTCTTTGGTGCATGCCTCCTAAGAAGTGCACTAATGAAGCTGGTGAACTTGCCACTATGTAAATCCATCGGGCATCTATAGCCTGATGGAATGATGATTTATAGCCTATCCCCCCATTCTTCCTAATGGTCTTGTCAAAGGCCAGGCCCCTAGGGCCACACCCTCAACTCCGTGAGGCCTATGCTATAGATGGCTGACATGTGAAAGCTCTGATAAAGAAGAATCTATTAAAAGTATACAAATAAGATGGAGAAAACTATTCTAATTATTAGAGTGGATGTTTCAAAGGCAACCACTACTTGAGGGCCATGCACCGTCAAGGCTCTCAACACTAGTGTCATGCTTTAGGAAGATACAAGCCTCCACTTGCAAATGAGGGGGTGGCTCTAGCTCATACAGTCGTGACTCATGCTACTATAGATAGTACTACTGTAGAGACTACTATCGCCTACGTGACATGTTGGTGGATCACACTATTGCTTAATATGATTAGACTAGACATTAATTAAAACCAAACACAAATGTTCCTTCTTCTTCTTTTTTCTTCTTCTTCTTCTTGCTCCAAATCATCATACACATTTCAATTTACTACCCTTTGTATGGTACACCATGGATCACCATGTTCAAGGTCATTTATGTAAAACACTTGTTCCACTTGAAATGCGAACACAAAAGGCTCATTGGTTCACCATGTATGAGACATGTTGATGCTAGTGAACCACTCTGAAGTCAAGCCTTCAGATACTTACATCAAACCATTTACATTTGAGCACATACATAAAATTCTTTTGCAAGTAGCATAGCTTTATAGTGTCGATTACCACCCCATAATAGTCGAGATCATTATCTTCATAATACCCCTTGACCACAACACCAATGTTTTAAGTTTTTTGGTGTGATTCAAACTGCTTAGTATGGATTCACATGCCAATGATGATACAACTTGAGTAACTATAATGATTGATGGAGCCAAAAACCAAGGCTATAAATATCACCATGTCAATCATGTCATCCTTGGTATTCTAAAGTCTTGATATGTCTTGTGTTGAATCTCTTGAAAATAGAAATATTTCACTTACTTGTAAATTGTGTACAATGAGCTACTATTCATAACAGAGGGAACAAGTAGAATCCAATTACAATTAAACTACCCTTATCCTAGTTACACCCAAAATTAAATACTAAAAGATAAGTCCTAGAATAATTGAACAATTGAACATAAATAGAAGACTAACATAACTAAAACACATTTAATTGAGATATTCTGTGAGACTTCCTTCCATGAGACTCTTCTTAGACTCCACCATATTAATTTTGGCTCGGTTAGACTTCTTACTGTTATAGTCATATAAGACTCTTCCATACATGTTCTTCAACACTCCCCTTCAAGCTGGAGTTTATAAATTTAGCTTTCAATGAAAAGGATTCCTAGCCTTCCATCTTGGTCTCCTATTTTCTTTTGCTGAAAAAAATTCTTCATAGATGAAAAAACTTCATCTTTATGCAAAAACTTCATCTTTTGTGCTTCCCCTTTCTTGAATAATTTGGTTATATATAAATTACCACAACATGTGGAACAAAATATCTCTTTCTTGTACTTCTTCTTCAACCCAGCTTGGATAAAACACAATGTGGGAGTAGAAAATCACTTCTAGCCGTACAAAAAAGCTCCAAATACCAGTAAAAAAAATTCATAGTCTAAAACACACTCAACTCAATTTTAAAGGCTAAAAAACTACCCAGATTAGGGCTTAACAAAGTGACTACTATCTTTTAAGGGTAGCTCAAACACAAATCATCTTTTGGGTGAAGAACAAAAGACTTGACTTGAGCTTGATGTAGGGCACACTCTTTACATTTAGGTAGTGGGTCTAGGCATTTCTCTGAAATGATAAAAATACAAGATGAAAAGCTAAAGAAATACTAGAGGAAAATAACTTTAACCTGAAGAAGGCAACTATGCAACACTCATACTTCCAAAGTGACCTCTTTTTTTTAACACAAAAATTCTAGGGGAGACTATAACGGTAGAACTTAATAAACTTGAACAATTATAATATTTTTAGGGTGACCACAATTTTTTGGAGTTAACATTGCAAAAGATATACAACTAAATAATAAAAATGCAAAACTTGAAAACAACATTGAAGCAAGATATTGCATACCTTGAATGAGCACATCAAGAGTGATTAAGTCTTAAAAAAAAACTCTCTGATTAGAAGAGAAATTTTTCACAAAAACTATGATAAAGGAAACTCAATTCACCTCAATGCATGGAGAGATAATAAGAGAGAAAATAGGGAAAAAAGAGATTTTTGGTTTGATGTCAATATCTCCAAAAATATAGTTCGAAATCATAAATGGTTTATTGCTGAAGAAACTAGACTCAAATAAATTTAAATTGATATCTAATTTGACATAAAAATATTCGTTCTTAAATCTTTATGACCTCTTGATTTTGTTTGTTATGTCTCTTAACCCTTGCAAACTCCAATGCGAATATTTCCTTAAATGTAGATTAGACTCAAATGAAATTTTGTTCTTTTGAAACTATATTTCGATAATTTTTATCAAGTATAACATTTCTTCATAAAATATACTTATTTTGAGATAAATAATCTGATAGATTTTGAACTCTGTAATCTGGTCGAATTGAATACTCTTTCTTCTTTGGCCAGCATGACCATTGACCCTTAAGAAATTGATATCTCCCTCTAGAAAACTCAGATTGAGAATTGGTTTTATAAGGCAAAAAATAGAATTACATATATTTTGTTTGACATATATATCTCCATATAAAACCTCGTTCTTGATGTCTTAAAATGGCTAAAAAAGTGAAGCTTTCTGCAACTATTCGAACATCTCTTACAGTCTTACCTTTGTTGTTTCAAATATCTATTTATCTTTATAGAAAATTCCGATTGCCAAATTTTTTTCAATGTTGGAAGTAGAGTCGAAGATATTTCCATCAATATAATTTGAAATATGAAAATTTTAGTATGGTGGTGTTTTGGTGAGAACACCAAGAAAACATTGGGTAATGGGACAAGAAAGAAAGAAAAAAGATGGAATATGAACCTAAACTACTAGAGATGATAGATCAGAAAAGGATCACATTATCTATGTGAGTTGACTGAGTCAACTAATAGAACCAACTCTGATACCATGTTGAATTTTCTTAAAAGTGAAATATTTCACTAACTTGTTACAATTTGTGTACAATGAGCCTCTATTTATAATAGAGGAGACAAGTAAAATCGAATTACAATTAAACTACACATATCCCAGTTACACCCCAAAGTTAAACTATAAAAGATAAGTCATAGAACAATTGAACAACTGAATATAAGTATAAGACTAACATAACTAAAAAACTTTTAACTGAGACTCTTCTATGAGATCTCATTCCATGAGACTCTTCTTAGACTCTACCATAGTAATTTTAGCTTTATAAGACTTCTTACTGTAAGAGTCATGTAAGACTCCTCCATTCCTGCTCTTCAACATGTTATAATAACAAATATAATCATATTGGATCATAATGATCATGTACAACAAAACTGTCATTTCTTTTTATACCCTAGGGTTAGTATACAACTAACCTTATTTTTTAAGCATTTCACAAACAATGCATCATGCTATTTGTCCACATCTATCACTCCCTTGTGATCAAGAAGCTCTCTATGTTCAATAATCATCACATACATTACAAAAATAAATACATATTATGTATAAAACCCTACACATGCATACAAGTTCATGGATTGAGGTAAATTTCTTTCAGAAGATATTCTAGGATCTCTTTGCAATTAGATGATACAACCAAAATCATCTTCTAGTATTTGATTGGGGGCATCTCCAACTCTCTACTACCACCTAACTCATGCGCTGTGTGAGAAAAGTGACATTGTATCCTTCAATCTATTAAAGAATGTTGAATTTATGGAAAGAGAAATACTTTATTGACTTATTATAATCAGAGTACATGAACCTCTATTTATAATAGAGGAAGGTGGTAGAGTCCAATTACAATAAAAATACCTTTGTCCCAATTACACCCAAACTCTAACACTTAAAGATAAGTCCTAGCATAATTAAATAACTCAATATAGATAAAATACAAACCTAACTCAAACTAAAACTCTTCTTGGATGTGACCATTAGATAAAGATACTTTATTGAGTCCTTTGTAATCTTCCAACTGATGTGATAAGGATACCAGCTCATGGTAATCATTGTGGGTCCTACTTCTTATGGACTTGGGCCCATCTTGTGGGCTTTCTTTGGTCGTTTGGCCCATCTTATACTCTTAGATATGTGGGCCTTAGTTGTGTGGGACTGAGCCCTATCTTTTAACACTCCCCCTCAATCTGGGGTGAGAGAACATCAAGAGCTCCCAGCTTTCTGTATAAAATGACAATCCTCCAATCTTCCAGCACTCCCCCTTACGCTGGTGCTCTCTTCCATGAGACCTAGCTGGCCAATTCAGGGGGGGGGGGGGGGGGGGGGTATAACATAGATGCAATAATAAGTTCCTCCGTCATGGTTTCCCAACCGTGATATATTTTTTACAGGGCCCATCATGGTTTCCCAATCGTGATATTTTTTTACAGGGTATTAAGTTCCTCTGTCATAGTTTCTCAACTGTGATATTTTTTGACAGGGTATCTTCCGTCATGGTTTCCCAACCGTGATTTTTTTACGGGGTAAAATAAATGATGATATGAGGCCACCTCTTCTTCAATAATAATTTCCCCAAAGAGACATAATAGCTGCAGCTGAATATAACACGACCATATTTCAACACATATAACATGAACCAAAATAATAAACCTTATAGAAGGACCCATGAAATAATCATAATCCGATATAAATATTTTTTTCTTAGATGCAGAAGCTTCATCTTTTGTGATCCCCTTTTCTTGAATATTTTGGTCACATAAACTCATCCACAACATATGGAATAAAATACCTCTTTCTTGTTCTTCTTCTACTTCTCCTCCTCAAGTTGGAAGGTAATGGCAATGATCCCAGCTTGAACCAAATATTATAGATATAGAAATAAGCCCAAATAACAGAGATGTACAAATAAGCCCTCAAAATAGGGAGAAGTGAGATATTTTCCTGGTATATCAACTCAAAAAGTGACGCAAAACAATTGGCATAAATTCGAATTTTTCAATACAACAGAATACCGACTTGACCTTTGATTCTTCCAATGCGAATATTTCTTTAAATATAGATCATATTGATATAAAATTTTCTACTTCTGAAAGTAGACTTAAATACCTTTCATCCAAGTATAACTTAAATTCATAAAATGTAATTATCAGAAGATAAATAATCTGATATATTTTGGTCTCTGTCATCTGGCAGAACTAAGTACTGTTTCTCTTATTTTCCAGAATGACCATTGACTCTTCCAAAATCAATATCTCCTTATAAAAAAATCATACCAAGAATTGGTTAAATAGGTAAGAAAATAAACTTACTTATCTTTATTTTGATATATAATTCTCTATATAAAGTCTCTTTCTTGATAGCATAAAATACCTCGGAAGGTCAAGCTTTCTGCTGCCGCTCGAACCACTTTTTTCATTCTGACCTTTGCTGTTTCAAATATCGATTTATCTTTTTAGATAACTCAGATAAAAATTGGTTGAATAGGTAAAAGAATAGACTTATAGATATTTATTTTGATATATATTTCTCCATATAAATTCTAGTTCTTGAAAGAAAAAAATACCTCGGAATCTGAAGATTGCTACTGCTGATTGAACCTTTTTGCAATCTGACCTTCTCTCATTAAAATATGAATATATCTCTGTTGATAAATCCGATTGGAACAAATCATTTTTATTTGGAAATTAGACTCAAATATCTTTCCGTAAATATATAATTTTAAATATGAAAAACTCCTTATAGAGGTAAAAAATGCAAAGACAACTGGGGGTGTAGGGACTGAAAAAAATAACTACGAATCTAGACTTAGGGTTTAGGGTTTAGAGAAAAGGATCTCATTATCTTTGTGGGTTGACCACGTCAACTCACAAAACCTGCTCTGATACCATGTTGAATTTTTGAAAAAGATAAATACTTCATTGACTTATTATAATCAGAGTGCATGAACCTCTATTTATAATAGAGGAAGGTAGTAGAGTCCAATTACAATAAAACTACCTTTGTCCCAATTACACCCAAACTCTAACGCTTCCAACTGATGTGATAAGGATGCCAACTCATGGAATCATTGTGGGTCCTACTTCTTATGGACTTGGGCCCATCTTGTGGACCTTCTTTGGTCATTTGGCCCCTCTTATAATACTCTTAAATATGTGGGCCTTCCTTGGTCGTGTGGGCTTGAGCCCTATCATCCAACAAAGAACAATCCCACAAGGATTAGTAAATACGAAAATTTGGGTTTAGTAGTTGGGAAATAAGCTTCCATACTTGGCTCGTCATTTGACCTAACTTCACATGGTATCTGAGCATATACTTATACGAGGGCCTCCACCTAAATTGTATACATGTAGAGCCATAATAGATGGCCTACACGTGAGGGGAATGCTAAAGAATAGTTCCATATGGATTAGTGAATACAAAGATCTTGGGTTTATTAGGAGGCAAAGGGTCTTCCTAACTTTGTTAGCCATTTTGGAATGGGCCACCCAAATTTATACACACACCCAAGATCCCCATCATATTTAAATCGAGCTGATTGAATCTAGTTTTCACCCCATACGAGTATATTAAAGAAAATGTTAATGCTTCACTATCGATCTATGCTTTCGCAGTGGAGCCTTTAGATCAAACTTTGTTTTGAACTGTTTTTCAGATTGTGTAGAACCTATCTGAATTAAACTAGCTAGACAAATATGATAAAAGTATGACACACTCAACTCTACAATATAGAACTGCTGATTACCTTTCTATTGGGTGCATCCACCTATATTGCACTAGACCACATAACACGTACTCTTGTGGTAGGTGAATTATTATATGTACTATAACATCAAAGAATGCAAGTGGAACATTTTATTCCAATTGACATAAAATCATAGAAATGGCACTCTATAGGCTATCAAGTTGTCAGCCCTTAGAGTCTTGGAGAAGAAGTCCTTGAAAAAGAAACTCAATTAGATGATAGAAGTCCTCAAGTTCTTTGGCAGATTATTAGCATGCAATTAGACAGGGAGCACTTGTCCCAAAATTACATGGCAATCATGAGTCTTCATGCCTGAAAGATGGGGGCTGTCTCCCTTAACACATCAGGCTATGTTTGAAGCATAACCATCTAGGAACTTGATTATCCAAAGATAAGCACAAATCGTTCTCTTTCTCATCTAAGGACAATGTATACAATGTTGCGGGTTGAGTATCTTGTCACCATCCTTCGTCAAGTGCAACTCCTTAATCCCCATTTCTTCCATGTCAAGTGTGGCCTTGTAAGAGTCTTTTGATTTGCCAATTATGTTTAACATCGTGCCTATGATATTGTCACAAATGTTCTTTTTAATAATGAGCATCACATGTGGGTTGTGTCTCAACTTTAACTTTGACCAATAGGTCAACTAAACAATGCTCTTTTTCTTCCAATTGAATTCTGCAAAGGGACGCTTTCTCTTCCTTTTAGTACTTGTTTTTCAAAAAGACAAGCGGGTAAGCCTATCCAATTGTGACACAATATCATCATCTGTCAATTGAACTAGGGGATTCCGCGTTCCATTCTTCTAGTAAACTTGATTCTACTCCTTCGCTATGGATGATCCAATGGTAGAAAAGATGATGGCCCATATAACATTCTTTAACTCATGTTTTAACCAATTTTGTTTTTGTACTCCACTTGGATAGTGAACAAAAATTACCAAACAACAATAAGAGAGAACTAAAATAACTAAAACAACTAAAACACCTTTTAACTGAGACACACTTTGGATACTTTCTCCCATGAGATTCTTGTTAGATTTCATCTTATTAATTCTCCTTATTTAGGACTCCTTATGATAGTCATGTAAGACATCCATAATTGCAATTCAACCCCCCCCGTCCCTCCTCAATCTGAAGTTTGTAACTACAACCGTGCAAAGAATTTTTTTTTGATCTTCAATCTTCTTTGACTGAAAAAATTCTTTATAGATGCACAACCATCATCTTTTATTCTCCCCCTTGACTAGTTTGTTTATATGAAATTAAGTACCTATTTCTTTGTACTTCTTCTTCTACTTCTCCCCCTCAAGTTGGGGATAAAAAGGGCATAGAGACCCAACTTGGGCAAAAAAGTTATGGGAAAAGAAAATCACTTTTAGCCATACAACAAACCTCCATACACCAATCAAAATATTCATAGTTTGAAAAAACTCTGCTCAACTTTAAAGGTGGAAAAATGCCTAAATTTATGCATGAAAAAGAGACCGATCATTTTTTAAGGGTAGCTCAAAAAAAAAAAAAAGCATAACTTTGGTGAATAAAAATACTAGACTCACACTGGATGTTGGGTACACTCTTGTACTATGCAAGTAGTAGGTCTATAGGCTTTGCTCCAAAGTGACAAAAAAAAAAAAAAGATGATAAATTGAAGAAATACTAGAGGAACACAAACTTAGCAACACTTATACTTCAAAAGGAAGGAGATGACAATAAAACACTCATACTTCAAAAAAAGGTGGAGGCCCTCATAAAATCAATAGATTATTAGAATGATCAGTTTTTAACACAAAAAAGGGATAAGAAATTAGAAGACCAACTTTCTATCATGTCTTTTAATTTTTTTCTTAAAGGAATGAAGTACCATTAAGAGCAAAACATTTACCTCAATTGACAAAAAAAATAGAAAATTTCGGGGAATCTCAATGATGCACAAGGAAGTAAAGAGAGTTGAATAAGGGAACTTGGTCAGCCTAAGAGTCAATGACAAGGAGTTAGTAAAATAAAATAGAGAACTCCAATAGAAAAATGTGAGAAATAGGACCTTCTTCTCCCTTGTTTCTCTTTTGAAACAACCTGAAACCCTAATTTAGTGTTTCATGTGGGAGACAAGTCAATTTTGTCCAAAAAAATAGGTTTATTTAAGATGGTTTTTTTTCATATAGTAGTGAATTTGTGGCCTACAAACTTAAGGTAATGGCTAGAGATAAACAAAAAAGAGAAACTTTGGCATGCATGAATGTTATATGGTACATGCAAAATAGGATTTTGATAGAAAAGAAAGGACTATAACGTGCACACTTGTAAATTGATGAGGCATGCAATTAAAAAAGCCTTTTGAGCCTAGAATTTATGTACTCGAAAAAAAAGAAACTAGAATTGAAAAACATCGACTTATATTAGAGGAAGGAGCTTAAAATTTGGATTTTCGTAAGCTATATATTTCCAGCATAATATTTGACTCTTCCAATATAGGTTTCTTTCTCTAAAATTAATGGATTCAGAAAAGGTTTGCTACGTCAAAAATTGGATTTAACAAAAAAAATTTGATTTATAATTCTCCATATAACACTCATTTTTAATGGCATATGTCTTGAAATATGGAGCTTTCTATTGTTACTAGAACCTTTCCTACTGCTTGATATTTATTGCTTCATATGTCTATTTCTCTTTGTAAAAATTTGTTTGCCAAAAATCTTTTTTATTAGAAAACAAACTCAAATACCTTTCCATAAATTATGATTTTTAATATAAAAATGTATTATAAAGGTGAAAACACCAAGGAAAATGGGCATCAGCATAGGAAAACCATTAATGAGAAAGAAAAAAAGTCTAGTACAAACCTAAAATTAATAGAGGTGACATTTAAAAAAACGATTACATTATCTTTGTGGATTGACTAAGTCAATACAAAAAATCAGAGGGGGGGGGGGGGGGGTGTGGGCAGGGTGTTGGAGCACTTACATAGTGTAAGTGAAAGTGAAAGTGAATTACCTAGTGTAAGTGAAAGTGAAAGTGAAAGTAAAAGTGACTCACTTGTTGGTGTTAGTGTGGTAGATGTAAAGTGCACTGAAAAACACTTTCCTATGTTAGTGCACAAAATGAAAAATGTAGTGTAAACAAGAGAATGAGTTACTTTTATAATATACCAAAATAGATCATACACCTAAACAGATAATTCACTTAAATAAACATGGTTACTACCCTAATAAGTAATTTAATGTACTATTAAAATATATTAATATACTAATTAATTGAATAAGATATTTCATTAATAAATTAAGATAGATTGCAGTTTAGTCTAAATTAATAAAATAATTACATTTGAAAATTAACTGTGCACTAATTAAATATAAAAATAGATATATAAAAGTAAAAATATTGTTAATGAATATAATAAATAAATAAATAACATATTTGATTAATAACATAAGATATTTTTTTGTAGTACAAATTAATAATATTTCCACAAAAATAAAAATCATTAGTTTAATTTATGATAAAATAGAATAATTAAATAAAAATACTTGATCAATTGCTTACTTTAACAATATTTTAATCACCACTTTGAAATCACTAATTTAATATAGTAATAAAAATAATGAATATAATAAATAAATATAATATAATATTTTATTAATAACATAAGATAAATTTTTAGTAGTATAAATTAATAATATATTTCAAAAAAATTAAAAATCATTAGTTTAATTAATGATTAAAATAGAATAATTAAAATAAAATACTTGATCACTTTCTTACTTTAATAATATTTCAATTACCACTCTTAAATCACTAATTTAATATAGTAATAAAAATAATGAATATAATAAATAAATAAATAATATAATATTAAATTATAACATAAGATAGATTTTTACGTAGTTTAAATTAATAATATATTTTTACAAAATTAAAACTCATTTATTTAAATAATTATTAAAATAAAATAATTAAACAAAAATACTTAATCAAATGCTGACTTTAACAATATTTTAATTACCACTCTTAAATCACTAATTTAATATAGAAAAAATAATGAATATAATAAATAAATAAATAAATTTATTTTATTAATAACATAAGATAGATTTTTATGTAGCATAAATTAATAATAAAATTTCACAAATTTATAAATCATTTTTTAAATTAATTATAAAAATAATATAATTAAAAAATGGTTGACAATGAACCAAATTAATAATGAGCGCGAACGATAGGAATATGGGAGAGCGAGAGAGCACCGAGAGGAGAGCATGATCCACTTTTGTTATTCGACACGCGAGTTCAAGTGGATGAATCTGGATTTCGATGGGAATCTTGATTCACCCACTTTACTCATGGGTTCATCCACTTGAATGCGCCCCCAATGCGTGCACTAACGCATATGGGTCAAGTGACAGTGTAATCTAATTCACTTTCACTTGACCCATAGGCCCACTAATAGGCCCTTGATGCCATGATAATTTCCAGGGTTTCATAATCAAAAGAGGACTGATTGAAATGAAGAAATAAAGAAGAAAGAAGGACAAGAAGAGTTGACAAGAAAAAGAGAAAAGAGTTAGGGTTCGTAGTAGAGATGTAATAGTCTCATTTATATCCATTATTTTGTTGCTTATGTCACTCATTGTCTTAATATGAAGTAACCTTATCAAAAACTTCAACTTAGATAAACTCAGACAACCGGGATATAGCTATAACCTCATAAACTTATATCAATGTCACTGGTTCCTCCTCTTGATTATTGGCCACCTTTACTACGCACTCCCTACCCACCAAGAAGTTGTTTTGTTCTACAGCAGCTCATACATGAGTGTGTCAATTCCCTCATTGATGGTTCTATTATTTTGGTCAAATTTTGTATTACAATGTGGGACCCACAATGGCTACACGAGCTTATGGGACCGACCATGAGGTCGAGAGATGTCAACAAGGGCTCTCATACAAGTTGGCTCGAGCTAGGAGATAAGGAACATGACTTGGAATTAAATAGAAGATTTGAAGATCAAGTGGGACCCACAAAAGATACCACGAGTTGGTATCTCTATCAACATTATCTGGAAGATCATGTGGGACCCACAAAGAGACGACCACGAGTTACCTTTCTATCTTGATTCACGTGCTTAAAGAAGAGTTAGAAGTTGAGTTAAATTAGTCTCTTAAATAGATAACGTAATCTTATCATGATATGCTTATCTTAGAGAGTTCTAGTTGGAATGTAATTAGGAGCCCTAAGATAACTTGTACATGGACTCTATCACCTCCTCAACTATAAATAGAGGCGACTTTAAATCAAAAATTAATCAAGCAAGCCTCTTAGTTTCTCTTCTCTCTCTCCAAATCTCTTTTATTTTTTCTTCTTCTCTCTCAACCCGAGAGTCTTTCTTGTTTTTCTCTTTTTATTTCTCTCTCCCCTTACTCATGGTATTATTCATGGGGTCCTAAATTCAACATGGTATCAGAGCTACCAATTTAGGATCCACATATGTTCTTTGAAGATATGATTAAAAGTTGCTCATAAAAGGTTCCTTATGAAGCAAAATTGAAGTTCATGAGATAAGTATTTATTTATGATATTATTGATTTTATGCTATTGGTTTTCAGTATTAGGAGGTGGTTTAGAGAGGTCCTTATGCATGTTTTCATCTTATGAGATTATGAAAATATATGCATCTCGGATTATCTTTGATTAGAAGAAATTATTAAGGCAATTTTTGTCGACTTGCACAATACTTTGACCAAGACCAGTGCATATTGATTTTTTTTATAACTATGTGGGAACAAGATTCCAGGATAAAGAAGATGATTTTGAGCCTTTTATGAGTCATTGTCCATTAAAAATAATTACTTAGCTTATATGCGAAGCATCTCCATTAACCGAGTTGGTTAAAGCCTTCCGGTTGTCATATTTTGATTACTTGATTGGCGAACTATTTTACAAATTGATTTGTCTACTATAGCTGAAGATAATATGAGTCACAAGAGTGACATACTCACAATCACCACTATACCCTTACGGGGGAGGGGGGGGGGGGGGGGGGGGGGGGTGCCAAATTTTGTGGACTGGTCCACATCGATTCGTCGGTTTCCTATCACAAAGGACCTAGTTGGTCATCTCACCAACTGTGGACCACATATTGATGAAGATGATATATTCTATACCAAATGGTTGGAGGAAACTTGGTTACGTAGAGAAGCAAGAAACAAAATGTAGTTGCACGATCTAGTGCAGAAGTAGAGTATGGACTAGATCTCTCCTTACTGAACTGAAATTTTACAAAGAAGCTCTTATGAACCTATATTACGATAATCAGGCCACAATATACATCGCATCGAATCCAGTCTTCCATGAGAGAACGAAGCATATAAAAATAGACTGCCACTTCATACGAGAAAAATTCACTGCATGCATCTTATCTCTTAATCATGTATCTTCACAGAACAAAGTTGCAGACATTCTCTCCAAACCAGTCACTCATAAAACTTTGTCCACCATCTACTGCAAGTTAGGTATCTATGATGTTTTCTCACCTCCAGTTTGAGGGGGAATGTTACAATGTGGGACCCACCATGGCTACACGAGCTGGTGGGACCCACCATGAGGTTGAGAGATGTCAACAAGGGCCCTCATACAAGTTGGCTCGAGCTAGGAGATAAGGAACATAAGTTGGAATTAAATAGAAGACTTCAAGATCAAGTGGGATCCACAAAGATACCACGAGTTGGTATCTCTATCAACATGAATTAGAAGATCATGTGGGACCCACAAAGATAAGACCACGAGCTAGCTTTCTATCTTGGTTCACATGCTTAAAGAAGAGTTAGAAGTTGAGTTAAATTAGTCTCTTAAATAGATAATATAATCTTATCATGATAGGCTTATCTTAGAGAGTTCTAGTTGGAATGTAATTAGGAGTCCTAAGATTACTTGTACATGGACTCTATCACCTCCGTAACTCAAAAATTAATCAAGAAAGCCTCTTAGTTTCTCTTCTCTCGTGTGAAGCTCTCTCTCTCTCCAAACCTCTGTTGGAAGATAGGCCCAAGCGCACTCGACCAAGGAAGGCCAACATATCTAAAAGTATTATAAGATGGGCCACACGACCAAGGAAGGCCAACATATCTAAAAGTATTATAAGATGGGCCACATGACCAAAGAAGGCCAATATATCTAAGAGTATTATAAGATGGGCCACACGAACAAGGAAGGCCAACATATCTAAGAGTATTATAAGATGGGCCACATGACCAAGGAAGGCCCACAAGATGGGCCCAAGCACATAAGAAGTAGGACCCACTATCCACAAGCTGGCATCCTTATCACATAAGTTGGAAGATCAATACGGACTCACAAAAACATTTTTATCTTATGGTCATGTCTAAGAAGAGTTATAGTTTGAGTATGTTTGTCTTTTATCTATATTGAGTTATTTAATTATGCTAGGACTTATCTTTAAGTGTTAGAGTTTGGGTTCTTTGGACAGAGGTAGTTTTATTGTAATTGGACTCTACTACCTTCCTATATTATAAATAGAGGTTCATGTACTCTGATCATAATAAGTTAATGAAGTCAATGAAGTATTTATTTTTTCCATAAATTCAACATGGTATCAGAGCAGGTTCTATGAGTTAACGTGGTCTACCCACAGAGGTAATGTGATCCTTTTCTCTAAACCCTAAGTTTAGGTTCGTATTATTTTTTTCAGTCCCTATACCCGTTAGTTGTCTTTGAATTTTTATGTCTATAATGAACTTTTCATATTGCAATTTATATATTTACAAAAATATATTTGAGTCTACATTCTAAAAAAATGATTTTTTTTCCAATCAGAGTTATCCATAGATAGATATCGATATTTGAATGAGCGAAGGTCAGATTGCAAAAAGGTTTGAACAACAGTAGAAAGCTTCAACTTCCGAGGTATTTTCTCCTTTCAAGAAGTAGACTTTATATGGATAAATATATATCAAAATAAATATATGTAAGTCTATTATTTTACCTATTCAACCAATTTTTTGATCTTGGTTACCAACAAAGATAAATCTATATTTGAAGCAGCAAAGGTCAGAATGAAGAAAAGGTTCGAGTAGCAGCAGAAAGGTTCAACTTCTGAGGTATTTTATGCTATTAATAAAGAGACTTTATATGAAGAATTATATATAAAAATAAAGAAATGTAAGTCTATTTTCTTACCTATTCAATCAATTCTAGTTATAATTTTTTTTATTAGGAGATAGTGATCTTGGAAGTGTCAATGATCATTCTAGAAAAAAAGGAGAAACAATACTTAGTTCAGCCAAATGAGAGATACCGAAATCTATCGGATTATTTATATTATAATAATTATATTTTATGAAGAGAAGTTATACTTGGATGAAATTTATTTGAGTCTTGTTTCATAAGGAGAAAATTTTATGTCAATCTAATCTATATTTAAAGATATATTCGCATTGGAAGAATCAAAGGTCATGCTGGTATTCTGTTGTATTGAAAAATCCGAATTTATGCCCATTGTTTTGCGTCATTTTTTGAGTTGATATATCAGGAAAATATCTCACTTCTCCCTGTTTTGAGAACTTATTTATACATCTATGTTATTTGGGCTTATTGTTGCATCTATGATATTTGGTTCAAGTTGGGATCACTGTCATTACCTCCCAGCTTGAGGGGGAGAAGTAGAAGAAGTACAAGAAAGAGGTATGTTATTCCATATGTTGTGGATAAGTTTATGTGACCAAAATATTCAATATAAAGTGGGAGCACAAAAGATGAAGCTTATGCATCTATGAAAAAATATTTATATCGGATTATGATTATTTCAAGGGTCCTTCTACAAGGTTTATTATTTTGGTTCGTGTTATATGTGCTGGAAGATGGTCATGTTACGTTATAGTTGTTGCTATTATGTCTCTTTGGATGAGACATTATTATTGAAGAAGAGGTGGCCTCAGTTCCTTTTCTCATACAATAATTTATTTGTCTCTCAAAAATATCACAGTTGGGACACCAAGAGTGTCAGTGCTCGGATTCGGACACCATGATAAATTTAACTCTAAAAAATATCACGGTTGGGATACCATGAGAGTCGGTGTCAAGATTGGGACACCATTATAAATAAACCCACTACACCCCACCCCCCACTGTAATGCCTTTTATTACTCCTACCACTTGAGAGTCGTTGTCCTGTGGAGGGACACGGTGGTAGACACTACAGAGCAATGCCGATAGACACACTACCTACAGAAGGCAGAGTGTGCCCTACATTCAGCATTAGGACTGAAGTATGGAGCAATGTCTTACCGAGTAGGAGTAATTTTTACTCTCACTTATATTATGCGAGCAGGGCCTCATGGAAGAACGCAAAAGCATGACGGGGAGTGTTGGAAGATGAAGGCATATTGAAAGATGTGTCATTTTATACAAAAAGATTTTGTACATCATTTGCATCAAGCTGGGAGTTCATATTGTTCTCTCACCCACAGTTTGAGGGGGAGTGTTGGAAGATAGGCCCAAGTCCACACGACCAAGGAAGGCCCACATATCTAAGTGTATTATAAGATAGGCCACACGATCAAGGAAGGCCCACAAGATGGGCCCAAGCACATAAGAAGTAGGACCCACCATCCACAAGCTGGCATCCTTATCACATAAGTTGGAAGATCAAGAAGGACTCACAAAAGACATCATTATCTTATGGTCACGTCCAAGAAAAATTCTAGTTTGAGTTATGTTTGTCTTTTATCTATATTGAGTTATTTAATTATACTAGGACTTATCTTTAAGTGTTAGAGTTTGGGTGTAATTGGGACAAAGGTAGTTTTATTGTAATAGGACTTTATTACCTTCCTCTATTATACATAGAGGTTCATGTACTCTGATTATAATAAGTTAATGAAGTCAATGAAGCATTTCTCTTTTCCATAAATTCAACACTTTTATTTTTTTTCTTCTCTCTCAACCCAAGAGTCTTTCTTGTTTTTCTCTTTTTCTTTCTCTCTCCCCTTGCTCGAGGTATTATTCATGGGGTCCTAAATTCAACACTGTATCCCAAAAACTTGACCTCTATGCCTCAATCTACCCTATAGCATATTTTCCCCATGCAATGTCCATCTAGCGTAACTAGATTCCATCCCATGGTGGTATAGGTCATTCTTTACCTCATCTATCGATCCATAATACCTGTTAGCAAACTTCTTACATGGGCATAATATCCACCATCTACTACCAGCCTTAGATTGAGCCATCTAATTAAGAGCATCTACTCATTTCCTTAACTATTCACCAAATTTGAATACACCTTTGTTCATCCAACTATTATCCATGACTATTTGGTCACATCAATGCATTCACTAAATGTTCACACCACCATCAATAACAATCCTATAATTAAAATATAAAAAATTACAAATTCAACTCATACACATCAAAATTTAACTTCTTGGTCACTTGAATTTGTGGCTCTACCTCACCTATTAGGCCTCAATGTTGTTTACCATTGTATGGATACAGTTTAAGACAATTTCTGAAATTTTTGTAGCATCTTCCTACACCCCTCGTATTAGGCAGGTATATATTTATTCTCCAGTATGCACCAAACTCTAATGCTAAAAAATGGTCCACAATAGGTCAACAAATAATAAAACATAATAGAGAGGACTTTTAGGAATATGAAACCAAAAAAATAGGCAATAACTGTCTTAAGTCATGTTGTTTTCACTCCATCATCTATGATCTTGTGGGTCACATGTGGTAGAGGAGAAGAAGAAGGAGGAGAGAAGGAGGAAGAAGAAGAAGAAGAAGAAGAAGAAGAAGAAGAAGAAGACGAAGAAGGAGAGAAGTGTGTGAATGGGCCTGTCTTTAATATGCAAGTTGCGCCTTCGCTAATAGGTCAATCTTTTGGCGCAATGGTTAGTAACATGGTATCAGAGCAGGTTGGTCTCGAGTTCGAGTCCCACTCCCCCCGTTTTTTTCGTCCCCACATAGGTGGGACTTTGTCTTTGGCCGTCCCCGTATAGGTGGGATTGTGCATTTGCATTTGTACACGGGTGTTCCCCGTGCGGGGGAGTGTTGGAATAGGCCTGTCTTTAATATGCAAGTTGTGCCTTCGCTAATAGGTCGATCTTTTGGCGCAATGGTTAGTAACAAGAAGAAGACGAGGAAAAGAGGGGATAGCAAGAGAGGAGAAGATGGGGAAAGATTATAGCTCTTTGGATTGAATTAATCCTCCCCCTTAAGCTTTATTTATAGTAGTAAAAAATATAATAATTACCAGTATACCCTTCACCCTAAAGGTGTGAATAAGAGACAAAACATAACGGGTTTTTACATTAATGCCATCGAAGCTTGACCATATTTTCTAACACTCCCCTTCAAGCTGGTGGTGATAAGACATCATACATGCCCAACTTGGTATATGTAGTGGAGAGAAATTTTGAGTCGATTGGTTTTGTGAGTATATTAGCAAGTTGGTTGTGAGAAGAAACATATGTAAGAGATATAATTTCAGCCTGTAGCTTTTCTTTGATAAAGTGACAGTCCACCTCAATATGATTAATTCTCTCGTGAAAGACTAGGTTGGAGGCAATGTGGATTGCAGCTTGATTATCATAATGGAGTTCCATTGGTCTGCCATTGTTGAAACCCAACTCTTCCAAGAGGGATTTAACCCATAGAAGTTCACTTACTGCATGTGTCATAGTTCTATATTTTTCTTAGGCACTGGATCTTGCAACTACATTTTATTTTTTACTCCTCCAAGTCACCAAGTTACCTCCAGTATCCGGAAGTGGACTTTCTATCATCTTGAGATCCATCTCAATCTGCATCGGTGAAGCCTAAAATGAATTTGAATTAGAGTTTTAAAGTGAGTGGGAGTTGAAATTTTCATAAATTAATCAATGCAACAAGTGAGGGGGGTGTATTTTTGAAACCACCATATATTTAAATTTAATTTATTCCTTTAACACTTATCATTTTAAATAAAAGTTTGTTATGATAAAAAAAAAGGAGGACAACGTTGGACTGTGGTCTCAAGATCCAAGTGCACTAATTTTAGTGATAACAAGCCTGGATAATTAATCATAGCATACAAGTGTAATTTTTGTAGCAAAGAAGGGCAAATTTTCATAAAATGACAAAGAAGTCAACCATGTAGAAAAGAGCCAACCGCTTTAGCAGGGGAGCTAAAATGTTGAAGCGTTAAAGCCCAAAGAAGTCGAGCATACAGGTAGTAGTTGACCACAATGAACCAAAGAAAGTAGAGTTGACTACTAAAAATAGTGAGTTTTGACTTTATTTTTTTTGAAAGATGTAACCTGAGTATAGTGGCAATGATGTAAAATGTCTTTATTTCTTGTCATTTTCCTTCCTTCTTTAGGTAAAGGGCCTTGATATAATTTATAAGATGTTCAATATTATAAATACATGTTTAGGGGGAGGATTAGGGACGCAACTCAAACCCTAATCCTTCTTTCCCTTTCTCAAACTCTCTAGCCATTTCCCACTCTCTCTCTTTCCTCACTTCTCCCTGCTCTCTTCTTCCTTCTGTTCTTTCTTTCCTTCGGCCTCTCATCTTCCCTTGACTAATCAATCCACATTCTTCATCATATGATCCTAAATCCAACATGGTATCAGAGCTATGGATTTAGGATTCCGAGGCTAATATGGTGTTAAGTGTAAGTTTTTTACTAAGCATCATGAGGAACTCTTGTTGGTGAAGTACGAACTCTATTTTGCACAAAGATAAGTTCTTTTCTCTCCTCTCGTTGATGAGATGTTAAATATTTTTTGGCCTTGAAAGAATGATTTATATATGAAACATTTCATCCAATTTGGATAGGAAGTTGAGTATTTATATGTCTTATACTCTAGCATAAGATTTCAGTGCTCGATTTGTTTTGAATCTTGCAAGTTGATAAACAGATTTGTAAGTGCTCGGTTTAAGCATAGAAGTTTGATTTTCTCTCCTAGGAAAATATACGTTGGATGAAGATTTGATCGTCCTTTTTTTGTATGTATGGATTATCATGATCAAAGCATGATTGAATTCGTTGAAGACTGCTTTATGATGATATTTGTGTGGTTTATTTTCTAACAGAGCTCAATGAAGGCTATTTTCTAATTCCTAAAAGGATAGTTTTTTGTAGAAAAAATTTACTGGTCTTTGCAATGGTTTTTTGGGGATTATCTTACCAAAAATTGTTTGAGGAGAAAAGGTAAGATCAAGCTGTGATTTAATCACAAAGTTAGCGCGCTTTGTATAAAAGGCAAGTCATATTTTTTCTTAGAATTTTTCGAGAGGAAAGTTTGAAAAAAGAAAGTATTGTTGTACATCTATTTTAAGGCTTCTTATATTAGATTATTCTCTGGAATTTCTTTACTAAATTATTTAAGGAAAGAAGGAAGTTAAAGATTGCGATCCTTTATTGCTAGTTGGTGTAGGTGACATAGAAGGAAAGTATCCTTCTTTAGAAGATACTCTCTAAGTTGTCCAAGATCCCTTGAGATTTCACTTTATTTTATAATTATTTCTTAATTAAGAAAGACTTTGAAATCAATATTATATGATTTGGATCAACATGTGGAGTAAAATCTCCTTAATTATGTGCATGATTAAGGCCTTGGTTTGGTTTGGCTCGGTTTGAATTGTTGATTGCCTCGGTTTGGTTTCCTCTCTTCTATTATTGGTTGGTTGATATAGTGCATTGAATATTCATTAGTGATTGGTGAAGATTTTAAGAATATGGGTGGTAAAAGTGACTTAATTAAGATTACCGCTATACCCTTGAGAGGGTTATCAAATTACTTAAGTTGGGCCTAGTTGGTTAAGAGATTCCTTTTCACTAGAGATCTCTTACGAAATTTGACTAAACCAACTCCACCCATAGATGAGGAAGATAATTCTTATATTAAATGGCTCCAAAATGACACACTTGTCATTAGTTGGCTAATTAACAGTATGGAGGAACTTGTGGCAAATAATGTTGTCTACCTTGAGACTGCAAAGAAACTATGAGACGCTTGCTCCAAGTTGTACTCTGGCACCGAAAATTTAGAAATTATATGATGTGTTTTCAAAACATGTTTAATACAAAATAAGGAGAGAACTTGCATGAATACTTGGATAGGTTTAGAGGGCTGAATTGGGAGTAAAAAAATGTTCAGCCTTACTCTACTAACATCTCATTTCAAGAAAAGCAACAAGAGGCCGTAGTAGCTGCTATTTGTTTGGCCAAATGTGGAAAAATCATAACTTCTTAGCTCCTCAATACTTTCATATTTTGATGATATAAGTGTGAAAGTCCTAGCCAAGAGTACTTCCCAGGATGTCACCCATCCTAGAATTACTCTCGCCCAGCCCATGCTCGCTTAACTACGAAGTTCTAAGTTAGATACCTAACCAATACAACCTGAAAAGACTAGCCGTTTAAGGTGCGGAAAACCAAGTACCTAACTCAGACCACAAACTCTAACAAGAGTGGACGGAACTACTCTGACACCCGCCCTACCCATTCTGGAGCCGCTTCTCACGGGATACGAACGCGGGCCGTCCCCGCCCATTCTGGAGCCGCTTCTCACGGGATACGAACGCGGGCCGTCCCCGCCCATTCTGGAGCCGCTTCTCACGGGATACGAACGTGGGCCGTGGCGTGCCTAGCTCTGATACCATGTCAAAGTCCTAGGCAAGAGTACTTCCCAGGAGGTCACCCATCCTAGAATTACTCTCGCCCAGGCTTGCTTAACTACGAAGTTCTGAGTCAGATACCTAGCCAATACAACCCGAAAAGACTAGCCGTTTAAGGTGCGGAAAGCCAAGTACCTAACTCAGACCACAAACTCTAACAAGAGTGGACGGAACCACTCTGACACCCGTCCCCGCCCATTCTAGAGCCGCTTTTCACGGGATACGAACGTGGGCCGTGGCGTGCCTAGCTCTGATACCATGTCAAAGTCCTAGGCAAGAGTACTTCCCAGGAGGTTACCCATCCTAGAATTACTCTCGCCTAGGCTTGCTTAACTACGAAGTTCTGAGTCAGATACCTAGCCAATACAACCCGAAAAGACTAGCCGTTTAAGGTGCGGAAAGCCAAGTACCTAACTCAGACCACAAACTCTAACAAGAGTGGACGGAACCACTCTGACACCCACCCCGCTCATTCTGGAGCCGTTTCTCACGGGATACGAATGCGGGCCGTGGCGTGCCTAGCTCTGATACCATGTCAAAGTCCTAGGCAAGAGTACTTCCCAGGAGGTCACCCATCCTAGAATTACTCTCGCCCAGACTCGCTTAACTACGAAGTTCTGAATCAGATACCTAGCCAATACAACCCGAAAAGACTAGCCGTTTAAGGTGCGGAAAGCCAAGTACCTAACTCAGACCACAAACTCTAACAAAAGTGGACGGAACCACTCTGACACCCACCCCGCCCATTCTGGAGCCGCTTCTCACGGGATACGAACGCGGGCCGTGGCGTGCCTAGCTCTGATACCATGTCAAAGTCCTAAGCAAGAGTACTTCCCAGGAGGTCACCCATCCTAAAATTACTCTCGCCCAGGCTCGCTTAACTACGAAGTTCTGAGTCAGATACCTAGCCAATACAACCCGAAAAGACTAGCCATTTAAGGTGCGGAAAGCCAAGTACCTAACTCAGACCACAAACTCTAACAAGAGTAGACAGAACCACTCTAACAATAAGTTCTACTCTACTATAGATACTAGACTCCTTTTCCACCCCTTAGGCTGAGATATCTTCCGATATGTACTCAGGTAATAGGGGGTACAAACTCTAACAACATATAGCGCGGTAGAAATTATAGAGGAGAGAGAGGAAGAAGTGGTAGAGCTAGTTCAGGTCCTTCGAGGACTTATAATCAGGTGTGCACTCAATGTGGAGGATTAAATCATCTAGTGGGTAGTTCTTGGAAGTTACATGGCAAGCTAAATTGGGTTACTACCAATCAGGCCTCGGTTAATAATAATAAAAAGAATATAGAAAAAAGAGCAATCGAAAGGGAAGAAGACTGTCTCAGATGATGATTTTGAATTATTATAGAGGATTAAAACATTGATGGTATCTACATCTTCCTCCACTACTACTACTACTACCATTGTCTCTTATTTCTTTCTACCACTTCCTCCGCTTCATCTTGGATCATTGACTTAGGGGCCTCCGTGCATCTTACAGTTAATAAGAGTCTTTTACATTCTATGACTCCATGCTTACCAGACAAGTTTGTTATCATAGCAGATGGATCTCAAACCAAAGTTCTTGGGAAGGGATTCTTCTTTGATACTCCCACACTTCTGCTTACTGATGTCTTATTTTTTGCCCCATTCCCATTAAATTTGTTGTTAGTTAACAAAGAAGTTTAATTGTTCTATCACCTTCTTACCTTCTTAGTGTTTTTCAGGATATAGCAACAAAGCAGGTGATTGGTGGAGGCCATGAACAAGGGGGCCTTCATTACTTGGACTTGCCTTTAGTGACTGCAGTTTCTACTTCTCAGACAAAGGCACAATTATGGCACAATAGATTTGGCATCTATCAGCATCATTACTTCAACATTTGTTTCCTTCTTTGAAATCTTTGTTTGGTCAGAATTGTGAAGTGTGTCAGTTGAGAAAACACTAGAGGACTACATACTCTCCTCGAGCTGAACTTAAAGGTGTTGCTCCTTTGTTCTTGATTCATTCAGATGTATGGAGACCATTGAGTGTTTCAAATATTTCTCAAGTTAAGTACTCCATTACCTTTGTCAGCGATTTTACTCAATTTTTATTCAGGAATAGGTCTGAAATCCTTTCTATATTAAAATCATTTCATGCCATCATCTCAATCCAATTCAGTGAAAAGGTTAAAGTACTTCACTCCAATAATGCCAAAGAATACCTATTAGGAGATTTTCAATCCATTTGTAAGGATAATAGCATTATCCATTAGACCTCATGTATTTACACCCCTAAAAAAATGGTGTAGCCAAAAGAAAATATCGTCATCTTTTTTAGGTAGCTCGTGGCTTCCTTTACTTGATGAATGTGTCCTAATTTTATTGACCTCATGCGATTCTTACAACCTATTTTCTCATTAATATGCTATCATCCTCGGTATTTGGTCATAAGTCCCCATATTCTTTGTTATTTCGAGATGAGGACCCTTTTCCCTTTCCTTTGAAGGTATTTGGTTGCAGTTGTTTCGTGCATGTCACATCCCCACAAAAAAAGTAAGTTGGATCTGAAGGCTATTAAGTGTATCTTTTTGAGTTACTCACGCACCCCAAAAGAATATGTTATCTATAACCCCTCTCTTTGAAAGTTGGTTGTCTTAAGGGATGTAACTTTTTTTTTAAGAGAAATCCTTTTATTCCTCAAAGGATGTTCCTCCAGGTCTTTCATCTATTTATGTGGCCCTAAAGTCTGTTAAGCCCCTTGATGTGGATCTCTCTATTCAACCCCCTGAAGAATCGACCAATACCATACTTGTGGGGTTTATGGATCCTTCTAAGGTAAGTCCATCTTCCTCTTTTGTATTTGGTCTACCATTTGATGCTAGGCCCATAGCTCTTCATTAGAAACCTAGGACTTGTACTAAGCCCTCTACTTCTTATCCTATATCAAATTTCATTTGTCACTATTGTTTGTCTTCTTCTTAATGTCAATTCCTTGCATCTATCTCTTTTGTATCTATCCCACAATCGTAGCAACATGCTTTGAGACATCCAGGATGGAAGGTAGCAATGGAAGAGGAAATGAATGTTTTATATGCGAATGAGATATGGACCTTGGTTCCTCTTCCTTCTAGAAAGAAACTTGTGGATTGTAATGGGTTTTTACTATTAAGTACAATCCATATGGTTATGTGGCCCTTCTCAAGGCCTGTCTAGTATCAAAGAGATACACTCAGTGCTATAGAGTCTATGATAAGGAAGCTTTCTCCCCTATGGCCAAGTTAAATTCAGTATGATCTTCTTATCATTTGCTGCAAATTCTTCTTGGTTGGTATATCAACTAGATGTGAAAATAGTTTCTTAAATGGTGATATTAACGAGGAGATCTATATACATCAACCACCTAGTATTGTGGTTGAGGGGGAATCGATATGCAAATTGAGAAAATCTTTATATAGTTTAAAACAGTCTCCTCAGGTTTGGTTTGAAAACTTTAGCCAAGCAATATTGCGGTTTGGATTCAATAGTTGCTCAGTAGATCATTTCATCTTTGTAAAGAATACATTAAAAGGCAATGTATTACTGGCGGTTTATGTAGATGATATTGTCTTGACTGGCAAAGATGCAAATAGTATAAAAGAAGTCAAAGCGAAGATATGTAAAGAATTCAAAATAAAAGACCATGGACTTCTGAAATATTTTTTAGGTATTGAGGTCTTCGATTCAAAGCATGGGATTGTCTTATCTAAGAGGAAGTATGTTCTTGATCTACTAGAGGACATAGGGATGATGGGATGTTGACCGACAGATACTCTTATGGATGCTAACACAGAGTTGTGTGCAAGATCTAGTGAATGTGTGGATGTGAGTAAATATCAAAGACTTGTGGAAAGACTCATTTACTTACAGTGATCAGACCAGATATATCATATGCCGTAAGTGTGGTTAGTCGGTATATTCATAAACCACAACTTACTCACTGGCAAACTCTGGAGAGGATTCTTTAATATTTAAAAGCAACTCCAGGCAAGGGATTTCTATATAAATATCATGGTCACTTCAACATTGAAGAATTTGCAGATGCAGATTGGGTTGGATCACCTGATGACAAGAAGTCCATTTATGGGTATAACATGGAGAGAACTTGGTTACGTGGAGGAGTAAAAATAGAATGTGGTTGCAAGATCCAATACTGAAGCAAAGTACAAAACTATGACCCATGCAGTCAGTGAGCTTCTATGGATCAAATCCCTCTTTACTGAATTAGAGTTCCATGAAGAAGCTCCTATGAAACTTTATTGTGACAACCACGCAACCATCCATACTTGCTTCAAATCCAGTCTTCCATGAGAGAATAAAACATATTGAGGAAGACTAGCATTTCACATGAGAAAATTTTCAATGACATTATATCTCTCAGACATGTTTCATCACAAAGCCGGTCACATCTAAGGTACATTCCACTATATGAGGCAAGTTAGGTATTTATGATGTTTTCTCTCTCCCAGCTCGAGGGAGAGTGTTGAAAAATGTAATTAGAGTATAGTGGCAATGATGTAAAATGTCTTTATTTCTTATCCCTTTCATCCTTTCTTAGGGTAAAGGGCATTGATGTAAATTTTAAGACGTTCAATATTATAAATACATGTTGAAGGGCAGGATTAGGGAAGTGACTCAAACTCTAATCCTTCTTTCCCCTTCTCAAACTCACTATTTCTCTCTTTTCTCTCTTCTTCCTTCTCTGCTTTCTTCCCTTCAGCCTCTCAACTTCCCTTGACTGATCAATTTTCGTTCTTCATCACGAGATCCTATATCCAACAATTTTGTAATCGACCACATGAAAGGAGTTGAGAAATTTCTCCTTAGGAAATTTGAAGGAGTCCACCACTTTAGCAAGAACTAATACCAAGAGTCAACTATTGAAAACAATGAGTTTTGAAGTTTAATACGGAGTTGACCATTTGGATCCAAAAGAAGCATTTTAGATGTAAAATGGAGTCAAGCACATGTGATGTAGTCAACTAGTTTATCACGGTAGACAAGCAAAAGTCGATTGTTAGGAATTAGAAGCCTTGATTCCAAACTAATGAGAGCAATAATAATAATCACATAAGAAGAAAAAAGCAAGCACGAAAATACAAAAAAATTTATATAAGTTAACCTCAAGGTAAGACTATGTCCTGTCTTCCACTACTGCAGTAATCCACTATGAAGATGAAATAGTTTATAAGATAAATCGTGCACGTACAGGTGTTTTCTCTAACCTCTTTCGGGCCGCAACTCAAAATTGTTCTCTGATGATAAAACTTTAACAACGGTGTCCTCAAATATAAAGAGAAAACTAGGGCTCCCCCAAAATAAGGTTGATCCGCGTACCGACTTAGCATAAGGCATTAATTAGGCTCTACAACTTAACATCGACCACTTGGAATGATTCTATTACATATGATTGTCAAAAATGAGAAAGGAGTCAACCACACCCATGAACTCTATGACACATTACATTAAATTCGTGTTGCATACTTTTAAGCCTAGATCCATGTGTTGTAGGTTCCAATATGATACAGGTGACCTAATATTGTGTTTAGTAAAAAAATAGAATTTAATGGACATTTTTCCAAAACCTTTGGACTTAGATTTTACCTAAAGACTAATTTTTTTTTTAACATTAGAGAGTTCTTTTATTTAACCAAAACTCGTCCCAAATAGTTCAAAACTTTTGGTATAGGGATTTTCAAAGTTCTCAAGCCATCTCACACCATTTGAGAAATTTCGGCCTCCTCCAAAGCTCAGAATGAAGTCTAATTTGATATTTTTTCTCCAATGAGATTAGTATTTCAATGTTTCTTTATTTAAATCTTGATTGAATGCTTAATTCTCTCATGACTGAATATGTGCCTTGTGATTACAAAACCAATATTTTATTGAGCTTTTGTAATCTTGAGTGGTTATTTGATTGACTTCCATACAAAACCAGTTTTGCAACCTTTGTTGAGCATTTTATTTTCAAATCATTAGATCATAGTGATGTTGAATACTCTGTCAGATTCACCATAAGGTTGTTGTGCATTTATATGATTTCTTAATATCTACCTATTAAGAGGCATTATAAAACTACATTTGGAAAGAAAGTAATCTTTACAATTGTAAAACCAATCAAGACAAGAATAAATTGATTGGTTGCTATTGAAAATTTCTTTGTGGGTCTAGGTAATTGCACCTAGTTTCTATTAACTATTAGTCTCAGACATTAGACTAGCAATGTAATTTGGACCCTTTAGGTCTACTATTATAGAGGTTGTTTGGCTTTGACTTTAATGTATTTAATTCTGAAATGCAAAAAATCTTGGTAGTCAATGTAGTAATCCTCTAAGAGGGTTCTCAACCATTAAAAAGTACCAGTATATTTGTGGTTGATTCCTTTGTTTATTGTTCGAGTTGTTTAATTTGATTAGGAACTTAAAATAGCCATTGAACCTTGATAAACAAATTCACTCCACACCCCCCCCAAAGTATCACGTTGGATTAATCTCCATGGGTCTATAGTTTCTCCCATGTCATCCACAGTGGATTTGCTAATGAGTTTCTTAGGTGCAACTATAATACCATCTATATGACTTGTAAGACCACACCTATGTATAAGGTTGCTCTGTAAAAAGTAATCACTGTTATTTAGCACCAAAACATTGATGTAGACAGAAGGAATGTGTGCTAGCTATTGCAAAAGAACCTGGCCTAGCATATGCAAAAACGAAATCTATGCCCACTTGGTTGGGCCAACTTCCTGGGCATTTGGTACATTCCATGTGTTTAAAGGGTCGATTGGATGAATTTGAATGGTGAAAATGGTGTTTTTCTATATGTATCTCTCAGCATGCTATGAAAATGATGTAAATGAAAAGATGCCCCACACTAAATCTTAGAGAAACTTGTATGTGGTCTGAAGATTAAACAAAGAATGCTGAAAAACAGTCTCGTTTCCTTCTAAACCATGTGACGGACCAACCAGTCTTTCTCTATCCGACTATATATAAAAATAGTTAACGAAATTGGGCTGGAGGGAGAATCCATTCAATGCAGATGACAATCCGGCATCTCGGAGTTCTTATCCTGTTCTCGTTCCTGACGTTGGACACAGTTCTTTCTCGGCCAGCTCTTGATAAAGCTGCAGTCCATGCAGACTCATCTTTCCAGTTCCTCCAGCACCTGATGAGCTGCCACAAGGGAGAAAATTTGAAAGAAATCCACCAACTCAAGCAGTATCTCCGTCGATTCGGATACATGAGTTACGTAGACTACAACACCGAAGCCGGAGTTGCAGCTGATGATGACACATTCGACGAACTCCTAGAGTCTTCTCTCAGGGCTTACCAACGAAATTATAATCTAAAGGTCACCGGGATTCTCGACTCACCGACGGTGCAACAGATGATGGAGCCAAGATGTGGAGTTCCGGACATCGTAAATGGCAGCACGTCAATGCTATCTGGCAAGAAGCGTCGTATTGAACCTACCGGTATAAACCCCGTAGCTCTCTATTCGTTCTTCCGTAACCAGATATGGCCAACTTCCAAGACCCACCTCACCTATGGCTTCCTCCCAGGCAACCTTATTATTGACAGGGGTAAGTTCAGTTCGGTCTGTCGTCAAGCTTTCGCCAAATGGTCAGCCGTGTCCCATTTCACGTTCGAAGAAGTTGAAGATTACAGAGGCGCTGACATCAAGATAGGGTTCTTCAGGGGCGCTCACGGGGACGGCGCTGATTTTGACGGCCGCGGAGGTATTCTGGCTCATGCCTTCGCCCCCACCGCGGGAATTTTCCATTTGGATGGCGACGAGAGCTGGTCCACTGATCCCAATGCAGACGAAACCGATTTAGAGTCCGTGACCATTCATGAGATCGGGCACTTGCTTGGGCTCGGCCATAGCTCCGTTAGAGACGCCGTCATGTACCCTAGCATTCCCCGTGGCGTTAAGAAGCTGAATCTTCATGGGGATGACATTGCTGGTATACGTGCTTTGTACAATCTCTGAAACTCGAAAATGATTCCATTGATTTGAACTTCAAAATATACTGGAAAAGACCAAGGCAAAGATCTTGCACTGATGAACTACATTTTCCATTGATTTGAACTTCAAAATATACTGAATCTTACTCTAGAGAACTACATTTTCTTTTTTTTTTTTGGGGGGGTGAAAAAGTAGACGAACTACTTTCTGATTGTGACAATTAGTGTGATTTTGGTGGTTCGGGTTTGAGCTTTCTTGCAAGAAAACCCTGCGGAAACATGCAAGTAAGCAATGGGTTACGATAGTGGAAAAAACGTAAAATAAGAAAGGAATATACATTACCTAGATACCTAACCAGTACAAATTTGTGTTGCTGCATCTTTCTTGCAGAAGCATCCGAGTATTAAATTCTTTATGTAGTTACGTTTCAGTATGTAAAGGCAATGAAGGCTGTTCATCAACCTTGAGATCATGAACGGCTATAAATACTTTCTTATACTGAAACTCTCAGAAAATCTCAACTTACGCCAAGTCAAAAGATTGGTTTATCAGGTTCATATTGGATACAAACGAACTTAATGAGTGCTATACTTTACTGATCTATTAATGAATTTAACTGTAAACTCTGCCACATGAGCCTTATCCACGGATTTTAATTATCAAAATAACCTTGAAAGTATTATATTTTTATATGAATATTAAATTTTTTTAATAGCTTTGTGGATTTTTTAATTTGTTTTTTCAATAGTAAAAATATTTTAAGGATAATTTTAAAATAAGGCATCCTTATATAACATAATTCCAAATACAGTCATCTAAATCATATCGTATTTTCAAATACGGTCTAATTTCGAATACAGTCAATAAATAAAAAAATGCTAGGGGTAAGATAATAATATCATAAATTTTCATAAATCTTGTTAAACAAAGGGGTGTCACTTCCTTAATGGAGGAGGGAGCACGGTAGCCCCTCTTCTCTATCTCTCACACTCTAGCAAAAAAATGGAAGAAGAGAGAAGGCCCCATTGCCTCTTGTCATCAACACGGGAAACGGAACCTCCCCTCCTTCTCATGCCAATCTTGGGGCAAAAAAACAAGGGTAGAGGCTGCACTCCTCTCCCATTCTGCTCCTTGCATTACAATTTGACAATGTTAAAATTGCTCCATTTTTCCCTTACTTAAAATAAAGAAAAATAATTTCTTCTCTTCTCCTTCTTGTCTAATTGTTATGTTGGTCAGAGGCCACCACATCAAAATTTGTAGACATCGAATTTTCATTTTTGAACATAGATCAAAGGCTGCGAGGACCTCCTCCTTTTCTACACAGGGAGTTAAGCCCGACCTCATCCTGTGATGGAAGATGGGGTGGCCCCCTCCCCACTTTTGATCCCTACTTAAATAGACAACAAAGGCGGGGATGGAGATTGCCCCTCACCCTGTTTTTTTGCATAGGGAGGGTCTCCATCCCTTGTTTCTTTACTAGATGGCAGCATACGGGCTCTTTCTAGAGCAGAAAAGGGGGGAGAGGGAGGCAGGGGGTACATAGGCCCCCTCCCTCTCTTTTATGCTCGGGGAGGGGTTCCTACCCCTCCTACCAATGACGAAAGGGAGGGTGGAGCCCTTCCCCCTCTTTCGTGAAAAATGTTGAATGTTAAATCTTAGGATTCCATTGTTATATCTTTGGAAGACCTTTAGATAGGAGAAAGAAGGAGAAAAGAGAGTGAGTGAAGGTGTGAGAAAAGGAGAGGAGAAGAGAGAAAGATGAAGACTTTGGGTAGCTCACATGGAGATAAGAGAAAATGAGAATTAGGGATTTTCAAATATCCCCCTAACTCCTCTTCTTGCTTTATATAAACTTATTGAGGTAAACAATTACTTAAGCGCCTCTTCTTACAAGTGCCAAAAATAATGACTGAACATATAGTAAATTATAATAATACCAATCTCCTACATATCTTTCAATACTCTCCCTCAAACTGGTGCAAACATATCAATAACGCCTAGCTTGAAACATGTGATACTTAGTGGTCTAGGTACAATGACTTTTGTAAAATATCAACAACTTGACTTTGAGAGGAAACGTATTTAAGGCATATGAATCCAACTTGTAATTTTTCTCTGACAAAGTAACAACCAATCTCAATATGTTTCATTTTTCATGAAAGATTGGGTTGGATGCAATGTATATGGCCGTTTGATTATCATTGTGGAGTTTCATCATATTATCTTTGCTTAATCCAAGTTTTTGAGAAATAATTTCATCCATACAATTTTACTTACTGCATAGGCCATGACTCTTTATTCTGCTTCTAACTCCTCTAAGTTACTAAGTTAGTGTTAAATTTCTGGAAAAGAGAAATACTTCACTAACTTGTTCTAATTTGAGTCCAATGTGCTTCTATTTATAATACAGGAAACAAGTAGAATCCAATTACAATTAAATTATCCATGTCTTAGTTACACCCAAAGTCAAATACTACAAGATAAGTCCTAACATAATTAAACAACTAAACATAAATAGAAGATTAGCATAGTTAAAACACCTTTAACTTAGTCTTTTATATGTGACCTTCTTCCATGAGACTCGTCTTAGACTCCACCATATTAATTCTAGCTCCGTGAGACTTCGTGTTGTGAGAGTTACGTAAGACTCTTCCATACCTGCTCTTCAACAGTTAGGTCCAACCAATGTGCAATAACTTGAGGTAGATTTCTTGTTATTTGGAGAACTAGCCCAATCATCATCTACAAAACTTTCAATATCAATATGTTCATGACATTTCTACAAAGGACTTTGTCTATGAGATTTCTTCAATTACCGAGGGATTCTCTCCAAGGCTTGCCAATGAGTACTTTAAGATTTATACATATATTGTCTAACAATTCTTACTACAAAACCAATGTCATGTTTGGTGATAGTAAGTTATATCAATTTTCCTACCAATCTATGCTACCTTCCACAACTACATTTTCTCCTGAATTAGAACATAGTTCCACATTAGTGCCCATGGGTGTGTCTGTAGGATGACTCTCCAACATCCTGTGCTTCTTTCAATAAGTCAAGCATATATTTCCTCTATGATAGGACAATGACATACCTGGATTGTAGTACTTCAATCCCGATTAAGTATTTATAAGGGAGTCCCAATTTTTTTTTGTCTTGAACTCTGTCCAAAACCCTTCTTTCACTTGGTCGATGCCTTCTAAATCACTTCCTATCATAATGATATCATCTACATACACAACTAGAAGGACAACTCCCTTGCTAGTCTGTCTTAAAAACACTCAATTATCCACCACACATCTTTTAAAACCAAATCATAGCATTACTATCCTAAAATTATCAAACCATGCTCTCAGTGAATGTTTCAGCTCATACAAAGATTCATAATTTACACACCAACTCCCCCTCAATCACAAATGGTCTAAGCAGATGAAGAGGGAGAAGTACCCAAAAAATAGACTTATGACAGTAGTTAGAGCAGTAGCTGAGGTGGATTGGAAAATAAACTTAATTTTTTTAAGCAATTCAAAATCCTCATCAATGAAGGCCTGTTTTCTTCTTTTTGACTCAAAATTCACTTCGGTCTTAACTGCAATACTGGTGGAAGCTTGGTTAGTAGTAACTCATTTCAGTTTTCTATGTATTTTCTCCACATGTCTCAACTAGATAGTTGCTTCTCTGCAATAAGTTCACATCCGATTCTGATTTTCTATTCTCTAGGGACCTTGATTAGTTATGTTGCCTCTTCCTCTACCACCCCTTATTATTTCTTCCTTAGCCTTTATTATTTGTATTTCTTCCCCTACTCAGGGAGTACATGCTGATGAGATATTTCTAGGAGTGGCCTAGAATGTATTTGGGATTTGGAGCATGGTAGTACGTCATCAAATGAAGGTAATGCAATAGAGTTAAGAATTTGAGTTTTAACCACTTCAAGATATTGTTTTATATTTACAAGGCCGATGGGAGCCATTAATGGTTCCCTTGGCTTCTCTTGAACTATAATGTTGGCAAAGTATGGTTGGGAAAATTTTCATTCTTGCATAAGGCCTTTTAATCTTGAATAGTAATCATGCACAATCTCCCATTGTCTAGTATCATACATTATATGAAAAACATCATACAACTTTTGCAAACTATCAACTCTCGAGTAAAGTTTTGCACAAGTTTCCAAACAAGTTATGTCGTTTCAAGGAGGACCAAATTATTTGCTACACTCTCCTCCATATTGTTAATCAACTAACTAATGACAAGACTTTCTTCTTTAAACCATTTCTCATATATAATATCTTTCGCATCAATAAGAGGATGAGGCTTCACCAGATGATCGGATAGTCTCAAGTAATAAAAAACCTCTTAATAGGTTTAGACCAGTTCAAGTAATTTGACAAAACTTTCAATGGAATGGTAGTAACCTTTAGTAACTCACTCATACCAACCATATGTCAAAAACTCTCCGTAGCTATGAGTACTGTATGATTAGTCTTGACTAACCAAATTAATAAATCTATTCAAGATATGCAACCAATGAGAGCATAATAAGTTCATAAACTTACTCTTATGCGCAAGGGATGAAGGTATGTCCTTATCGAGGAATGACTCAAAACAGAAAACTCAGTTCGTGTAGGCTGACTCGAGAGGAAACCAAACAATCTTATCGCTGTTGTGTTGGGGTAAGCTGACCCAAGAGGAAACCAGCAATCTTTTTGTTCTTGTGTCCGCATTCAACAAGGATTTAAACTTGCATCGTGGGGCTGCACCAAGAACGTCTTAGTGCAGTAAGTAATAAGGTTTCCTTGTTTGAGAAGGATTAAAAAACTTTAACTTCAATGGACTGCACCTGAGAGCAATTCCAGTTCAGATAGGTCATGACGACCCATGTTCTTCTAGATCTCAAAATGACATTGCATTGGGAATGAGTTTTCAAAATATCCTTAGAGACCCTTCTCTGAATTCCACTTAACATTACTATGACATTGGAAGAAGAACACAGCACAGCGATTCGATCTATACAGTTGCTGCACTGTAAGACTTCTGCACGTAGAACCCAAGAACGGCAGTAATCATGATGGAGGCCAAGAAGGAAGAAGAATGATACCTTCTAGGCAGCAAAACCAAGCCATTTCTGTTACAATGCTCTCGGGCTGTACAGAAAAAAAGGAAAGCAACAAGTCTAGTATACCAAGGTAACGTGCATGCAAGGGAAGATATTCAACGTTAATTTTCATTAAGTTTCATGGAACATAATGGCATCTGAGATGTCACACACGTCTGATGTGTATTCTAAACATCAAGCATGAAAAACAAATAACAAAAGATTGAGCTGAAAACTTATCTAATCCTATCAACTACAACTTCTTCAAAGTTGTCCCTTGCAGCCTTTAATGTAAAATTGAGTAGATACACATTTGGAATCCTAAAGCCTCTGCTATAATACCTTATTAAATCTTAGGATTCCATTATCGAACCTTAGGAGCCTTCGAGTGAGAAGAAGGTGAGAAGAGAAGAAGAGAGAGCGAGAAGGGTTCAAACTAAAGGAGAGAAGGAGAGAGCTCAAGTGATGGGAGAGAATGAGAAAGAATTAAGGTTTCAAAGTAAAGCCCCAATCCTCACCTTCAAGCTTTATATAATCACAAACCAGTGAAACTTTTCATATTTACCCTTTAACCTATGAGCTGGAAGTAACGACTGAATTTAAAGAATAATTACAAACATGTCATCCTTCTTCTTGTCTTTTAACATTAAATTTATTTAGAATGATAAATGATTTATTACAATTTTAATGAAATATTATGATAATAGTAAAAACTATGATACTCAGCTTTCGGGTTTAATAATAGTAATATCATATAATATACCAATAATAATTAATAATAATATAATAATAATGATTTGTGTTGATAATATAATATAATAATTAATTCTTCATTTTTATTGTATAATAGTTATTCATTTATTCTTCATTTTTATTGTATATGGAGGTTACATAGTGGGGCTTTAGATGTAAGTAATGAATAATGAATTTTTTTAAGTAATGAAGTTCTTTATAATTATTTGCAATTGTATCACCCTTTATATCATGTAATTGTGTATAATATTAAAAATAAAATTTTATTATTATTATCAAATCAATTATAGTTAAAATGAGTGTCTTAACTTAAATAAAACAAAATATATTTATCTTTAAACCAATACCTTAAATATTTTAACTTAGAGATTGAAATAAAAAAAATTAACTTAACTTTTTGTTAATAACGAAATCTTCTATATTAAAAAATAATTATTGTTATAGCTATTGTATCCTATTTTGCTCCGCCTCTATAGAAATCCATTTCAGTTCTTGGAGAACTGCATTGAAATCCCACAACTATCGGAAAAATTAGGGTTTCTGGAAAAAAAACTTTTAGAGCAATATTAAACATGTTAACTCTGGAATTACTGGTGTTTTGGAATTTAATTTCAATTATAGAGCAAATTCCTATACACTAACCCCCATTAAATTATCAAGGGAGGATGCCTTGCCCTCTATCCCATGTATTTTGAATATTGAACACCAGCCTTAGCAAAAAATGGTTACATAATTGGTTCATATTATCCAAATTATGAGACTCCTCAAAGTAATATGAACGTCCTCTATGTTGAACATTTCATCGCCCAATCTCACATTTTTGCTATTTATGAGAAAACACAAATACATATGAAAAGATAAAATAGACATGAATTTGTAATATAGAAGTGATATGAATTTGTAATAAATCAAAACACTCTTAGACCAAAGTCTACCTAAGGTATGTAGATACACTTACCCTATTTTATTTAATCATCAAATAAGTCATTTTATCTATTGAAATTTAATATCATAGAAATTATTAAAAGATACGTAATTTTAAGATATAACTTAATGATAAATACAAAATTTTATTTTATATAAAAATATAGAATATCAAAATTTATGCTAATTAAACAAATTTGAGGAAATTTTTCCATGAGGGAAATTATTTTTTGTGTCCAATCATTTGAAATATTTTTAATAATTTATTTTTTATATAATTATTATTATATATATTAAATTTTTTTAAAACTTTTTGGATTCAGATGTTAAATTTAATGTAAATTTCCTAAAAGTACTTTCGGTTTAATATTTAAAATATTTTTATTTCATAAACAACTTTGGGTTTAACAAAGAAATGTGTCAACACCTTTAATTTCAAAGTATTTAAATTAATTAATTTTTAATTTTTTTAATATTTTATATTAGGATTTTAAATTTATTTTTAAAATTATTTATTTTAATATATTATATTATTTTTATTTCATAAAAAATTAGGAAATTTTCATAAAATAAATTGAGGAAAAATTTCGAAGATGGAAATTTTTAAAAAAACTTTTTGGTTCGTTTTTTTAAAATATTTTTAAGTAACTTAATACTTTAAGTTATGTAGTATTATTATTAATATTTTAACTAAAATTAATTTTTTAATATTTTCAAACTTTCAATTCAAATTTTATTTCAAAAACTTATTTAAATAATTTTAATATTTAACATTAATTTGGTTTATATCAATAAACTTAAAAAAATTATATTATTGAATGATACTTTTGTCTAAATATAATTTATAGATTTAATCACTGAATTGTTTCACCAAAACTCCAAAAAAAAAAACTCCTTGGGTAATTGATTATTATCCTAAAGAATCGATTAACCTATATACCTTCATAGGAGCAAGTACAAACTTAGCAAATAATTTATTTTAATCTGATTAATAAGTGAAGATTCTTACTATCAAAGAATAGAAAATAATGAACGTCAATACGCAAATATTCCACTGATAGATAATAACAAAAGTATGACCATTAAATATTCTCCACTTTGGACAATATGATACAACCTTTCTCATGTATGAGTTATCTCTCTTTGAACCAAGTTGAGCTACATCATATTCCAACTGCTAAAACGTCACCCATGTGTAGGGGTAGCATGACTAGTAATTAAGGAAAACTTTCATAAAGATTACATAAAATTAAAATTGTACAAGCTGGTGTATATCCTCTTACGTTTTTTTCCTTTTGAAGCTTGTAGCCCTAAGGGCATTGTAGTCATTGTAAAGACCTTCCCATAGCTATAAATATAACCTCAAGGCATGGGGTAGAGCATTCAATCCTCCCCCTCTTGGTTCAAAATCGACCCTTACTCCTGTCTCTCTTTTCCTCTTCTTTGTCTCCCTTAGTTTCTTCTCCTTCTCTGCCCACTAAATTGAACTCTCTCTCCTTTTCTCCTCTTTTCTTCCTCTTCTATCTTCTCTTAGACCCTGTAATTATGTGAAAATGACCCTAGAAATCAACATAGTATAAGAGTTAATGATCTAGGGACTTGTTTGAAAGCTACTCAACATTATTCCTTTGGAGGAGATTGAACTCGTTGAAGGAAAAACCATGGCTTGTCAAGCATGGCCAGTGTCTTTTTGCTAAAGATAAGTTCTTCTTTCTTGTGAATTTTGATTTAATTGAGTTTTATTTTAAAGATGATCAATGAGTTCTTTTTTATTAAATCCTCTTTAAAATTCCGTTTTTGCTTCATCCCAAGCAAGGAGCTCATTTTTTTTCTTAGACTGGAAACCTCCCCTCAGCCCCTTATTGCCTCTTTTATCTCAGCCACTTTTCTCAATTAAGAATCATTTTTTTCAGCCTTAAAAGGTCCCTAAAAAACATGGTGGCTCCTCCTTTTCTTTTTGGAAACTTAATTTTTTCTATGATTGGCATTCCTTCTTGAGTTAAGATATTTCCTTTTGAGTTCTTTGTACTGTTTAAACACAATTTCCTAAATTAAATCCTAGAATTCGTGGGGCTTCTAATTAGGGGTCGTAGTCTCTCTCTTTTGGAAAAAAAATGGAGAGAACAAGAAATTATGGAAACTTATCATACTCTTACTTTCCTTCATTGCACTTAATTTAGCAAGTGAAACATTCATTTTGTTAGAACTTTCCAAATTTATCTTTTTGAATTTATCATTTTTTTTTAAGAAATCAATGGTTGAGTCATAAGAAGCCAAATTATGGCTGAAAATAGTTACTTTCCCTCTCTGGGTCTTAAAAACACTGAATTTCTTAAAATAGCCACCATATCTCTTAAAGGGCTTCAAACTACCTTTCTTATTACAAAATATCTTGTTGATCACCCTATCAAATCTTCTCCACCACTTAATGAGAAAGATGCAAATTACAAAAAGTGGCTCAAAGAAGACACATTAGTCAAAAATTGGCTAATCAAAAGCATGTAAGGAAGTGTGGCTAATAATGTTGTGTATCTTGATACAACAAAAATTAGGGATACATGTGCAAGCATATATTCTAGTATTAATAGTCTTCAAAGACTTCATAATTATTTTCAAGCCATGAACACTAAAAACCAAGAAGGCAACCTTAATGAATTTCTTAAAAATTTAGATGATACATGCAAGAGGGAAGTTGGCTCAACCATACTCTTCAAACAAGGCCACTCAAAAAAAAAAAAAAAAAAAAAAAAAAAACTATATGACTTGTTTGGAAAAAAATTTCATAGACAATATGAAGCCATGTTTAAAACTAACAAAACCTTAAATCCTCAGTTCTATAGTTGAGCCTTTGATGATATCTGAGCTGCTATATATCAAGTCCCAGTCAAAGAAGAGTCAATGACTCAAGATCAAAATCACTTAGAGATCTTTGCCATGTTTTCTCAAGGTAAAGGATCCCCTAATACTTCAAGGGGACAAGGAAGAGTTGAAATAGGTCGTGGTGATTTTAACAAAGGTCGAGGTATGTCTGATCCTCAGATTCCTACTCTTGCACCTATTGTGACTTGTTTAATCATGAATGAGACAAGTGTTGAAAACTTCATGACCGGCCATCACATATGAAGCAAGTTAGTGAACCAAAAGAAGTCTAGTCTCAAAAACATAAAATCCTCATTGAAGAGGATTATGAAATCTTCCGAAGGTTGAAAAGTATGCTCATTACCACTCCTACCACCTCTATAGCCACCATAGGTATGCCACCTACTATCCTTTGTGACTCTTCTCCTTCTTGGATCATTGACTCAATGGCTTCTGAACATTTTATTGGGAAGATTGATAACCTTTCTAAAGTCTCCCTTTGTCCTACTCTGCAGTTTGTTTCCATTGCATATGGATCTCAAACAAAAGTTCAAGGGATAGGTGTTTCAAATCCTTCTTATTCTCTACCTCCATCTGGTGTTCTTTTTGTTCCTCAATTTCCTTTTAAGTCTTATGCCGATTAGTAAACTTACAAATAAACTTGAAAGCTTTGTAACCCTTTATGTTTCTCATTGTGTCTTTCAAAACTACTAGGCCAAATAAGTGATTGGTGGACAGCATGAGAAAGGACTTTACTACCTTGACACATAGCCTCTTTGAACCCTTGTCACTATGGATTAACAGTCAATCCAATGGAACAATATCCTAGGTCATTCGTCTTTACCTATTTGACAAACACTTGTTCCAAGTTTACATTCAATCAAAATTTATTAGGTGAGTTTTGTCAATTAACCAAACATCATATAAGTGTTTTTTCTTCTTATCCATATAAATCAAGTGATAATCCTTTTTCTTTAATTCATTTTGATGTATGGGGACCTCTTAATATATCAAATATCTCTCCTTCATGATATTTTGTTACATTTGTTGATGATTATTCTTGCGTCACTTGGTTATTTTTAATGAAGGATCACTCAAAAGTACTTAGTATTTTTATCCCATTCCATGCCATGGTAGAGACTCAATTTTAGAAAACAAATAAATGTATTTCGATTCAATAATGCTAAAGAGTACATCTCTCACCCATTTCAATCATTTCATAAATAGAAGGGCCTTACTCACCAAACATCATGTGTCTACACACCTCAACAAAATGGGGTAACTAAAATAAAAATAGGCACCTTATAGAAGTAGGTCAATTCCTCTTATTTTTTTATGAATGTTCCACAATTTTATTGGTCATATGTTGTTTTCACTACTTGCTATTGTTGGGCCCATGTGGCGTCTCGGGGGGGAGGGGGGTGAACTGAGTTTTTACAAAATGAAACTTAAGTGTGCAAGAGTTTAAGTAATTAAAGAATGCAAGTATAGAGAGAAAAATTCAGACACTACAAATAACATCAAATGTTTTATTATCGATGTTCCCATGCTTGGAAAATTCCACTAATATCAGCTCTATTAGCTTGGAATTTACAAGAAAGATATTTTGGTTCTCTTTCAATCCAAGTGTATGCCCAAATACACGATTACAACACAATTTATCCAAAAGATTAGCTAGATTCTAGCTCTTGCAAACCTTTCTATCTAGATTTGAATAAGGTTCTAGATAAACCTATCAAGAAAATGAAATTTACACAATAAAGAAAAACTTACACCCTATAAATTTGTGGAGAGATAACCTTCTCCTTCAAATGTCCAAGCCTCCAACCTTTGATACAATATGGTGATGGATAGGAACTTGACTATATGTATTGCAAGGAATGGAATTTGAGAAATGATAGAATGTTTTTTGCAAAATAGAACTCTTTCTTTCTCAAAATAGGACTTAGGAAGGGCTTTCAATTGTTTGAGAAAAGAATGTAGTATGTATGCCAATAAAAGCTTATTAAATTCTCAAAGGGATGTTGGTGGGGTATTTAAAAGTTCCCCAAGCCAATCTTTTGCCGGTTTGCAAAAAGATGACTTTACATTGATCGATCATTGTAAAGTATTGATTGATCAATTGTGTGTAACGACTACATTTTTTGTCATAAAATGACTTTTGATAGATGGTATGATCAATCAATATCCTCCCTTTGGTTTGATAACTTAAGTTGATATATCAATGTACAAGGTATGATCGATCAGTCAGAATTCCCATTGGTAGTGAATAACAAGTATGATCAACCAATGCCCTTTCTATGATCGATCATGTTTTATGTCCCTAGTTGGAAAAGTTATGTATGATCGATCAATTTCTGGAGGGTGATCAGTCAATCACCATGATTTTTCATTGCCTGGAGAATTTTGATTGATTAGTTCGCTAGGGTTGATTGATCATGCTTTATAGCATAGTTTGGCCATGGTCTGGCTGATCAATCAATCATCATGAATTTTCATTACTTGAACAATTTTGATCGATTAGTCCACTGGGGTTGATTGATCATGCTTTATAACATAGTTTGGCCATGTTCTAGTTGATCGATCACTCAATCTTGATTAATCAATCATACTTTATATTTTGGCCTGTGCACTTCTATTTGATCAATCATTAGCAGATGTTGATCGATCAATTCACAGTTCACTAAGTGGATTTTTAAAGCATGAATAAAAGTGATCATAAGTGACTCTAACTTGTTTGAAATGTGTGTATCCTTTGGCAGAATATGTAGAAATTCAAATATGACCTAAAGCATCAACAATTTTCATTGTACCTAAAGTTTGGAAGGTTTGGGGCTGCTTTCTTAAATAAACTATTTTTTTTTATTTTCATGACTTTTAAACTTGTTGGAAGATGGGCTCAAGTCCACACAACCAAAGAAGGCCCACACAATGATGGCATGATAGTAAATAAAGAGTCATCTTAGGCATTGATGTAATTAGTTTAAGTTTTAGGGGCATAATTATAATATTATATTTTCATATCTGCAAATTGAGCTTTGGGGGGAGGGTTAGGACACAAGTCCATAATCTCCTCATGTTTTCTCTCCACCATGTCGTCTCTCTTTTTCTCCATGAACTAATCCATGGAGTTCTGAAAATAAACATGGTATTAGCGCATTGATTTTTAGGACTCGTAGCTATGATTTTTTTTGAATTCCAAATTGCTCGGTTCTTTGCACCCTCAATCTTTTACTCGGATAATTTTTTGATGTTATTTTCTTCTCATTTTAATCTGTTGATTCTATTATTTTCAATTTGTTGTTAGTTCTCTGCTATATTACTACTACATCCCCTGGTATACTATTGACGTGGCATCATTGGCGTTTCATCAAGATGCGATAAGCACAACCTCTAGTATCATGCATTTCGACTCTCTTTTGTACCCCCGAAGGACTGGTGAGATAGTCGTTTCGCATGTTTCGCACCACATGACTTTTCCTATTGGATCATCCCAATATATATATATATATATATATATATATATGTGTGTGTGTGTGTGTATATATATATATATGTGTATGTATATTCACATATATGCATTATTCTATAAAAAAAGTAATATTATATTTTATGTTATCTCTAACAAGATGACATGTAGCAGTTGGTGCAAGATGCGGAATAGGCTAGTGAACCAGTTGAAGAAAGTGCTATAGTGTCGAGTGTACATGGTCTCAGGTTTGGGTACATCAAGGGGTTGGATCTATCTCAATCGTTTATTCTCAAGATGGTGTGAGGATCTTCTTCTCACACATCACAACTCTAAGACAAGTTTCCCTACACTCGGTAGGCTTTGAGCCAGATTTAGGAGTAGTTTAGGGATTAGGACTACCTAACTTAGGAGCAGTTGATGGATGTTAACTGCCAAATTGATCAACAACTACGGTCTATGAGAGTATGAACATCAAACAAATACTATATAGTCTCAACATGAATAGATGCATAGCTTTTTTCTACAGTTGTGTGTAGAGCACAAGGGTCATTCCTCGGATCCTCCTCTGAGTGATGTTTATTTTTAAAAAATTGGATATATATATATATATATATATATATATATATATATTGGGAGATTTGGAAGAGAATTATTTTTAAATTACTTTGAGTATTGGATTTTTTTTTTCATATTGCATATATGTTTTACAAAAGTAAAACTAAAAAAAAAAAATTTCTTTTACCAAAGAAAATAAATAATTCATTGGCAAAAGGTTCATTTTTTAAATTTACAAAAAAAATCCATTTAAATTGAGAAATTTCTAGTATAAGTTTTTTTTTAATTTCGCCTTTTGCCAATGAAATGCATCATTTCCTTGGAAAGAGTAGAAAATTTTCTAGAAATAAGTGGATTTTGTTGGGAGATATCTTGAATCTTTTTGGGTGAAAATTGAATTTTGTTGGAAGATATTTGGAATCTTTTCGAATGAAAATTGAATTTTATTGGAAGAGATTTTGAATTTTTCTAGGGAATTCTTAAATTTCGCTAGAGTAACCTGTTGTGGCGGAAACACACAAGCAAAGTCTTCCAACAAATTATTCAATTCGCTAGAAGAGGGAAGAGGTTCCACAACGAATTTTATTTCTCTAACACTTGTTTTTTGGCTTTGTAGAGGTCAAAATTCTTATAGTATGATATGCCTCCCATGATAATTATTCATCAAAGGTCAATTTACCCTATTAACCACCTTTATAGGGGGATATGCTAGTTGTTATTCCTTTTATTATGTTGGAAGATGGGCTCCAACCCACACGACCAAGGAAAGCCCACATATCTAAGAGTATTATAAGATGGGCCACACAATCAAGGAAGGCCCACAAAAAGGGCCCAAGTCCACAAAAAAAAGGACCCACCATGATTACCACGAGCTAACATTCTTATTACATAAGTTGGAAGATCAAGAAGGACTCACAAAGACATCTTTATCTTATGGTTACGTCCTAAAAGAGTTCTAGTTTGAATTATGTTTGTCTTTTATCTATATTGAGTTATTTAATTATGCTAGGACTTGTCTTTAAGTGTTAGAGTTTGGGTATAATTGGAACAAAGGTAGTTTTATGGTAATTGGACTCTATTACCTTCATCTATTATAAATAGAGGTTCATGTACTCTGATTATAATAAATTAATGAAGTCAATGAAGTATTTCTCTTTTCAATAAATTCAACATGGTATCAGAGCAGGTTCTCTGAGTTGACTTGGTCAGCCCATAGAGATAATGAGATCCTTTTCTCTAAACCCTAAACCCTAGGTCTGGGTTCGTATTTTTTTCAGTCTCTACACCCTTAATTTTCTTTGCGTTTTTCACCTCTATACTGAGCTTTTGATATTGCAAATTATATATTGACGAAAATATATTTGAGTCCACTTTCCAAGGGAAATCTAGTTTTTCCAATTAGAGTTATTTACAAAGAGAAATTGATATTTGAATGAGCGAATGTCAGATTGCAAAAGAGGTTCGAGCAGCATCAGAAAGCTTCAACTCCCAAGGTATTTTATTGATACGAACCACGTCAACTTGTGACGAAACCCGATACCAAATCTAGTAATCGTCTCCAAGACCTTTCAAGTTTGATGGAAAACCGCGACCCATTGCTTAGCAAAGCAAGAACCTTAGTATGGTGAAGACGCCACAAATGGGGATGGAAATCCATTTGATAAGTCGATTGAACGCCACAAGGAAAAATCCCTGATAAGTTCGAAAAGTTCATTCAAGAACTCAAGAAGAATAATAATCTCTCTCAATATCAATAATGATCAAAGGTTTTTCAAATCTGTGTACAAGTCCTCTATTTATAATGGACCATTCCATAATATAATTCTTACAAAAATATAGACCGTTACGCATAATTGATCGATGAATCACTTTAAAATGATCTATGATTGTTAGGTCAACTTTTTGTAAATGGGCAAAAAATGGTTTGTTTAACTTGGGTAAATATCCCACCACACATTCTTCCCCTAATTACATTCAATTAAAGTAAAACTTAAGGTAACTTGGAGTAAATAGAAACCTAATATAATTTCACGTGATCTTCTAGGATAAGTTCCCAACTCGTGAAAATCCTTGTAGATTCCACGAGATCTTCTAAGATAAGTTGCCAACTCATAGATATCCTTGTGGATCACACAAAATCTCATGGTGGGTCCCACCAGCCTGTGCCACCATGGTCGGTCCCACATTGTAGTAGAGTAAATCTAGCCCATGTCCTCATGGTGCATCCCACTAGCTTGTGCCTCCATGGTGCCTCTTGAGAAGGATTTGTCCTCAAATCCTCGCCATGGTCGATCTTTCTCAATTATTGTGTAGAAGTTAGGACCCCATGAGAATGACTCTAGGTTAACGTGGAAGAAGAAGGAGAGAAGAGAGAGAAGAAGGAGAAAGGAGAAGGATGTTTGAGAGGAGAGTTTGGATTAAGGGAAGGAGAGAATGCGTCAAGAGAGAAGAGAGGGTGGCTGGACGTTTTTCCAAATAGAGGAGAAGGATTGAATTCCTTACCTCTTAGCTAATGCTCTTATTTATAGTGTTACAAAGCCCTTAGGGTTACAACTCAATAGATTAAAAGACATACTAAGACAATGTATTTACATATCTATGTCATCCTTATGGAACATATCATAAATAACCACTTTGCCACTCCTTTGACTAATGGGCTTCTAGACTTGAGCTTGTGGGCTTGAGCCCATCTTCCAACACTCCCCCTCAATCTGGTAGAGAAAATACATAATAAATACCCAGTTTGCCATCTATATAAGATAGAACTTTGGATGTTACCGGTTTGGTGAGGATATCAGCTAATTGCTCTTGAGATGAAACATATTTAAGAGAAATTATTCCTGCTTGAAACTTTTCCCGTATAAAATGACAATCCACTTCAATAGGTTTAGTTCTTTCATGGAAAACTGGATTTGACGTAATGTGCATAGCTACTTGATTATCACAATGTAGTCCCATAGAACCTCCTTTTATAAAATCCCAATTCAGTAAGAAGCGTCTTTATCCATAAAAGTTCACTTACAGTGTGGGGTATAGCTCGGTATTCTGCTTTAGCACTAGATCTTATAACCACGTTTTGCTTTTTGTTTTTCCATGTGACCAAGTTTCCCCCAACAAGGGTACAATACCCAGATGTAGATTTTCTATCATTGGGTGATCTAGCCCAATCTGCATCTGAGAAGCCTTCTATATTGAAGTGACCATGTTGTTTATATAGCAATCCTCTTCCTGGAGAACCTTTTAAGTATCGTAGTATTCTCTCCAACGCTTGCCAGTGAGTAATTTGTGGTTTGTGCATGAATTGGCTTACCACACTCACAGCATATGATATATCTGGCCTGTTTCCCGTGAGATAGATCAATTTTCCCACAAGTCTTTGATATTTTCCAGTGTCAACATCTTCTCTAGTTGTGGCACACAAATTTTCATTCGCATCCATAGTTGTATCAACTGGTCTACAACCCTTCATTCCTGTTTCTTCAAGAAGATTCAAGACGTATTTTCTTTGAGACAATACTATTCCATGATTTGACTGAAGGACTCTATACCCAGAAAATATTTGAGTTTACCCAAATCTTTAGTCTTGAACTCTTTACATATCATATTCTTCACTTCTTGTATACTATGAGCATCATTTCCAGTCAAGATAATATCATCAACATACACGGCCAATAATATCTTCCCTTTAATAGTATCTTTAACATATACTGAGTGATCAACCGAGTTCCTATGAAAGCCAAATCGTAGAAGCACTTGACTGAATTTATCAAACCAAGCCCGAGGGGACTATTTAAGCCCATATAAAGATTTCTTTAATTGGCAGATGGACTCCCCCCTCAACCACATATCCTGGTGGTTGGACCATATAAATTTCTTCGCATATATCACCATTTAAAAATGCATTTTTACATCGAGCTGATATACTGGCCAAGATGAGTTAGCAGCAATAAAAAGGATGCCGACTTCAGTTTTTCAACTGGAGAGAAAGTCTCTTCATAATCTATCTCATAGCACTAAGTATAACCTTTTGCAACCAGGCGTGCTGTAAGGCCAGCAACCAACCCATCTGGGTTGTGTTTCACTGAAAAAAACCATCTGCAACCAACCGGTCTTTTACCTTTTGGGAGCGATGCCATTGTCCATGTTTGATTTTCATATAATGTATGCATTTCTTTATCCATAGCCGCCTTCCATCTTGGATACTTCAGGGCCTCTTGATAGGATTGTGGTATGGAAACAGACTAAAGGGAAGCAAGAAACTGAACACATTGAGAAGATAAACGATGAGAAGACATAAAATTGGCAATTGGATGAGATGTAGTGCAAGAACGGGTTACCTTTCGTAATGCAATAGGCCGAGTATAAAATTCAGGCCCAAACAAAGGAGGAGGAGAAAGACTTACCTCAGGTGGATCAGACAACTCCATAGGTGAGGGGATAGCCGGTGCTTCAGGGGGTTGAGTAATATCTTCATGAAACGGCACAAGTAGACATGGAGTGGTAGGAGTAGATGTAAACCCTGGAGGAGCCTCATGTGAGGAGTAGAAGGAAGTGTCTTCAAAGAAAGTCACATCCTGAGATACCATCAACCTTCGAAGTGTAGGATTATAACAAATATATCCTTTCTGAGTTCGAGAATACCCCAAAAAAATACACCTCAGAAACCGAGGATCAAGTTTACTTTTATGTGGTGAAGTATCATAAACAAAACATGGGCAACCAAATACTTTAAAAGGAAAAGAAAATGGATCTTCACCATGAAACAAAACAGAATACGGAGTTTGATTTCTAAGTACTGATGAAGGTAACCTATTGATGAGAAAGCAAGCAGTAAGAATAGCATGAGGCCAATAAAAGTAGGGTACCTTCATGGAGTAGAGGAGGCCCCAAGCAACCTCAAGGAAATGATGATTCTTTCTTTCAGCAACATTTTTTGAGGGGTATAGGCACATGATGTTTGATGAAGAAGCCCATTACCCTCACAAAATGATTTGAAGTCATTAGACAAATATTCCTTAGCATTATTGGATCTAAGGATTTGAATTTTTTTCCAAATTGCGTTAGAACCATTGCATGAAAGTTTTTAAAAATTGAAAGAATTTTTTATCATTCTTTAAACAAAAACAATCAAGTCACTCGGGTAAAATCATCCACAAAAGTAACAAAATATTGAACCTGAGAAAAGTTAGAGACCTTTAAAGGGCTCCATACATCAGAATGTATTAATTCAAATGGAGTAGTACTAGTAGTTGTAAGACGAGGAGAATATGTACTCCTAACATCCTTACTTAATTGACATGTCTCACAATTAAAATTAGACAAAGATTTAAGAGATGAAACTAAAGAATGAAGTGACGAAATAGATGGATGACCAAGCCGCTTGTGCCTCATTTGAGCCTCGGATGTAGTGGATGAAATAGCAGCCACTGGTGGAAGAGTAAAATAATATAAACCCCCTTTTCATGGCCGCCACCAATCACCTGTTTCGTAGTTAGATCCTGAAATATATACAAAGAGGTGAGAAGGTGACAGAACAATTCAATTGTTTGGTTAATTGACTAACGGAGAGTAATTTAACGGAAATTGAGGAACAAATAACACATCTTTGAGAAGAATAGACGCGGTAAGAGAGGAGGAACCTTGCCAAGCACCTTGGTTTGGGAACCATTAGCCATAGTGACCAATTTATGAGGAAGACATGGAGACAATGAATGAAGCATGTGTTCGTTACCTGACAAGTGTTCGGAAGCCCCAGAGTCAATGATCCAAGAGGAAGGGGTTGAAGCGGAAGAAAGCATACCTGAGGCAATGGTAGTGGCAGCAGTAGGGCCTGGTGGAGTAGAGGACTGATCCAATAAGGATTTCAGCTTCTGAATTACAGCAAAGTCTTCCGAAGAGATAGTCACATTCCCGGAATGAGAATCAGTCTTGTCCTCTTTTTTCTCAACATGAACTGAGGCTGGATTGGCTATCACCCAATTAGGCTTACCATGGAGTTTCCAACATGAATCCACAAGGTGGTTCTGACCACCATAGTAAGAGCACAATCGAGGCTCAGTACGGGAATGGGTCGGACCCGTTCGACCACCTCTATTGCGGCCTCCTCTTGTATTTCTGCCACGTCTTCGAAATGGGGATGGTGTACCCCGATTACCAGAGAACATAGCTGATGGAACATCAATCGGAGAAGTAGGAGATAGATCAGGAATCTGTAACAACGTTGCACTGATGTCATCAAAAGAGGGAAGGGCAGAGGAACTAAGAAGCTGAGTCTTAGCCACCTCTAGATACGGCTTAATATTGGTAAGGAAAATAGCCGATACCAAGGCCTCGGGCTATTTTTCTTGGACAGCAATGTCGGTAGAGTATGGTTGAGCAATTTTCCATTCTTGGAGAAGGCCATGAAACCGGGCCAGAAACTCATGAATATTATCTCCTTGTTTTGTAGCCAACATACTTTGGAAAACATCATATACTCTTTGTAAGGAGTCGGTACTAGAATAAAGCTTAGCACATGTGTCCCAAATATCCTTCAAAGTTTCCAAGTGGACCACATTGTTAGCAACATGCTCTTCCATGCAATTAATAAGCCAACTGATAACCATGTTATCATTTTTTTACGCATTTATGGTAGACTTCATCTTTGTCATCAACCGGAGGAGGAATTTTGATAACATGATTGAGAAGGTCACGAGTAATGAGAACCCTTCGTACCGATTGTGACCAACTGAGGTAATTAGAAAGACCTCTTAGTGGAATTGTAGTAATTCGGAGTATGTCACTCTTATTACTCATATGTCCACTCTCCATGTTGACGCAAATCAACTAGTAAGGTCAATTGTCAAAGGGGCTCAAATAACAATTACACAACGTAATTTGAAGCACCCGTAGGCCAATTTAGCCACCAAAACTAAGTAGAGAATATTGTCACGAGAATAAGCCCCAAATCATGGAAAAATTGGTGCTTTTGTCAAGTGATAACAAGAACCAGCCACTACTCAACTTCTCTTATATTTATCAAAACAAATATAGAGAAGAGAATAAATGCAACTCTTATCCTTAATCCAAACTCAACCACAAAATCAAGAACAACTTTAGACAAGGCCTTCTTGGCAAACCGAGAGCAATTTCTTGGGAAAAGAAACTCTAACTCATGGGAATACTTCAACAAAATAAAAGATTCAATTGCTGAAGTTCAAACACAACAAATAATAGGGATAAGTGAGTGCTGAAATTTCATCACCTCCGAGCTCTGATACATGTAGAAGTTAGGAGAATGACTCTAGGTTAACGTGGAAGAAGAACGAGAGAAGATAAAGAAGAGGGAGAAAGGAGAAGGACGTTTGAGAGTAGAGTTTGGATTAAGGGAAGGAGAGAATGCGTCAAGAGAGAAGAGAGGGTGGCTGGATGTTTTTCCAAATAGAGGAGAAGGATTGAATTCCTTACCTCTTAGTTAATGCTCTTATTTATAGTGTTACAAAGCCCTTAGGGTTACAACTCAATAGATTAAAAGACATACTAAGACAATGTATTTACATATCCATGTCATCCTTACGGAACATATCATAAATAACCACTTTGCCACTCCTTTGACAAGTGGGCTTCTAGACTTGAGCTTGTGGGTTTGAGCCCATCTTCCAACATGTTGCAACCTCACTTGGTCCTCATATACTTGTTTTGGTGTCATCGGAACTGGAGTGATTGTTTGTTGATTGAGCACGAATGAGTACTTGTTGGTGAAGCCATCATGTTGCACACTTCTGTCAAATTGCCTTGATCTTCCTAAGAGGAGATGTGCAGCTTGCATTGGTACCACATCACACAAGACCTTATCTTCATATTTACCAATTTGAAATGGTACCACAACCTGCTTCATAACCCTTCATCACTGTCATTCAACCACTGCAACTTGTATGGACGAGGGTGCTTAAGAGTTGTGAACCCTAGTTTTTCAATCATGGAAGTACTAGAAACATTAGTGCAACTACCGCCATTGATAATAACACAACATACCTCTTCTTTCACGTGGATGTGAGTGTGAAAGATATTCTCCCGTTGTACTTCTACTTCCTCTTCTTTAGCTGGCAAGCTTAAGGCACCTTGTGCGACTAGTCCAAGCATCTCACCATTATCTGCCCTGAATTTCTCATCGCCGATGGGGGCGTCCTCCAATGGTGACATGTTATCGATATCAACTTCGTCTTCGGAATCAATTTCACCATTTTGCTGGATCATTATAACTTGCTGGTTTGGACATTGGCTACCTATGTGTCCTCTCCCCTGACATTTGAAACATTTAATCTCACTAGAACGAGTCAAAATAGGGGCTGAGTTACCTTGATAATCCATGGTAGTGGTGTCTATTTTGGGCTCGTGGTTGGCCTTGAAGGTGGTTGAAGTTTCTTCTTTCTTTGGGTAGCTTGACCTCCAAGGTGTTGTACTTGAATTTTGTGTAGCTGGTCTTGTATACCACCCCTCTTGAGTTGCCTCTCAACTTTGATAGCCATATGCACCAAATCTTCCAATTCCACATAATGGAGTATCTCGATTTTTTTTGCAATCTCTCGGTTTAACCCATTCAAAAATCTAACCATTGTCGCCTCCCGATCCTCCTCCATATTGGCTCTAATCATAGCCATCTCCATCTCTTTATAATAATCATAAACGCTTCGGTTAACTTGATAGAGACCTTGCAGCTTGAGGTATAGATCTCGGTAGTAATGACTTGGCACATATCGTCGTCTCATCACTTTCTTCATCACATCCCAATTTTCAATAGGACGTTCTCCATTCCGTCTCCTGTTGATGCACAACTGGTCCCACCACACAATAGCATAATCAGTAAATTCAATTGTAGCGAGTTTTACCTTCTTGAATTCGGAGTAGTCGTGACAATCGAAAACCAACTCCATCTTCTTTTCCCACTCGAGGTATGCTTCAGGATCACTTCTTCCTTGAAACGTAGGAATTTCCATCTTGATACTTCCCAAGTTGTTATTTACCCGGTTCCTAGCTTCTCTATTTCGGTCATATCTCCTATGGCTGGCCATCGACATCCTATCATACTCCTCCACATCGTCAAATTCGCCCATACCCTTAACTTCCCTTCGGTACAACTTGTTCCTCCTTGGGATATTCGAAACAAATGATGGTTGCTCCCGTTGTCTCCCCTTTTTTGCCCTATCTAACTCCTCCCTCATCATCCGTCTCATCTCCTCCATTAATGGTTGCATTTGCAGATTCGGAACACCGGATGATGGAATCTCTTGATCATGCAGCATGATTAAAAATATGCAAACAAGGTTAGAATAACATGCAAAAGAGAATGGGTCTAGCACTTTTTTTTTTTTTTTTACCTGAGTTGGCCTGGGTTGACTTGGTTCAGTTGCCTCGGTTTGGCGCAGAACTCAGCTCACTGAGTTAGGAAAAATTTAATCTACAATTGTCTTCTTCCTTCTGCAGATCCCGAACAGTGCGGACGACGGTAAGTTCGGGAAATCTATCGAGATCTGATCTTTCCCTCATGGCACCGAATATGGCAGGCGACGGTTGTCTTGTCTTTTTTTTGCATCACGGCACCGAACAGAGCGGTTTTCGCCTTCCTCTCAGCACCGAACTGTGAGGGAGACGGTCTTCGTCTTCCTCACGACACTGAAACCAGAGTTGAAGATTAGCAACGACAACCAGTGATTTTCCGAGGATAAAGAAACGTCAAATTTTCTTTCCGAAAGCTCGGTGATAATCCGATAGGCTCAGAGGTCGTCGTCTTTGTCAGCGTAAAAAAATTATTGTTTTTCTTCGTCTTCTTCGGCAACGGCGCCGAACAGAGCTTCTCCTTCTTCGGCAACGGCGTCGAGAAGGCTTCTCCTTCTTCGGCAACAGCATAAACAGAGACGCAAAACTCCTTCTCCTTCTTTTTCGCAAGACAGCAGCGTCGTCTCTATTTTTTTTTTTTTCGGCAAGGGTGCAGAGCTTCTTCTTCGGCGACGGCACGAACAGAGAAGCAGTTTTTCTACTTCTTCTTCAAGGCAGTTTTTTTTTCCTTCTTTTTTTTTTCTTCTTCTTCTTCTCGGCAACGACTAGCTTCAGTCGTTCGTTTTTTTTCCCTTTTTTTTCCCTCCTTCTCGGCAATGGCTAAAACAGTGGTTCTTCTTTTTTTTCGGATTTTCTTTGACAAAGAAGAAAAATAGACAAAAAAAAAAAGGATAGGCAAACCTGATTAACCAAAGCTCAGATACGAACTGATACAAACCACGTCAACCTGTGATGAAACCCGATACCAAATCTAGTAATCGTCCCCAATACCTTTCAAGTTTGATGGAAAACCATGACCCGTTGCTTAGCAAAGCAAGAACCTTGGTATGAAAATCCGTTTGAGAAAAACTCCCTGATAAGTTCAAAAAGTTCCTTCAAGAACTCAAGAAGAATAATCTCTCAATATCAATAATGATCAAAGGTTTTTCAAATCCGTGTACAAGTCCTCTACTTATAATGGAGGACGTGGTAAATCCATGCAGAATAAATCCCTAACTTGGAGTAAATAGAAACCGAATATAATTTCACGTGATCTTCTAGGATAAGTTGCCAAATCGTGGAAATCCTTGTAGATTCCACGAGATCTTTTGAGATAAGTTATCAACTCGTGGATATCCTTGTCGATTCCACGAAATCTCATGGTGGGTCCCACCAGCTTGTGTCACCATGGTCGGTCCCACATTGTAGTAGAATAAATCTAGCTCACGTCCTCATGGTGCGTCCCACTAGCTTGTGCCTCCATGGTGGGTCCCACAATATAGCAGTGTATAACCATCCTTTGTTCACATCATTTATGCTATCAAGAACGAGACTTTATACGGAGAAATATATGTAAGTCTATTCTCTTACCTATTAACCAATTATAGATCTGAGTTTTTTATAAGAAGATATTGATCTTGGAAGAGTCAATGGTCATGCTGAAAAAAAAGAGTTCGGCCAGATGATAGAGACCCAAATCTATCAGATTATTTTTCTTTTGATAATTATATTTTATGAAGAGAATTGGATGAAAGGTATTTAAGTCTTGTTTTAGAAGGAGAAAATGTCATGTCAATTTGATCTATATTTAAAGATATATTCACACTGGAAGAGTCAAAGGTCATGCTGGTATTCTATTGCATTGAAAAATCTGAATTTAAGCCCATTGTTTTGCGTCACTTTTTAAGTTGATATATCTGAAAAATATCTCACTTCTCCATGGTTTGTGGGCTTATTTATACATCTCTATTATTTGGGCTTATTGCTACATCCATGATATTTGGTTCAAGCTGGGATCACTGCCATTACATCCCAGCTAGAGGGGGAGAAGTACAAGAAGTACAAGAAAGAGGTATTTTATTCCATATGTTGTGGATAAGTTTATGTGACCAAAATATTCAAGAAAAGGGGAGCACAAAAGATGAAGTTTCTGCATCTAAGACAAACTATTTATATTAGATTATGATTATTTCATGGGTCCTTATACAAGGTTTATTATTTTGGTTCGTGTTATATATGTTGGAAGATAGTCGTGTTATATTCAGCTGCAGCTATTATGTCTCTTTGGGGACATTATTATTGAAGAAGAGGTGGCCTTGGTATCCTTTCTCATATCATCATTTATTTGACCCCGTAAAAAAATATCACGGTTGGGAAACCATGGTGGGCCCTGTCAAAGGGAAACCATAAGGGAGGATACCCTATCAAAAAATATCATGGTTGAGAAACCATGACGGAGGATACCCTGTCAAAAAATATCACGGTTGGGAAACCATGATGGGCTCTGTCAAAAAAAAATCACGATTGGGAAATCATGACGGTGGATACCCTATAAAAAAATATCACAGTTGGGAAACCATGATAGGGGAACTTATTATTACATCTATGTTATACCCCCCTAAATTGGCCAGTTGGGCCTCATGGAAGAGAGCACCAGTGTGAGGGGGAGTATTGGAAGATGGGAGGACTGTCATTTGATACAAAAAGATTTTATACATCATTTGCAGTAAGTTGGTAGTTCATTATGTTCTTTCACCCCCAACTTGAGGGGGAGTGTTGGAAGATAGGCTCCAACCCACACGACCAAGGAAGGCCCACAAGATGGGTCCAAGCTCATAAGAAGTAGGACCCACCATGATTACCAAGAGCTGACATTCTTATCACATAAGTTGGAAGATCAAGAAGGACTGACAAAGACATATGTATCTTATAGTTACGTCCTAGAAGAGTTCTAGTTTGAGTTATGTTTGTCTTTTATCTATATTGAGTTATTTAATTATGTTAGGACTTATCTTTAAGTGTTAGAGTTTGGATGTAATTGGGACAAAAGTAGTTTTATTGTAATTAGACTCTACTACCTTCCTTTATTATAAATAGATGTTCATGTACTTTGATTATAATAAATTAATGAAGTCAATGAAGTATTTCTCTTTTCTATAAACTCAACATATTGAATATGCAATAACAAAGCAACTAGATATGGATACCACACCTATAAAGTCATGGTTGTTTTATTTTATAAAATAATGTAATATGATTATTTTATTTGTAATCATAAATCCAACACCGCCAACTCTCTCTCTCTCTCTCTCTAGAGAGAGAGAGAGAGAGTTCTCTTGAGCCACAATCCTTTCACTAAGCAATGTGGACTACTGTACGAAATTGCGATTAAGATATATGTGTACCAAAGTAATCGGCAAAATATGTTATTCCACATTAATGTCCAAAGGTATTTTTTTAATTTGGTGGTCAAATCTTTAGACGAATTATTAAGCTGAAACAAAATTTCCAAAATTTTCCCGATGGATTTCAAGTTTCAATTCAGGTATGAAAACAATTGTTTTGTTGAAAATGATGCATGGAGACTCCAACTGATGCCTTCATGCAAGGGAATCTTCATAGTATCGTGATTCACGGGGATTCCTGTCTTTTCAGTTTTTTTTTTTTTTGACAGAAATGCTCAGTAAGTCAAAAGAGTTCTAACAAGTGGAACCCACATCGAGTGTCGAAATATCTTACAACCTCTGCTTTTCGGATCAATTAGGACTATAAATGTGAAACCATTTCTGAATATAATCTCCCGAAGACCAGTCCGTCAATGAAAGGGATTGAAAAGATCTACTTTGTGAAGGGAGTTAACGTGCGAACTTGAAAAGAGAAGATACCCAATAGGATTACAGTTCCGATGAGAGGAGTCGATTTATTCACAATTCGGAGTACATTTTGGGCAGATATTTGCAAGAGAGTTACAGGTTCTACCTCTGTTCACAATTTAGATACATGCTTGAAGTCTGAACTCGTAACTGTGTTTTGAAATATGAACTCTCAATGTGGAGCCCAAGCATGAAATTATTAGATTCTCTGTCCATTACAGCTAGCCGATTAAGGCGTGAAAAGCTCTCAAGCGACGAGGAATCCATCCAATTTTCTTGTTTATTATGAAGATTCGAATAGAAGACTCAATCATTCAGAGGCGAGAAAACAGACTCAAACTGACTTTCTGTTGTGATGGAAATGCCATTGGTTCAAGCTAGACGAAGGATACGTGTAAACGCTACATTATTCCAGTAACTTGTTTCGGCGGTCGAGACTCCACAAAGATTCATCAAATGACTCGACAGTTCTGGCCAGATTGAGAGAGGGAATCCTGGATTTCCTGGTTTCTGTCACTATGTCTATATATAGCTGCATGAACGCAGACTACAAAACCACAAAGCGCCCATTGACGAATTTCTGAGTGAGATTCGTGGTGCTCTTATCACTTTCTATGGGGCTTGCACATCTTTCCTTCTGTACTTGTGTAGCAATTTTTCTTCTCTCCATTTGCTCTCTGCCCAGTTTTGCTCTCTCAAGAGATACCAAGAATGTGAAACCCAAGCATGAACCTCTTGGTTTTCTGCAAAACTTGGTGGGGTGCGAGAAAGGAGATGCTGTGGAAGGCCTCCGCGAGCTGAAGCAGTACCTCCACAAGTTCGGATACCTGCAGAGCTACTCACCTTCCCTCGACAACACTGCTCGAGATGACAGTTTCGATGACCTCCTTGAGTCCGCCATCAGGACATACCAGCTAAATTACAATCTCAATGTGACGGGAAAGCTTGACGACAGGACAGTGGAACAAATGATTAAACCCAGATGTGGAGTCCCAGACATCATCAACGGGACGACTTCCATGAACTCCGGCAAAGCTCATCACTCCCAATCAGCAGGCGTCCATGTGGTCATGCACTATAACGTTAACCAGGGAGGCCATAAATGGCTAAAGACGCAACTAACTTATGCTTTTCTGAATAGTGGAAACAGTCTGAGGTCCGTTGCGGCCAGAGCCTTCAGCAAATGGTCCGCGGTGACTAAGTTCTCGTTCCAGGAGATTCAGGACCCTGATAGTGCTGACATCAAAATCGGATTCTTCGCCGGCAACCATGGCGACGATGATCCTTTCGATGGACCCGGTGGGATCCTTGCTCATTCATATTACCCTACGATTGGGTGGTTCCATCTAGACAAGGAGGAGAGATGGTCGACCAATCCCAGCATGGATGAGATAGACTTGGAATCCGTGACTGTTCATGAGATGGGTCACTTGCTTGGGCTCGCTCACAGTTCAGATGAAAACGCCGTCATGTACCCTACGATCGCTCCTGGAGTTGTCAAGAGAGAGCTGCAACAGGATGACATCGATGGTATCAGTGATCTGTATGATCTCTGATTGAATTTGCTATTTGCTATCTTACGACTAGCTCACATAACTAAATCATCCCATCCCCATCCATGGTTTGATAAAAGAAGAATAAATTGAGCACTTATATTAAGATTCCGCATGTATTGTCAAGAAACCTCTGTTGTATTTAGTTACAATCAGCAATGGTTTAGGTAATGAATGTTGATTGGCAAAAGAACTGGCTCTAAACTGTGCAATATGGCATCTTGTCATTACGTTCTCCTATTCTAATCCTACCTTATATAAATAGCTTTCTTCTTCCTCCTCTACACGCTTAACCCTGCTCTCTTCTTCTGCTACTACTTTACTCCCAAATTTCCCTGAGCACAGTCATTGTCGTTGAGGTGCAATCGTAGCAATTCTAAAACTATTCTTCACTTCAGAAAGTTTAGGAAAGGTCTCTAACCCAGACTAGGGTTTGTCAATGGGTTGGGTTTACACAAACCCAACTTGCAAATCTTTAAAAAACTCAATGGATATCCATTAAGAACCCAATAAGCATATTGGGTTTCTGTTGCCAGTAAGTTTAACGGGTCATTATTAAGACCCGTTTAACATTAAAATGATAAAAACACCTTGACATACACTTTATGAATTTAATAAAATATTACATACCATTTTATATGTGGTATTCAGTATAAATATAAAATGTCAAAATTACCCTTGTCCACAAGCGTATGCATGTGTAATAGGGGCTACATGTGTTGAGTGTGGCACGTAAGCATGTGTGAAGCAAAAACGTATGGGCCCACATGTGTATGGTCTCACACATTTGTGTGTATGGGCATGGTGACAGGTGTATGTATGTATATAGAGCCACATGTGTGCAATTACCCATGTTTGGTTAGCTTAAATAATTGTCAATGAAGTTGGTTTGGATGACAACAAATACCTAGGAACTAATTATAAAATTTCAATACAAAACTTGGCCAGAAAAGAAACTTTGGTTGTACACCCCTCCGTGGTGGGCATGCATGACCAAACAACGTATGTAAAAATCCTAAGCAATCATCTAAAAGATAATGAAGGTCGATCACCAACAAACACTCAACCCAATGAAAAGAAAGAGAAAAGATCAAGTTGTAATCACCCGCTTGAATGATCCAACAAGCAAAGTGCATAAAGGCATGAAGAAAAGGATGTGCATCACAAAAAGATGACTAACCGTATTGCCCCCGATCTACATGAAATTCAACTTCAAACTTAGTGTTAGTGTGGATGAGTTCATGTGCACTGGAAAACACTTTTTGGTGTTAGTGTCCCCAAAATGAGAAAAATATCAAAAACAAGAGAATAAGTAACTTGTAATAGTATACTTAATTAAAACATAATACTTAAACCAAAAATTAGGTCAAAAACCATGATTACTACACAAATAAGTAATTTAATGTATAATTAAAATATATTAATATAATAATTAATTAAATTAAATATCATATTATTTAATGATTGCAGTTTATTGTACATTAATACAATAATTAGGTGAGCCAATTAACTGTGCACATGATTAATTATAAAAAAAAGAAACAGGAAAAATTGATCAAATGCTAACTTTAACACATTATATTTTTACGTACTATTGCATCGTCGAGAAGAAAACTAGCACTAGAGGCAGTTGGGGTGGATGAAATTGCTTCGTCCGGAGGAAAATCAGCGGCAGAGAATAGGATTTTCAAGTTTTTTTTATAAAAAACATTGCACATGTGCACTGTACGTGCGAGTTCACATGCTGTGTGGGATGGGGCGTCGAGGGGGGGGGGGCGGGGGGAATTTCCCCCGTCAACTTAGGTATCTAGGGGGTTCTGTCCGGAGTCGGCGAGAGCGCTAGCCGGCTAATCTGACGACGACAGTAGACGGCAGACAGTGGTAGGGGGTGATGATGATGCGATCAACGACACTGGCTGGGGTACGACGAGGCGAGGGCAAGGCTACAAGTGTCGACCGCGATGGCGACAGGCGGCAGAGAAAGTGAGGTAAAAAATTAAGAGGAAGAAGAGACGAGAGAAGAAGGAGACCGAGTGAGGGAAGAGTGCTTGAGAGAGACTGAAAAAAAATTGACAAGGGTTCGACGTGTCCCGCCTGCTTCATCCGGATGATTCGCAATATACTGTGGAATCCGGATTCCCGAAATTAAACCATGCAGATGATTTTTGGATTCATATGATTCATCAACATGAATCAAGAGATGAACTGAGTAATGCGGCTGAAGTTCATCTCCTGCATCAAGTGGACTAACCCCCCTAATAAATAATGAAGGTTGATCGCCAACAATCACTCAACCTAACGAAAAGAGAGAGAAATGGTTCATCTTGTAATCATTTGTTTGAATGATCAGACAAGCAAACTGCATAAAGGCATGAAGAAAAGGATGAACATGACAAAAAGATGACTAACCATAATGCCCCCAATCAGATGATCCACACAAATAGTAAAGGAAGGAGTAATAAAGAAGTTCGAGTGAGTAGATAGGCTTTGTAAGTACTCATTGGCCTATTGATTGAAAACCTTGAAAAATGACAAAGAAGAAAAAATATGAAGGTCTGCCGACCAAACCCAAGTCGATCAAATGAATTACTTAAAGATGAAATTTTAAAATGCTTCTCAGGCTCGGTTAGGCCAATATAGATCGCTATCATTTTTAATTTATTTACTATTGCCTCTAGAAACTCAAACCGAGAGTTCACATTATTTATGTGCAATCACTCATGTTTTGTTAGCTTAAATATCGCCAATCGAGTTAATTTTGATGACAACAAATACCTAGGAACTAATTCTAAAATTTAAATACAAAACTTGGGCGTAAAATGTTTCAAAAGAAATTTGATTGTATACCCCTTCGTCATGGACATGCATGACCAAACGACTTTTGTAAAAATCCAAAGCTATTATCTAAAAGATAATGAATGTCGATCACCAACAAGTTCTAAACCTAACGAAAAGATAGAGAAAAGTTCAATTTGTAGTCATCCGCTTGAATGATCAGACAAGAAAAGTACATAAAGGCATGAAGAAAAGGATTTGCATCACAGAAAGATGACTAACCATAATGCCCCCAAACAAATGATCCACACAAATAGACAATAAAGGAAGGAGTAATAAAGAAGTTGGAGTGTGTAGATCGTCTTTGTACGTACTCGTTGGCCTATTGATTGAAAACCATGAAAAATGATAAAGAAGCAAAAATATGAGGTTAGTCGATCAAACGCTAGTCGATCAAATGAATTACTTGAAGATAAAATTTTGAAATGCTTCTCAGGCTCGGTTAGCCCAATATAGATCACTATCATTTGTAAGTTATTTACTATTATCTCTAGCAACTTAAATAGTGAGTTCACATTATTTGTGTGCAATCAAACATGTTTTGCTAGTTTAAATATAGCCAATGAAGTTAAATTTTATGACAACAAATACCTAGGAACTAATTCTACAATTCAAATACAAAAGTTGGGCATAAAATGTCTCAAAAGTAATTTGATTGTATACCCCTTCACCGTGGGCATGCATGACCAAACGACATACGTAAAAACCCTAGATTGTAATCTAAAAGATAATGAAGGTCGATCACCAACAAGCACTCAAACTAACATAAAGAGAGAGAAAAGGTTCAATTTGTAACCATTTGCTTGAATGATCAGACAAGCAAGGTGCAGAAAAGGATGAAGAAAAGGATGTGCATCATAGAAAGATGACTAACCATAATGCCCTCGATTAGATGATCCACACAAATAGTCAATAAAGGGAGTAATAAAGAAGTTTGAGTGAGTAGATAGGCTTTGTAAGTACTTGTAGGCTTATTGATTGAAAACCTTTAAAAATGACAAAGAAACAAAAATATGAACGTCAGCCGACCAAAGCCTAGTCGATCAAATGAATTACTTAAAAAATAAATTTTGAAATGTTTCTCAGGCTCAGTTAGACCAATATAGTTCACTTTAATTTTTAAGTTATTTACTATTGCCTCAAGAAACTCAAATTGAGAGTTCACATTATTTATGTATAATCACTCATGTTTTGTTAGCTTAAATATCGCCAATGAAGGTAATTTTGATGACAACAAATACCTAGGAACTAATTCAAAATTTTAAACACAAAACTTGGGCAGAAAATGTCTCAATAGAAATTTGATTGTATACCCCTTCGTTTTGGGCTGCATGACCAAATGACTTATGTAAAAATCCTAAGGTGTTATCTAAAAGATAATGAACGTCGATTGTTGTTGAATTTAGGACCCCTTTTCCAATATTTCAAGCAAGGGAAGAGAGAAAGAAAAAGAAGAAAAGGGGAAGAAGGCCCTCGGGTAAATAAAAGAGAAGAAGAGAAACAAGGTGTGCGTCAAGCAAAGAGAGAGAGATTTACTCAAGAAATAATTGTAGAACTTGATTAATTCCAAGTTACAACACCTCTATTTATAGTAGAGGAAGTGATAGAGTCCTTATACAATTAAACTTTTAGTCTTCTAATTACATTTGTTGGAAGATAGGGCCCAAGCCCATACGACTAAGGAAGACTCACATATTGAAGTGTATTAGAAGATGGGCTCAAGCCCATAAGACCAAGGAAGACCCATGGATATGAGAGATATAAAAGACGGGCTCAAGGCCCATATATCAAGGAGAAGGTCCATAAACCCACATACATTGATAGCAGAATGGTAAATAAAGGATCATCTCATAGAGATGGCATTGGTGTAATGAAGTTAAAGTTCTAGGGTTAAAACCCTAAACCCTGAACCTTAAGTTCAGGGATATTATTGTAATATTTTAGTTTCATAAATCTATAAATAGAGCTTCAGAAGAATGGTAAGAAAAAGAGTCAATACAGTATTCTTCCTCCAGTTTTCTCCCAATGAGTTTCTTTTCCTTTTTCTCTATGAGCTAAATCCATGGAGTCCTGAAAATCAACATGGTATCAGAGCTTTGATTTTCAGGATTCCTATTATGGTTTTTCAGGCTTTATTCTCCTCAATTTAGGATTAGATTTTTTTTCATCATTTTGTTATTCTTTTTTTCCCATAGTTGCTCGTGATATTAGTTTTCGAAAACCATCTTCTGCTGGTTTATTTTATTTTGAAGATTTCGCTGGATGACGAGGTCTATTCTGAATCACGTTGTTGTTGTCGGAGAAACGACGATACAAAAACTCTGTTGAGTTTCGTTTCCAATTTCTGTCATTGCTCGCTGGGAGGTAGTGTTATTACCAGAGCTGCTTCTCCGTGATCTTCCTGGTTCATCTCCAGCTTAGTTGTCGTTTTTGGTTTTCCGCATTGTTCGGAAGCGGGGAAGAAGACGACGTTGTTTCTAGATTTAATTCACCAACTTAGGCTCTCACTGCGATTTCTTCTAGGCTTGGTCTTGCCAAGTGATTATGCAGGTTGATTATTTGACATGTTGATAATAGAAAAAATTGGAGTTGCTGAACTGATTCCCACAGTTGATTCTACGTGATTACCGTTTGGACAACAAGATACTGTAGCTGGAAATTATTTCTGGAAAATATCGCCCCTGCTAGATTGATTTTTATTCGGAAAGTCCTTCGCTGGTTATTTTCGGAAACTTTCTGACTACGGTGATGAAACATATTTGTCGTCTCTGGTTTTTCCGATTTCCTCGGCGCAGGGAAGAAGAGCATTGTTGCCTTATTCAAGTTTCCTGACTTAGGAAAGTTGAATTAAATCAGCCGACCCGTTCCGCTCCTCTCAGAAAGTTTCCTTATCACTGCCGAACTTCCCGAGTGCCAGCACATGGTTGCCGTTTCTGGACGAAGAAAATTTTGTTTCCGCACTGTTCGGCCGAAAGAAAGACGAATTGTCGTGATTGCCGTCCGAGATCTCTCGCCACTCTTCTGCTCTGATTCGGAAGCTTGAATTTCTGACGGAAAGTTTCCTTTTTAGCTGGCGGGAGTTATCATCGGGCGGGAAAGTTTCCCTGGTTTTTCTGCTTTGTTCGGCGCCGAAGTGAGGAACAAGACGAAGTTACTGTTTAAAAATTAAACGTTGCCTAACTTAGGAAACGTATTAAAGCCAGGTTCAGCGCCAGCGTAATCCTGACTCGCCCGAGTCAACTCAGCGCGCCCGAGTCGAGCTAGCGCCGAGTTAACCCAGCCAACCACTCTTCTGAGCCAGACCGAGTCAACTCGGTCCGGGTCAACCTAACTCGGCCACTTATTTCTGCTTCGGTAAGCGTGCCCAAGATTTCAGCGTGACTCAATAAAAAAAATTTCAGCCTGGATTATTATTTTTGAAGAATTGACAAATTATTCATTGGTCAACGTATTATTTGGTCTACATATGTGCATTGGATTTTTTCATAGGTGATATTACAAGGATTATTTTGGGTTGTGTTAAGTTGGCCAAGCCAAGCCCATTTCAACTGCTGCTATTGTGTCTCTGTTGATGAGACATTATTATTGAAGAAGAGGTAGCCTCATACCATTATTTATTATTATCCCTGTAAAAAAAGAATAAAATTTATTTTTGGTTGGGAGTCCATGACGAAGAAACTTCATCCCCGTAAAAAAAAAGAATCAAATTTTTTTTTTGGTTGGGAGTCTATGACGGAGGAACTTCATCCCTGTAAAAAAAAGAATCAAATTTGTTTGTGGTTGGGAGTCCATGATGGAAGAACTTCATCCTCGTCGAAAAAAGAATCAAATTTATTTGTGGTTGGGAGTCCATGACGGAGGAACTTCATCCCCATCAAAAATATCAAAATTTTTATGGTTGGAAATCCATGACGAAGGAACTTATTGTTATATTTATGTTACTACCCCCATTAATATCATATATTACTCTACCACTTGAGAGTCATTATCCTATGGAGGGACACGGTGGTGGAGGTGGACACTTCAGAGCAATGTCTTAGCAGCTAGGAGTGATTTACTCTCACTGATATTATACCAGTTGGGCCTCATGAACGAGAGCATCAACGTGAGGTGGAGTGTTGGAAGATGAAGGGATATTATACAAGAAAGATTTTATACATCATTTACAAGAAGATCATTTACAAGAAGTTAGGAGTTCATGTTGGAAGACAGGGCTCAAACCCACACGACCAAGGAAGACTCACATATTGAAGTGTATTAGAAGATGGACCCAAGCCCATAAGACGAAGGAAAACTCATGGATATAAGAGATATAGAAGACAGGTTCAAAACCCATATATCAAGGAGAAAGTCCATAGACCCACATACATTGATGGCAGGATGGTAAATAAAGGGTCATCTCATAGAGATGGCATTGATGTAATTAAGTTAAAGTTCAAGGGTTAAAACCCTAAACCCTAAGTCCAGGGGTATTATTATAATATTGTAGTTTGATAAATATATAAATAGAGCTTCAGGGGAAGGGTAAGAAAAAAAATCAATTTCGTAACCCTTCTTCCTCGAGTTTTCTCCTCATGAGTTTATTTTCCTTTTTCTCCATTAGCTAAATCCATGGAGTCCTGAAAATCAACAACATTCCAACTCTAACTCTCTAAGATAAGCCTATCATGAAAAGATAATAAAATCTACTAGAGGTCTAATATAACTTGAACTCTAACTCTTCTTTAATCAAGTGGACATAAGAGAGGAGGCTGACTCGTAGTCTTATCTTTGTGGGTTGATAAGGTTACCAGCTCGTGGTATCTTTGTGGGTCCCACTTGATCTTCAAATCTTCTAACTTATTCTAGCTTGTGCTTCTTATCTCCTAACTCATGCCAGCTTGGGTGAGGACTCTTCTTGGCATCCCACGTCTTGGGTCCCACCAGCTCGTGCAACCATAGTGGGTCCCACATTGTAACAATCGCCAACAAGCACTAAACCAAACTAAAAGAGAGAGAAAGTTCAATTTGCAATCATTCAAGGCATAAAGAAAAGGATGTGCAACACAAAAGGATGACTAACCATAATGCCCCCGATCAAATGATAGACACAAATAGACAATACAGTAAAGAAGTTCGAGTGTATAGATAGGCTTTGTAAGTACTTGTTGGCCTATCGATTGAAAAACATGAAAAATGATAAAGAAGCAAAAATATGAAGGTCAGCCGACCAAACCCTAGTTGATCAAATGAATTACTTAAATTTAATATTTTTAAATACTTCAGAGGCTCGATTTGGCCAATATAGCTCACTATCATTGGTAAGTTATTTATTATTGCCTCTAGAAACTCAAATTGTGAGTTCACAGTATTTATGTGCACTCACTAATGTTTTTTTAGCTTAAATATTGCCAATGAAGTTAATTTCGATGACAAAAAATACCTAGGAACTAATTCTAAAATTTAAATACAAAACTTGGCAAGAAAATGTATCAAAAGAAATTTGATTGTATATCCCTTCGTCATAGGCATGCATGACCAAATGACGTATGTAAAAATCCTAAGTTGTCATCTAAAAGATAATCAAGGTCGATAGCCAACAAGCACTCAACCAAAAGACAAGAGAGAAAAGGTTCAATTTGTAATCATTCTCTTGAATGATTGGACAAGAAAGGTGCACAAAGGCATGAAGAGAAGGATGTGCATCAAAAAAAGATCACTAACCATAATGGCATGGATTAGATGAACCACACAAATAGTCAATAAAGGAAGGAGTAATAAAGCAGTTCGAGTGGGTAGATAGGCTTTGTAAGTACTCATTGGCCTATCGATTCAAAACCTTGAAAAATGACAAATAAGCAAAATTATGAAGGTTAGCTAACCAAACCCTAGTCGATCAAATGAATTACATAAATATAAAAAATTAAAATGCTTCTCAAACTCATTTAGGCTAATATAGATTACTATCATTTGTAAGTTATTTAGTATTGTCTTTAGCAACTCAAATCGTGAGTTCACATTATTTGTGTGCAATCACTCATGTTTAGTTAGCTTAAATATCACCAATGAAGTTAATTTTCATGACAACAAATACATAGGAAGTAATTCAGAAATTAAAATACAAAACTTGGCCATAAAATTTCTTAAAAGAAATTTGATTGTATAGCCCTTCATCGTGGGCATGCATGACCAAACGACGTATGTAAAAATCATAAGTTGTCATCTAAAAGATAGTGAAGGTTGATCACCAACAAGCACTAAAAGTAATGGAAAGAGAGAGAAAAGGTTCAATTTGTAATCATTCGCTTGAATGATCGAACAAGCAAGGTACATAAAGGCATGAAGAAAAGGATGTGCATCACATAAAGATGACTGACTATAATGCCCTCCTGATTAGATGATCCACACAAATAGTCAATTACAGAAGGAGTAATAAAGAACTTCGTGAGTAGATAGGCTTTGTAAGTACTCATTGGCCTATCGATTGTAAACCATGAAAAATGATAAAGAAACAAAAATATGAAGGTCAGCCGACCAAACCTTAGTCGATCAAATGAATTACTTAAAGATAAAATTTGAAATGCTTCTCAGGCTCGGTTAGGCCAATATAGATCACTATCATTTTTAAGTTATTTTCTATTGACTCTAGTAACTCAAATCGTAAGTTCAATTATTTGTGTGCAATCACACATGTTTTGTTAGTTTAAATATCACCAATGAAGTTAATTTTTATGACAACAAATACCTAGGAACTAATTCTATAATTCAAATACAAAACTTGGGCAGAAAATGTCTCAAAAGAAATTTGATTGTATACCATTTCATCGTCAACATGCATGACCAAACGACTTATGTAAAAATTCTAAACTGCCATCTAGGAACTAATACTGTAATTCAAATACAAAACTTGGGCAAAAAATGTCTCAAACAAAATGTGATTGTATACCCCTTCATTGTGAGCATGCATGACCAAACGACTTATGAAAAAATCCTAACTTTTCATCTAACAGAAAATGAAGGTCGATTGCCAACAAGAACTCAACCTAATGAAAAGAGAAAGAAAAGGTTCAATTTGTAATCATTCGCTTGAATGATGGGACATGCAAGGTGCATAAAGGCATGAAGAAAAAGATGTGCATCACAAAACTATGACTAACCATAATGCCCCCGATCAGATGATCCACACAAGGAAGGAGTAGCAAAGAAGTTCGAGTGAGTGGATAGGCTTCATATGTACTTGTTGCCGTATCGACTGAAAACCTTGAAAATTGACAAAAAAGCAAAAAAATGAAGGTAAGCAGATCAAACTCTAGTCGATCAAATAAATTATTTAAAGATAAATTTTTGAAATGTTTCTCAAGCTCGCTTAGGCTAATATAGATCACTATCATTTGTAAGTTATTTACAATTGCCTCTAACAACTCAAACTGTGAGTTCACATTATTTGTCTGCAATCACTCATGTTTTGTTAGCTTAAATATCGCCAAATAAGCTAATTTTCTTGACAAAAAATACCTAGGAACTAATTCTAAAATAAAATAGAAAATTTGGATATAAAATGTCTCAAAAGAAATTTGATTGTATACCCCTTCATCATGGGCATGCTTGAACAAATGACGTAAGCAAAAATCATAAGTTGTGATCTAAAATATAATGAAGGTCGATCGCCAACAAGCACTTAACGTAATGGAAAAAGAGAGAAATTTTTCTGTTTGTAATCATTCAATCGGACAAGCAAGGTGCATAAAAGGATGAAGAAAAGGATGTGCATCACAAAAAGATGACTAACCATAATGCCCCCGATTAGATGATCCACACAAATAGTCAATTAAGGAAGGATTAATAAAGAACTTCGAGTGAGTAGAGAGGCTTTGTAACTACTCATTGGCCTATCGATTGTAAACCGTGAAAAATGATAAAGTAAAAATATGAAGGTTAGTCGATCAAATGAATTTCTTAAAGATAAAATTTTGAAATACTTCTCAGGCTCAGTTAGGCCAATATAGATCACTATCATTTTTAAGTTATTTACTATTGACCCTAGCAACTCAAATCGTGAGTTCACATTATTTGTGTGCAATCACACATGTTTTGTTAGTTCAAATATCACCAATGAAGTTAATTTTTCTGACAACAAATACCTAGGAACTAATTCTATAATTCAAATTCAAAACTTGGGCAGAAAATGTCTCAAAAGAAATTTGATTGTATACCATTTCATCGTGAGCATGCACGACCAAACGACTTATGTAAAAATTCTAAGTAGTCAACTAGCAACTAATACTATAATTCAAATACAAAACTTGGGCAGAAAATGTCTCAAACGAAATTTGATGGTGTACCCCTTCATCGTGAGCATGCATGACCAACAACTTATGTAAAAATCCTAAGTTTTCATCTAAAAGATAATGAAGGTCGATTGCCAACAAGAACACAACCTAATGAAAAGAGAGAAAATGTTCAATTTGTAATGATTTGCTTGAATGATCAGACAAGCAAGGTGCATAAAGGCATGAAGAAAACAATGTGCATCACAAAAAATGACTAAACATAATGCCCCGGATCAGATGATCCACACAAGGAAGGAGTAACAAAGAAGTTCGAGTGAGTAGATAGGCTTTGTAAGTACTCGTTGTCGTATCGATTGAAAACCTTGAAAAATGACAAAGAAGAAAAATATGAAGGTCAGCCGACCAAACCCTAGACAATCAAATGAATTATTTAAAGATAAATTTTTGAAATGTTTCTTAAGGTCGCTTAGCCCAATATAGATCAATATCATTTGCAAGTTATTTACAATTGCCTCTAGCAACTCAAACAGTGAGTTCACATTATTTGTGTCCAATAACTCATATTTGTTAGCTTAAATATCACCAATGAAGTTAATTTTCATGACAACAAATACCTAGGAACTAATTCTAGAATTTAAATTCAAAACTTGGCCAAAAAAAAGTCTCATAAGAAATTTGATTGTATACCCAGTCGTCATGGCATGCATGACCAAACGACGTATGTAAAAATCCTAAGTTGTTATAAAAAAGATAATGAAGGTCGATCACCAACAAGTAACCTAATGAAAATAGAAAGAAAAGGTTCAATTTGTAATCATTCGCTTGAATGATCGGACAAGCAAGGTGCACAAAGGGATGAGGAAAAGTATGTGCATTACAAAAAGATGACTAACCATATTGCCTCTAATCAAAAGATCCACACAAATAGACAATGAAGGAAGGGGTAATAAAGAAGTTTGAGTGAGTAGATAGACTTTGTAAGTACTCATTGGCCTATTGATTGAAAACCTTGAAAATGACAAAGATGACAAAATATGAAGGTCAGCCAACCAAACCCTAATCGATGAAATGAATTTATTAAAGATAATATCTTTAAATGCTTTTTAGGCTCGGTTAGGCCAAATATAGATCACTATCATTTGTAAGTTATTTATTATTTCCTCTAGCAACTCAAATCATGAGTTCACAGTATTTATGTGCAATCACTTATGTTTTGTTAGCTTAAATGTCACCAATGAAGTTAATTTTGATGACAACAAATACCTAGGAACTAATTCTAAAATTAAAATACAAAACTTGGCCAGAAAATGTCTCAAAAGAAATTTGATTGTGTACCCCTTCATCGTACGCATGCATGACCAAACAACGTATGTAAAAATCCTAAGTTGTCATCTAAAAGATAATTATGGTCGATCGACAACAAGCACTCAACCTAACAAAAAGAGAGAAAAAAATGTTCAATTTGTAATCATTCACTTGAATGATCGGAGAAGCAAGGTGCACAAAGGCATGAAGAAAATGATGTGCATCACAAAAAGATGACTAACCATAATGCCCTTGATCAGATGCACCACACAAATAGTCAATAAAGGAAGGATTAATAAAGAAGTTTGAGTGAGTAGATACACTTTGTAATTATTCATTGGCCTATCGATTGAAAACCTTGAAATTAACAAAGAAGCAAAAATATGACGGTCACCCGACCGAACCCTAGTTGATCAAATGAATTACATAAAGATAAAAAATTTAAATGCTTCTCAGGCTCGGTTAGGCCAATGTAGATTACTATCATTTGTAAGTTATTTACTATTTACTCCAACAACTCAAATTGTGAGTTCACATTATATCGGAACTAATTCTAAATTTAAAATACAAAACTTGCCCATAAAATGTCTCGAAAGAAATTTGATTGTATACCCTTCACCATGGGCATGCATGACCAAACAACGTATGTAAAAATACTAAGTTGTCATCTAAAAGATAATGAAGCTCGATCGCCAACAAGTACTCAACCTAACGAAAAGAGAGAGAAAAGGTTCAATTTGTAATCATTCGCTTGAATTATCGGACAAGCAAGGTGGATGAAGGCATGAAGAAAAGAATGTGCATCACAAAAAGATGACTAACCATAATGCCCCCAATCAGATGATCCACACAAATAGACAATAAAGGAAGGACAAATAAAGAAATTTGAGTGAGTAGATAGGCTTTGTAAGTACTCGTTGGCCTATCGATTGAAAACCTTGAAAAATGACCAAGAAACAAAAACATGAAGGTCAATTGACCAAACCCTAGTCGATCAAATGAATTACTTAAAGATAAAAGATTTAAATGCTTCTCAGACTCGGTGAGGCCAATATATATCACTATCATTTTAAAGTTATTTACTATTGCCTCTAACGACTCAATTCGTGAGTTCACATTATTTGTGTACAATCACATGTTTTTTTAGCTTTAATACCGCCAATGAAGTTAATTTTTATGACAACAAATACCTAGGAACTAATTCTAAAATTCAAATAATAAAGTTGGACAGAAAATGTCTCAAAAGAAATTTGATTGTATACCCCTTCATCGTGGGCATATATGACCAAACGACTTACGTGAAAATCCTAAGATGTCATGTAAAAGATAATGAAGGTGGATTGCCAACAAGAACTCAACCTTACGAAAAGATAGAGAAAAGGTTCAATTTGTAATCATTCGCTTGAATGATCAGACAACCAAGGTGCAAAAAGGTGTGAAGAAAAGGATGTGCGTCACAAAAAGATGACTAACCATAATGCCCCCGATCAAATCATTCACACAAATAGGCAATAAAGGAAGGAGTAATAAAGAAGTTCGAGTGAGTAGAAAGGGTTTGTAAGTACTCGTTGGCCTATCGATTGAAAGCTTTGAAAAATGACAAAGAAGCAAAAATATTAAGGTCAGCCAACCAAACCCTAGTCAATCAAATGAATTACTTAAAGATAATATTTTTAAATGCTTCTCAGGTTCGGTTAGGCCAATATAGATCAGTATCATTTGTAAGTTATTTACTATTGCCTCTAGCAACTCAAATCGTGAATTCACATTAGGAACTTAACCTAATTATATCAATGTCATCTCTATGAGATGACTTTTTTATTTACCATCCTACCATCACTAAATGGGCCTATGGGCCTCCTCCTTGGTCTATGGGCCTTGGGCCCATCTTCCACATCTTTTGGATGTGTGGGCCTTCCTTAATCTTATGGGCTTGAGCCCATCTTCTAACAAACTTGTATGTGTGCTCCTTCCTTGGTCGTGTGGGCTTGGGCCCATCTTCCAACATTCCCCTTCAAGTTGGGGGTGAGAGAACATCATGAATGCCCAAGTTGCTACAAATGATGTATAGGATCTTCCCGTATAAAATGGCAGTCCTCTATGTCATTCAATACTCCCCCTCAAGTTGGAGGTCTCTTCCATGAAGTCTAGCTGGCATAATATAAGTGAGAGTAAAATCACATCTAGTCGCAAGACATCGCTCCATACTCCAATCAAATAACTCATGTTAGATGTTGGGCATACTCCTTTCTTCTGTAGGTAGTGGGTATATACGTAGTGCTCTGAAGTGTAATAAAACTTATCCATCAATGTGTCCCTCCACAGGACACCGACTCTCAAATGGTATGAGTAATAAATACTAATTAAGGGGGGTAACAGGTAATTACCCAGAAGAAAATATTTTGGGGCCATCTTGTGCTTTCTTCGTCATCAAAATAGCTAATGCTAGCAAAAATCTGCAATTGGGAAGTCTTTTTCAATAATAATGCCTCAGCCAAAGAGACATAATAGTAACAACTGAAATGGGCCTGAGCCCAATTACACGTACTAAATAATAAAAATCCAAGGACCCATAAAATAAGTCGTTGCGAATCTGTGCACCAAATAATATGTTGACCAAGGAATAAGCTGCCAATAATACAAAATAATAATCCAATCAAAGCAAAAAGGGACTGAGTCGAGTAGAGTCAAATATCACCAATATAGTCGAGTCGCGGAAGAAATATGTATAAAACTCGAGACTTGGACCCGTATAACCGATGCAAAAAAAAAAAGTGGGCCGATTTAGTTGACCCAAAATCGAGTTTACTCGGTCTGAGTTGGCTCGGTCATGCTTGTGCGACTCGGTCTGAGTTGGCTCGTAAATTGTTCAGTCAGAGTCACTCGGGTCACTGGGTTGATTCAGCAAAGTGGCACCTGGTGATTAAAACCAAGTTTCCTAACTTGGTGAAATATTAATTTTGGCAAGTCATCTTCCCCACTTTCGAACTGAGTGGGACCAGCTATCGATGAAGATGAGCATTTCAAATGGTGTTCGATTGCAAGCATGCTTTTCATATCAATTCGGAAGAGATTTGAACAACACAACAGTGAGCCAAGCAAGTGCTGGCCACCAGATCCTTCTGCTTGTCTCTATGCCAGTCAAGGTTAGGTGTTGGTCTATGCAGAGATCATGAAACATCAACCACCACCAGCAAAGAATGCAATTCAAATATTTGCTGCTACTCGTCAATGGCTACAACTACTCAAAACAGAGAAGAAATTCTGAAGAATATCATCATAACTTGCTTTTCTAAATAACAGTAATGTGTTGGATAATACAACTTGTCTGCTGGTAGAATAATAAACTTCGTTTACTATTTGGATAGTTGCTAGAAGAATAATCAATGCGTCTGCTGATATGAATAAAAAACTCAAATCGAAAAGTTGTTATTTGTTGGCTGCTACAAGTATTCAAAAAAAAAAAAAAAAAAAAAAAAAAAAACGAAGAAGTGATTGGGCACGAAAACTTTGCTATTATTTGGTTGTCAATGATGAGCATGAATAAGAAGTCGACCAACAAAATCAAAATATAAATTCCAGCAACTATAAAGAAAGAGGTATCAATACGAGAAAAGAAAAATAATGGGTTTCTAGAATCATGGAAACCATACTCTGAGTCCTGAAAATCAATTATCTGATACCATGTTGATTTTCAGGACTCAATGGATTTAGCTCATGGAGAAAATAGGAGGAAGATGTTATGGACTTATTGTCCTAACCCTTCCCCTAAGCTCAGATTATAGATTAATGAACCTACAATATTACAATTATACCCCTAAAACTTAACCTAATTACATCAATGTCATCTCTATAATATGACTCTTTATATACCATCCTGCTATCATTGTATGGGCATGTAGGCCTTCTCTTTGGACTAAGGGCCTTGAACCCATCTTCTAAATACTTGGATGTGTGGGCCTTCCTTGGTCTTATGGGCTTCCAACACACTTGGATATGTGGGCCTTCCTTGGTCGTGTGGGCTTGGGCCCATCTTCCAACATTGTGCAATCACTCATGTTTTGTTAGCTTAAATATCACAAATGAAGTTAATTTTGAAGACAACAAATACCTAGGAACTAATTCTAAAACTTAAATACAAAACTTGGCCAAATAATGTCTCAAAATAAATGTGATTGTATACCCAATCGTTGTGGGCATGCATGACCAAACGACGTATGTAAAAATACTAAGTTGTCATCTAAAAGATAACGAAGGTCGATCACCAACAAGTACTCTACCTAATAAAAAGAGAGAGAAAATGTTCAATTTGTAATCATTCGCTTGAATGATCAGACAAGCAAGGTACATAAAGGCATGGATAAAAGAATGTGCATCACAAAAAGATGACTAACCATAATTCTTCCGATCAGATGATCCACACAAATAGACAATAAAGGAAGGAGTAACAAAGAAGTTTGAGTGAGTAGATAGTCTTTGTAAGTATTCGTTGGCCTATCGATTGAAAACCTTGAAAAATGACAAAGAAGCAAAAATATGAAGGTTAGCGACCAAACCCTAGTCGATCAAATGAATTACTAAAAGATCTTATTTTTAAATGCTTCTCGGGCTCGGTTAGGCCAATATAGATCACTACCATTTGTAAGTTATTTACTATTGCCTCTAGCAACTCAAACCATGACTTCACATTATTTGTGTGCAATCACTCATGTTTTGTTAGCTTAAATATTGCCAATGAAGTTAATTTTGATGACAACAAATACCTAGGAACTAATTCCAAAATTTAAATACAAAACTCGGCCAAAAAATGTCTCAAAAGAAATTTGATTGTATACCCCTTCGTCGTAGGCATGCATGGCCAAACGACGTTTCTAAAAATCCTAAGTTGTCATCTAAAAGATAATGAAGGTCGATCACCAACAAGCACTCAACCTAACGAAAAGAAAGAGAAAATGTTCAATTTGTAATCATTCGCTTGAATGACCAGACAAGCAAGGTGCATAAAGGCATGAAGAAAAGGATGTGCATCACAAAAAGATGACTAACCACAATGCCTCTGATTAGATGATCCACACAAATAGTCAATAAAGGAAGGAGCAATAAAGAAGTTCAAGTGAGTAGATAGGCTTTGTAAGTACTCATTGGCCTATCGATTGAAAACCTTGAAAAATGACAAAGAAGCAAAAACATGAAGGTCAGCTGACCAAACCCTAGTCGATCAAATGAATTGCTTAAAGATAGATCTTTTAAATGTTTATCAAGCTCAGTTAGGCCAATGTAGATCACTATCATTTGTAAGTTATTTCCTATTGCCTCTAGAAACTCAAATCATGAGTACACATTACTTGTGTGCAATCACTCATGTTTTGTTAGTTTAAATATCGCCAATGAAGTTAATTTTTATGACAACTACCTAGGAACTAATTCTAAAATTTAAATACAAAACTTGGATAGAAAATGTCTCAAAAGAAATTTTATTGTATACCCCTTCGTCGTGGGCATGCATGACCAAACGATGTATGTAAAAATCCTGAGCTATTATCTAAAAGATAATGAAGGTCGATCGCCAACAAGCACTCAACCTAACAAAAAGAGAGAGAAAAGGTTTAATTTGTAATCATTTGCTTGAATGATCGAACAAGCAAGGTGCATAAAGGTTTGAAGAAAAGGATGTGCAACACAAAAAGATGACTAACCATAATGCCCCTGATAAGATGATCCACACAAATAGTCAATAAAGGTAGGAGTAATAAAGAAGCTCGAGTGAATAGATAGGCTTTTTATGTACTCATTGGCCTATCGATTGAAAACCTTGAAAAATGACCAAGAAACAAAAACATGAAGGTCAGCCGACCAAACCCTAGTTGATCAAATGAATTACTTAAAGATAAAATTTTGAAATGCTTCTCAGACTCGATGAGGCCAATATATATCATTATCGTTTGTAAGTTACTTACTATTGCCTCTAGAAACTCTAATCGTGAGTTCACATTATTTGTGTGCAATCACTCATGTTTTGTTAGCATAAATATCGCCAATGAAGTTAATTTTGATGACAACAAATACCTAGGAACTAATTCTAAAATTTATATACAAAATTTTGGCAGAAAATATCTCAAAAGAAATATTATTGTATAACCCTTCATCGTGGACATGCATGACCAAATGACGTATGTAAAAATCCTAACCAATCATCTAAAAGAATGAAGGTCGATCGCCAACAAGCACTCAACCTAACGAAAAGAGAGAGAAAAGGTTCAATTTGTAATCATTTGCTTGAATATTCAGACAAGCAAGGAGCATAAGGGCATGAAGAAAAGAATGTACATCACAAAAACATGACTAACAGTAATGCCCCCGATCAGATGATTCACACTAGTAAATAAAGGAAGGAGCAATAAAGAAGTTCAATTGAGTAGTTAAGCTTTGTAAGTACTCGTTGACCTATCGATTGAAAACCTTGAAAAAATGACAAAGAAGCAAAAATATGAAGTTCCGCCGACCAAATTCTAGTCGATCAAAAGAATTACAAAAATGAAGTTTTATTCAGCAAAAAAATGATGAAAAAACAAATTTCAACGAGACAACATTTTTCAACGTTATTTTGTGCTGATAAATTACATCAAAGTTAACTCATTGACAAAAATTTCTTTAGTGAAAGAAACATTCCACAAAAAAAAGAAAAATAATTTTAATAAAAAATTTCACTAAGAATAATTTATTTGATTTATGAAAAAAATTCTACAAAAAAATCTTTCTACTAATGTTTTATAATTTTTTAAAAATTTAGACAAAATTCTCCAAAAATTATTTTTTTCAAATAATGGTAAAATAACTAGTTGTGTAAGAGTTGTTTCTCACATAATTAAATATTTTACCATTTTATTGCATATATTTAAGTAATTTTGTGTCCTACACTATTTACCAAGCATGCTCCAATAAAAAACAAAACTCCCACTATATCCTTAGTACTTGTGACTTTCAAATGAATTCATAATGCCAAAAAAACACTATAAGAAATGAGGTTTTCATTAGCAAAAAAATGATGAAAAAACTCAAATTTCATTGTGAAATTTTTTCAGCATTAATTTGTGTTGATAAATTACATTGTAGTCACTAACAAAGTGTTCTTTTGTGAAAGAAACATTTCACATACAAAAGTAAAATATTTATGATAAAAAAATTTTATTAAAATTATTTAATCTGATTTATGAAAATTTTCACCAAAAAACTTTGTCTACTAATATTTTATAATCTATGAAAATATTTAGACATAAATTTGGAAAAAATATGATTTTTTTTTCAAATAATTTACAGAAAAAACTTGATTTGGCAATTATTTTAATTTTTTAAGTATTTTGTGGAAAAGGCATTAACAATTATTTCATTTTAATGTAAAATTTTCAAATAAATTATTTATGGCAAAAGTACTCACCAATTAATTCTTAAAATTTATTCAAAAAAATTTCAGATAATTATTTGTCAATAATATTTACCATTTTCCAAATTTTATTTAAAGTATTTTCCAATCAAAAATATCCACCAATTATTATTTTATTATATTATTTTTAAAATATTTAATTGTGGATATTTATGCCAATATATTTTTATTTATTCCTTATTGAAGAGAAAATATGGAAGAGTCTTACATGACTCTCACAATAAGAAGTCTTATAGAACCACAATTATTATGGAAGGAGACAGAAGAGTTTCAGGGTAAAAGTGTTTTAGTTATGTTAGTCTTCTGTTTATGTTGAGTTTTTTAATTATGCTAGGACTTATCTTTAAGTATTAGAGTTTGGGTGTAATTGGGACAAGGGTAGTTTAATTGTAATTGGACTCTACTACTTTCCTCTATTATACATAGAGGTTCATGTACTCTGATTACATCAAGTTAATGAAGTTTTTCTCTTTTCCATAAATTTAACATGGTATCAGAGCAACTTCTGTGAGTTGACTCGATCAACCCCTAGAGATAATGTGATCTTTTTTTTTATCTATTATCTCTAGCAGTATAGGTTCGTATCTATTTTTCTCTTTTCAGTCCCTATACCCATTGTTTCTTTTGCATTTTCACCTTTATACTAAGCTTTTCGTATTGCATATTATATATTGGCAAAAATATATTCGAGTCTACTTCCCAAAGAAAATTGAATTTTTGAAATTGGAGTTTTTTATAAAGAGAAATCAATATTTGAAGTAACAAAAGTCAGATTGAAAAAGAGGTTCAAGCAGCAGTAGAAAGTTTCAACTTTCGAGCTATTTCATGCTATCAAGAACGAGACTTTATATAGAGAATTATATATCAAAAGAAATATATTTAAGTATATTTTCTTATCAATTCAACCAATTCTCGATCTAAGTTTTTTATATGGATATATTGATATTGGAAGAGTCAATGGTTATGCTGGCAAAAGGAGAAAGAGTACTTATTTCGACCAGATAACATAGACTGAAATCTATCAGATTATTTATCTCAAAAGATGTATATTTTATGAAGAGAAGTTATACTTGGTTTAAATTTATTTAAGTCTAATTTCATAAGGAGAAAATTTCATGTCAATCTTATATATATTTAAGGATATATTTGTATTGGATGAATCAAAGGTCTTGTTGGTATCCTGTTGCATTGAACAATTCGAATTTAAGCCATAATTTTTGCATCACTATTTGAGTTGTTGTTATTGATAAAAAAAATATCAGGAAAATATCTCACTTATTTTCTGCCTCAGTAATACGTGTTCAGGTCCCCAGTTCTATACATATTTCTTCTATGACTGGGTTATATTAGTCAACTATTTGACTTGATTCGACTCGGTTCTCTATCTCTGACTGGATTATTATCTTGGATTATTACTCGATTCCAACATACTATTTTGTGCAACTTCCTATTTACATATGGACTCACTACAGACTATTTCATGTGTCCTTATTACTCTTAAGGACTTCCATTATTTATCGGTTATCCTCTATTGTACAGGTACATGTTATTTGGGCATTAGCCCATATCCGCTATTGATTTTATATCTCTTTGATTGAGAAATTATTTCTGAAGAAGAACTCTTCGGTTGCTTGCCTTGGGTTTATTATTCGCTAACTGTTATTGGCATTGGATCAATTGATACAGAATTTGAATTTGTTAGAAAAACAAAGCACATGGTGGCATCAACATCTTATCTTCCTCTTTACCTATTACCCATTGGTTATTTGACAGCCTTTCTCCTACCATCCTTTATTTGACTCTCGCATACCTATTGGGCCAACTTCTTGTGTGTTTCTTTGGTTGGTTTACCTTTATATACATACATGCATATGGGTGTTTTAAGCCCATTGAGACTTTTTTATATGTACCTGAGGGTCTTTTATCGTCGTCTTGTGAATGATAGGCATTACCCACTTATCACCCATTTCTACCTTTGAGAGTCAGTGTCCGGGTTGGGACACCATAATGGAGGAGCTTATTATTACATCTATGTTATTTGGTTCAAGTTGGGATCATTGTCATTACCTCCCAACTTGAGGGAGAGAAGTACAAGAAGGACAAGAAATAAGTATTTTATTCCATATGTTGTAGTAAGTTTTATGTGACCAAAATATTCAAGAAAGGGGGAGCACAAAAAGTAGAAGAAGAAATAAAAGAAAGAGGTATTTTATTCCATACATTGTGGTAAGTTTTATGTGACCAAAATATTCAAGAAAGGGAGAGCACAAAAGATGAAGTTTTTGCATCTATGAAGAATTGTATTTGTCAAGAATATTTTTTTCAGCAAAAGAAAATTGAGGACCAAGAATCCTTTTCATTGCAAGCTGAAGTTATAAACTCCACTTTGAGGAAGAATGTTGAAGAGCAAATATGGAAGAGTCTTACATGATTCTCACAATAAGAAGTCTTATCAAGCTACAATTATTATGGAAGGAGGTCTCACAAAAGAGTTTTAATTTAAAGGTGTTTTAGTTATGCTCATCTTATATTTATTTTCAGTTATTTAATTATGTTAGGACTTATCTTTAAGTGTTAGAGTTTGGGTGTAATTGGGACAAAGGTAGTTTAATTATAATTGGACTTTACTACTTTCCTCTATTATAAATAGAGGTTCATGTACTCTGATTACATCAATTTAATGAATTTTTTATTTTTTCCATAAATTCAACATTCCTAAAAATATTTCACAATGACAAAATTTTTCAATTTTTATTTTTATTAAATTTATTTATTTTTTAAATCATTTGAAGACATATAGAAGAGAATTAATAAAACCAATTGTTTATGGTCAGGTGTATTTTGCTAATTTTAGTTTTCATATTGTGTTCTTAAGGTATGGAGGTGAATTAGATGTGCTAATGAATGTAATGTTTACTTTGTTTTATTACTATTTGGTGGTTGTAAGAGAGATAGCTAGAGTTGGGGCATTTCTATCATTGTCTCTTGTAATTATTTAAAGCTAATATAAGGTTAGGAGTCGAACTTTTCTAACTAGACAGTTTTCTTCAACATCTTCTCCTCCTCTTATTGACCTAAGGTTGAATCTCATCTATATTTTGATTATAATAAAACTTAATAATGTTGATAATTGCAATTTTAGCATTTCAAATGTCTTTCCTTCAAGAGATACAATTTTAAGTCTTTGCAAATGAATCTGCAAACGCATCTCAAGACCTTAAGCTAAAAGACATGTAAAATCATCTTGAAGAAATACCTACGTAAAGAATGAAGACTTGAAGACTAAAGTCAAGTCAAGTCAAGTAGATAAAACTCCAAACTCTAGCCAGGTAAGAGAACAGTTGTTGGAAGAAATCTCGAAGTGGCAGCAAAGTAAATCCCTCCCTCAACATCCACCCCCCCCCCCCCCCCCCCCCCCCCCCCCCCCCGCACACACACACACACACTCACACGTCGATGAGGTGGCAAAAAATTAATTAAAAGGCCTTCTCATAAGGATAGCAAAAGGATATAATTAAAGAAGATGATGTTGTCTACTTGTGTCTTTTCTTTTGCAAAGATTGTAGCCCTATGGGCATTGTAGTCATTATAAACCTCCTTCCACAAATATAAATAGAGGCTCAAGGCATGACATAGATCATTAAGTCTCCCCTTTCTCTCTCAAATTCATCCCCAGACTTTTCTCCTCTCCCAATCTCTCTCTCCATCTCTCTAGCCGGGTTCTCTCTTCTTTATCTCTTTTCCTTTCTTCTCTTCCTTTTCTTCCTCTCCTCTTTCACTACCTTGGTCTAGAACCTTGTCATGGGATCCTAAATTCAACAACAGTCAAACCTGAGTTAGAACAAGAGTTTATAGAGCCTTGGGGCAAATATTCTAAAACATATTTTTTAGTGTATATCAATGTTTTTAACTTATTAGAAACTCTTGAATCAATTTTACATTCTTAGAAGCTTACTTTAGAAAACTGACAATTGGCATGGTCAATCATACTATTGGTAATGATCCCAGTCTGATGTTTGGGTACAAGCTAATGTGTCAAATATGTCTCAGTCTAAGTATTTTGTGAAATTTTTGGATGATTATTGTAGAGTGACTTTTTTTATATAATGAAGGATAGATTAAAAGCTTTTTACATCTTTTTATCTTTTTTTTTTGCGATGGCTGAAAATCAATTTAACAAGAAATTTCAGATTTTTAGGTTTGACAATACCAAAGAGTATCTCTCTTCTCAATTTTAGTCTTTATGTCAAAGATGAGCATCATTTATCAATCCTCTTGTGCTTACACACCCCAATAGAATGATGTTACTGAAATAAAAAATAGGGCATATAGTTGAGGTTGCACAAACTATTATATTGTCCATGTATGTTCCTCAACATTATTGGCCACATGATTTTCTTATTGATTGTTTTTTGATTAATTGATGTCTTCTGGTGTCTTACAAAATCATACACCATTCTCCAAATTATTTATCGATTCATTTCCTTTCAGTTACTCCCTCATTTTTTGGGTGTGTTTCCTTTGTTCATAATACTCCCACCATTAAAAATAAATTCAATCCTACAAATGTTAAATGTATCTTTACCAGTTACTTCAAAACCAAAAAAGGATGTATTTTTTATTCTCCTTCTATGAGGAAAACATTTATTTCTGTAGGTGTTACATTCACAATGCCAACACCTTTTATTCCACCACACCAACCTATTTTACATAAAGAGCAAGCTCTTGAAATCTCTTCTCTCATTGTTGATCCCTTTCTTATGGAGTCTTCTAATGCTCCTGAGGTAAGTTATCCTCTATCTTCTCCTGTTGTGTTTGGCCCACCCTATGACACTAGACCTATTGCCCTCCATAAAGAATTTTGCTCCTCTACCTCCCATCCTCTTGCACATTTTTTAATCCACTTATAGAGTATCCTCTAGTTGTGTCACTATTTTTGCAACCTTGCCTTCCTCTACTATTCCTACCACTTATGAAGTGGATTCTTGTGATCCAAGGTGGAAAGCTACAATGGATGAGAAGATGTAAGCTATGTACCTTGGGACTTATCCTCTCTTCCTCCTAGAAAAAAAACAGTGGGTTGTCGATATGTTTTTACTTCAGAATATAATCCAGATGGAACAATTGCTCTGTATAAAGCACGACTAGTGGCCAAGAGTTATACTTAATTATATGGCATTTGACTATGATGAAACCTTTTTCTCTAGTGGCTAAGCCGAATTTAGTACCTCTTTTAATTTCTCTTGGTGCTAATTCTAAACTGCCTATTTTTCAGCTCGATATAAAAAGTCTATTTATTCTTAGTGATTTATTAGAGGAGGTCTATATGGTTCAACCATCTAGTTATGTGTTCGAGGGGGAGAAATTACGTCACCTTAGGAAGGCCATTTATGGGCTAAAATAATTACCTCATGTTTGGTCTGATAAATTCACTAAGGTTATAGTACGACTTGGTTTTAAAAGCTATGAGTGTGATCTTTCCATTTTCACTAAAAACATTGCACAAGGCATGATAGTTGTGGTTGTTTATGCAGATGACACTATCATCATAGGGAGTGATTTTTTGGGCATCCAACAAGTTAAGGAAAATTTAAATAAGGTGCTTCCAACCGAAGACTTTGGTTTATTGATATATTTTATCAGCATAAAGGTTCTCCAATCTAGTTATGGCATAGTTTTATCTCTAAGGAAGTATGTATTTGATCTAATAAAAGAAACATGGGTATTTGGTTGTAAGTTGGCTAATGTGCACAAGGAACCAAATGTTAAATTATGCGTCAAATCTGGGGACAATGTGATTGGTTATAAAATTTTAATGGTTGGTTGGAAGACTTATTTATCTCAAAGAGAAAACAAAACATGTTTTACTTTGTTAGTGTTATTAGTCAATTTATGCATCAATCATGACAGCCTCATTGGTTAGCATTAGAAAGAATCCTTTGGTATTTAAAGAAAAATCTAAGTCAAGCTCATTATATAAATATCATGGGTACACCAATATTAAAGGATTTGTAGATACAGATTGGGCTGGTTCATCTAATGATAGGAAGTCTACTTCTGATTATTGTACTACAATAGGAGGTAACTTCTACTTTCCATTATTGCACTATAATAGGTGGTAACTTTCTCACTTGGAGAAGCAAAAAATAAAGTGTGGTTGTTAGATCTTATGTTGAGGCATAATATAGGGCCATAGCATTTGCAATAAGTGAATTCTTGTGGTTTTGGTCCTTAATGGTAGAACTTGATTTTCCAATAACCAAGTTCATGCAACTTCATTATGACAATCAAGTGGTTATTCGTATTAATACCAATCTAGTTTTTCATGAAAGAACAAAACACATCGAAATTGATTATTATTTTTTTTTTTTGGGAGAAGCTACAAGATGGTGTCATATCTATGTAGTACATTCCATTCAAAAATAGATGCCATATATCTATGTAGTATACTCTCCCTCAGCTGGTCCACCTGCTACTACTTGCTCAATGCTTGGAATATTTGATATTTTTTCACTAGATTGAGGGGGAGTGTGAAGAAGTATTAATGACATATCTTGTAATTAAGTATTTAAGTGATATATCTTTTAATTATTAAGTGTTTTAAGATATTTTGGCTCATTACCATGTATTAGGGTTTTATACCCATCATTGTAAATAAGAAGTATTGGAGAGAGGCAAACTTACACACGAGCTCCTTTTTTAGGAAACCCTAATGTCTCTCTTCCTTGTGCTCATGGTCATGCTCATTCTCTACTAGTTTCTTCTCTTCTTATTTTCTTCTTCTTATTCTTTCTCCTCCTTCCCTTCAACACTAAGCTCCTTTAAGCATGAAACCCTCGAATCTAACATCTTTCAATGAGTAATTGAATTGTTTCACCATTTGTCCTTGCATTATTGCATGATTCATTGAAATGGGCAACATGTTGTTTTGAGTTACTATTTCAATCAAACTAGTAGAACCTAGGTGGCTTGTATCCAAGCGACATTTTTAGAACTTGGATTCTCTTGTTGTAAGGTTGAACATAGGCTTGATATGTTGTTTGTGCTTTGTACATTATTTAAGGTCTCAAATAATATTTTCAATGATTGAGTTGAGAAAGTTCATTAATAAGATGTCTTCTTCAGTGTATTGAACAACTTGTTGATTTGTTGTTGTACCCTCTAAAGCATGGCATAGTTAAGAATGATTTTTAGGATGGAAATATTCTCCAAAATTTGCCACCAATGACTCGATTTAGGACATGATTAGTGCAATTTGAGCGTCTCTTGCCTTGATTTGCTCATCTATTTCCTTCATTGCTTGTTGTAGCTCCACTATTTGCTCTTCCAAAAGTCTTTGCTTATACCATCTTGACAAATACACTAACTCTTGGAGAAATTGGTTGTGGTGAGTTTTCTTTTCATGACAGTAGGAGATTCTATGCATCTTTTTGAGAAAAAACTATTGCAATGCTCCTTGTATTATTTTACCATTGTCATCATCGTGGGACTTGAAGGAGTTTTGAGATGAAGTTCTTCGTCTATAGTTGTTGTAGACGTGGCAGCCCAAACATCAGCATGATTATATGATATGCTTTAAACTTTTTGCTTTCTTCCACTTTATGACACAATTTCATCCATTCCAACTTCTTTTTCATTAATCGAGTGATTGAACCTAAATGAGTTGTTACTGTGGTTCTTGATGGAACCTCCTTTTGTCGATTACCTCTTTAGATTTAGATGGATGACAACTAGATCTACCTTCTTTGAACTTGACTTTCTCAAACTTGACATGATGGATTTTTCTTCTGAGGTTTGTGGAGAAAGAGTTGAGAAGTAGAGAGGTCCCATAGGGTATGCCCAAAATGTTGACGTACAAAGGGATCTGGTATGCGAAGAAGTGGGATCAGAGGTACAACAACAAAAGAAAGTTAGAAGATTTCAACTGATGTGAAGTTTTATCTCTAATTTAATCCTTTGATTTGATCGATCTCGATGTGTGAACTTGATTTTAGACCTAAATGACTTGATGTGTGAATTGTAGCCTCCCTTGGTTGAATAACTTCAGTTTTATAGCCAGCCACTACTTGATGTTTGACGAGTAAATTTGGTCTCGTAGTGCAACAATAACTCAAATATGGTGCCAAAGTAGAATCAATGACAATTGTTTGTGTCTAACTTTACTGCAAGAATTCCATAGGGCTTCAAGCTAACTTCTAGTATTTTCTAGGATTCATAGATTTCTCCAACATTTTTTCCACTCCTCCCTTAACCCTATAGAGAATCCTTATTTATAGCGTGAGGAGAACCCCAACCCACTCCCCCCCCCCTTAACCATCCAGACCTTTTTCTCTTGCGTATCTTCTCACTCTCCCCTTGATTAGGTACACATACAAGGGGGACAAAAACATCTCGCGTTACTTCTTCTTCCTCCCATGAGAGCATGTCACGTCATCTTACCCATTTTGAAATGGTGCCACCTTTTTTTTAGGTGGAGCTTTCCTATGATGTCATGTGTCATTAATATGTCACTTTCTTTTGCTCGAGTGAACTTTTTTCATAATTCCATAAGTCAACCATGTGCCACTTCCTTTGCTTATGTGGTGCTTAGGTGAGGCTTAAGTGGCATTCTCTTCCAAGTTCAATTTGGGTAGTGATCCATACAATCAATTTCGTCTTGATTCTTGTTTAGGCTTTTATCTCAATATTTCATCTTAGATCTTGATAAAAGCTCTGATTTTGGCAATTGACTAATGTTGAACTAGACATTCATGCTTTAACTGTTAAGATCTTTGACTTCTACTATTAGTCAACTGGTGATCAGGTTCCTTCAATTTTAATGATTGGTCAATGTCTACAATCTGGACCATTGATGGATTTTGATGATTAAATTTTTATGCCTTCAAGGTAAAACTTCCTTTTAGATGTTTTCTTGACCTTTACTATTTTCTTAAATTTGGAAGTCGGATAAAAAAATTATCTCAATAATCCTAATTCTTAAAATCTAACCTCAAATTCTTGGATTTTGAACATCCAAATTAAAAAAGGGACCTAATGAAATTTGAACAAATATTCATAGTTTGAAAGTGGTGTTAATGAAATTGAAAATTTTGTTAAGATGTCTCCAAATATTTAAGGGGGAATTGAAAATGCAAGGTTATTGAGGAGGATTTCTCACTTGACTTTTTGAATCAAATAAGATTTTCATTCAGCTTGACCTCGTAAAGGTTGAGCTTTAAGTCCCCCTTATAGAATGAAGGCTCTAAATGGAGATGGTTCCACTTCAAGATGTTCCTTATTGTTGAGAGGGGATGGGCTTGTTCTTTATTTAAGACTCAAAACAAATGAAATGAGAGATGGTTATATAGCAGGTTAAATGAAGAAGCCATCCATATGCTCCTCTCAAACTCGTGCTCGCATAAGGGAGTTCTCCTTTTTGTCATCTTTACAAAAAAATAAGTTAGATAAAGGGGCAATCTGGAGAGATGACCACATCTACCTTGTCACCTTACAAAGAGAAAACGATTAATAGTTTAGTATATTGAGAATGTTATTTTCAACCAAATCCACCACCTTGCCATGGGGAGGCCTTCTTCCACCCCTAGTACTCCACCCCTTTGGGTAAAGGAATGTAGTGAGGATCTACTCCTATTAGGTACGAGAGGCGAAGATGTGGCCTACCAGCTCTTCCAAATTTTTAATTTTTTTATAATTTTATTTTTATTTAAGAATTCATATTAAATTTTCATAGCTAACCATTGAGCTTACAAAATTTTCACAAGACTAATAATTTTTGGAATTTTGAATATCTAGTCTTGACTTGACCATCTACAGTCCCATTCTCAGGATGTCCCCATTTATAAGACTTGAATTTCATTTAACTTTAGACCTTGTTAGTGCACTTGAAATGTTAGAGTAAAATGTGAATTCCACTCACTTAAGTGACAAATTGGTGTTAGTATGCGAGTTGGAGCAGAATTCACTTCACCCGAGGCCTCTCACTTCTATTCTTTCTTTCAATTTCGTTCTTTCGATTTCATTCTTTCTTTCTCCTTCCTTCCTTTCCTTCTTCTATCTCCTTCCTCTTTCTATTTTTTTCATTGATTTATTTTATAAATAATTAATTTATCATTGATATTATAAATATTTATGGATAAAACTTAACTCATTTAAAATTATGTGCAATATTTTTATTAATTACTTAAATGGCATAAATATTTTAAAATAGTAACTTTAATACTTGATAATTTAAGTTATGAGTACGTATTATTTTATTTGAGTAAATAAATTTATATTATATTAGTTGATGACTATTATATAAATAAAAACATTTATAATTATTTATACTTAGAAAGTTCATAATTATTTACCTTTATTAATTTAATTCACAATCATAAAAAAATTATGTTGTACATTTTAAAATACTAATAAATTTATAATTAAATCATATGATTTTATTTAAATATTAGTAATAATATTTGATTAATGAATAAATGAATTAGCTAACATTTATTTATGTTATAAAATTAAAGAATTATTATATAATTTAGAATGACCAAGAATTACATTAATATTTATTTTAGTTATTTTATATGAAATTTATTTTATTAATGAATTCCTTATATACTTTGTATTGGGGTGATGCTAACATAAAACCAATTAAATTTCATTGCACTTTTTATGTGATACACTAAAAACAAAAAATATGAAAAAAGTAGGGCACCTAAAATTGATATTTACTTTTCCTTTTCATAGTGATCTACTCTCGGAATTACACTAAGCCCCTTAATGATACAAATAAAAAATGAAAAAGTACATGCCCAAGTCGATCTTCGTCGAAGACCCATAAGACCGGTGCTGGAGGAACTCGAGAATGCAGATCGATCTTTTCCCGTGCAGCTGCACAGAGTCGAAGGTTCTGTAACAGGTTCTCACCACAGTTCGTCCCCATTTTCCGTCTACAGTCGACCTGTACCTCCCGCCATGAGCAATCACCACCACAGTCATAGGCCTCATCCTCTCTCTCTTCCTCCTCGAGCCTTCTCCACTTCAAGGCATTATCCCGCTTACCCTGTCGCCCACACCCCAACTCCCACGCCTTCGAAAACCAAACGCCGCTCTTTCAATAATTACAGCAGCACCCCTCTTTCTTTCTCTTCTCTCTTCTACCTGCTATTCTCTCTCCAGCCACTTTATTCCATCCTTCCCTTCCTCCAATCCATCCCCTCTTTCTCCCTCTTCCCCTTCTCTTTTCTCGTATCCCTTCTTGCTTTCTTGCTCTCTCTTCTCTTCTTCTCCTTTCCCAAATCCAAAAACAAGTCGGCCACTATATTCCCTATATTTCCGGTCCCATCTCTTCTCCCTTCTCTCCTCCCTCAACTGGCCGCGAAGTCCTCCCTGCTTGCCCTCACATTCATACTCCGCTTCCAATCGCTACGCTCATGCGGGACCGGTCCAACTATCCTTGCCGAATTCTCTGGTTCCCTGGCTGCTCAGTTTGTCTGGTCCCGTGCCCAACACCGGGATCGGACCCGATTTATCAGAGGCTTCTTCAGCCTTCTCCTCGCCTTGGTCCTTCTGTCTAGCAGTTGGGATCGGGCGGCATGCTTTCCCTTCAATGGCATTAAGGTACATTCGTTTTCGCCTTTCTTCGGCAGTTGTATTCGCATACTTCCTATGCTACTTCCTTTCCTTTGTGGTTTCCTGGGATACTACGAACGGTCGTCCACAAACTGGGGCCAACTTCGCTCACTAGGTCGGAAACGTGTACGTGTGATATCTCTGTTTCTAACTACACTCATTCTTCTTGTTCCTGCCATATTAAGTTTTTCCATGGCTGAAGGGGATACTATCTTTGTAAAAAACCTGGGTTGGCCATTGTTAAATACTGTCATCTTTGGCGTCATTTTAAGTGAGAGTTATGCTGAAGATAAGTTTAGTATTAGAGATTTGAGAAAAGAGTTTGCCATTACTTTCGTTTGTACACTCATTTTGGAACTCTTCTACTTCCCGGAACTCTCTCTTTTTGGATACCTATTATGTGGCTTCTTGTTGTGGATTTCGGTCAATGAATTGGGTTCTTCCACATTCAACTATTTGGAACTTGGTTCTGATACAGAAACTTTTTCTTCTGTAATTCTGAATCCAATTCGACACATTCTTAGTGAAAGAAAATCCCGAAAGATAGCATTGTTTCTTCTTATTAACACAGCTTACATGGTTGTAGAATTTGTGGCTGGGTTCATGAGCAATAGTCTTGGATTAATTTCTGATGCTTGTCACATGTTGTTTGATTGTGCTGCACTTGCAATTGGGCTTTATGCTTCATATATTTCACGGTTGCCAGCTAATGATCAGTTCAATTATGGTCGAGGGCGATTTGAGGTGCTTTCAGGTTATGTTAATGCCGTACTTTTGGTTTTGGTGGGGGCACTTATTGTGTTAGAGTCATTTGAGCGGATTCTTGATCCACAGGAGATTTCAACGAGTAGCTTGTTGGTTGTTTCAATTGGAGGGCTCATGGTGAATGTGGTGGGTCTGATTTTCTTTCATGAAGAACACCACCATGCCCATGGTGGGACAGGGCCATGTTCACATTCTCATCATCACCACCACCACCACCATCACAGTCATTTAGATGATCACGTTCATAGTCATGAACACCCTCATGATAATCAAGAGGGTTTATCTACATCCACTGGGGCCTGTCATGGAAAATCATGTGAAGATGATCACCACGATCATGGACATGATAATTCCAATCATAATGAAAAAGAGAAGCTGACCTTGGAGTTTAAGCAATTCCATTCTTTTCATGGTAGTTCACATGATGATAATCTCTATAACCATGATCACCATACTGGGCATTCTGGCAGTCACAGAGAAGTTGTAGTTGATAAGTCTATTTGTGAACATGATCATCTTAGCCATAATCATCAACATGGTCATGACCTATCCCCTGTTACTGCACAGTGGGAATCTCATTCTCATAATGAAAATCCATCAGCTGAAGGAAACATCCAAGATGAACCTCATATACACCATCACATTGACCACAATATGGAAGGCATTTTCCTTCATGTGCTTGCTGACACAATGGGTAGTGTAGGCGTGGTTCTCTCAACCCTCTTAATTAAATACAAAGGATGGCTAGTTGCAGACCCCGCATGCTCAATATTCATTTCTGTGATGATCATAGCTTCAGTAATTCCGTTATTGAGGAACTCTGCTGAGATTTTGCTGCAGAGGGTTCCTAGGGCTCATGAGAAGGTTCTCAAAGAAGCTTTTGCTGCTGTTGCCAATTTAAGGGGTGTGCATCATTTACAGAATGTGCATGTTTGGAACTTGACAAATACTGATGTAGTGGGGACTCTTCATCTTCGTATATCAGCGGAAATTGATAAAGGTTCTGCAAAAGAGAGAGTGTCACGTATGTTACATGATGCAGGCATCAAAGATTTGGTTCTTCAAGTGGAATATGTCAAAGGCAAGTGACCAAAAAGTTTGAAGACAAGTCTTAACTGTTGAATATGACATAGCCACTGAGAGAAGAAGAGGTACATTATATATCTATGAAGGTTAAAATATCAGCAGTGCTTCCATTTGGATCATCAATGAATACTGTGTTCTCGTAAGATTATCTTGAAACTCATGTATGTTACTCATTTTGCTGTGAGGTCTAAAGGACCAAATTTCAAGGGTATATATCATGTTATGAGATCACTTGTACTTTGTTGTCTCGACAGTGATTTTGACACCGAAACAGGATATTTACTGAAACCAAAGAAGGCCAATATTTTTTTTTTTATTACAACAATGTATGTTACATCTATTATCTAGCTATCTTTAGGATTGTCTGCATTTGCAAGAAAATGTTGTGGATTTGGTTTAATAATCTAAACTTCTATTGTTTAACAGGAGTTTTTGTTCTGGTACCTCTTTCCAGTTTAGATGTCTAATGATAAGTTTAGTCCTCATCTCAATAAGAATTTAGAGTATGTTGAAAGGAATTGCTAGATCTGTCTAATTTGTCGTAGTGGACTTTGGCTTAACATTGGCTTCTTCATCCTATAAAATCTATCAATTACTTGGTATTGTGATTCTTCAAAAAATAAAAAAATTACTTGGTATTATAGTTCTTTTTGAAAAAGTAGAAAGTTGCAAAGTAAACTGGATTATGTTGCTATAATGTGAATTGCATGAAATCTGTTTTATGTGTTATATCAGTGCTCCCTTGTTTGTTGTAGGCTTAGTTGCATAGCTGTTTACTGTAACATGTGAGATAAATTCGATTCTCATTTCCATGAAGGTCACTTATGCATTGTTAAAATATGTATACTAACAAAATCAATGATTCCAGTAACTCAACTAAGAAAGGCTAATCTTGAACAAGGGGACTGGTGAACAGTGAGGGAGTTAATTCCATATGCTGACAAACCATAAACATCATCAAACTTTTCCAGTAGAAACCAGGACTACAAATGACCAAATTTACATACCGGATGACATTAACTGAAGTTCCTTGAATAATGTCAGGAGAGGAGAGGGCTTCATTTGGGGTTAGTTAATTGTACAAGAGGAACTTCAGTAAAGTTTATGTCTCTGTTAGATCTGTGCATTTTGAAAATTTGCATGGTAGGTGTTATTTTAAAAGATGTCCTATCAAGCACTTAACCAGTTCCATCAAGGTCATGAATTCAGCAGGAAGAGCTCACTGATTATAAGGATTATGAGAAGGATAGGATATTATATGCAAACATTTAATCTAATTTTTCTATTCTAGGATTCACTTTGATTTAAAAAAAAAATTAGTGAGAGAAATTAACTAATTTGATGGATTTAAATGCGAGTAAGAATAAAAATATAACTTTGAGATTAGAAATTTTAAGAAGTGATGAGTTCTAGTTTTCTCAAAAACAGAAAAAAAGTGATGAGTTTTAGAGCTGCGTAAAGTGTAGGAAAGTGTAACAGCAAGAAAGAAAGTGAGAGAGAGTGGAGAGAAGAAACAGGAAGCTGGAAAACAGGAGATTGAGTTGTGTCACATCTCAACCTTTCAGTAACTTATAAGAGAAGTTACAAAAGACTTATTCCTAATAGGACTCAAGTTACCAACCCTAATTACATTAAACCTCTACTTTAAGGCTCCTAATGATATCAAATTCCTTCATGTATGTAAACTCTCTCTCTTAAGCTTTAGCATATAAGTCATAGATGCCTAGCTTGTCCCCAATTGAATGCAATTGTGCAGATGGCAACACTTTGGTAAATGTATTTGGCTGGTGTTGTGTCAAAACATACTAGGTGGAGATAATATGATTCTCCACCTTATAAATGACAATCTACTTCAATTTGTTTGGTTTGCTTATGAAAGATTGGATTTATTGGCAATGTGAATGGTTGCTTGACTATCATAATAAAGTTCCATTGGTCCATCAATCAGCTACTGCAACTCATGAAGCAAGGTTTTCGTCCACATTATTTAATTGACCCATATTCTGCTTCGACACAAGATCTTGCTACTATATTTTGTTTTTACTTTGGCATGTAACCAAATTTCTTCCAATGAGGGTACAATACCCTCCAATTTGCATTTGCAGACCTTTCTTTCAGTAGATGACTATGAGATTTGTATAACAACCCTGTCCTAGGGGTGTTTTCAATTTCTCTAATTCATTCTATAGTTATCCTATGAGAGTTTCGTGGAGGGTTCATGTACTATACAATACATTTATAGAATATTTGAATTTATGAAAGAACTTTCTATGATGTTTATTAATTGGCATGATTCACATTCTGAAGTTAAAACTGTCTTTAAGGATGGAACTTGAAGTTGTAACAATGAGAGTGAAGGGTGTCCAAGTCTGTAGTGCCATTGCAATGGTGTAAATTTGGCTGCTGCCATTTTAGTAGGATTAATAGTTAAATAATATGGACCACCACGTTAATGGCTGCCACCAATCACTTGGTTCATTTGTAGGTCTTGAAAAACACGATTAGCATAGAAGGTAATAGTGCAATTCATATGTTTATTGGTCTTGTTGACAAATAGAAGACTAAGAGAAATTTGGGGAACATAAAGAACATCTGACAGGGATAAAGTAGATGTAATGTTGGAAGATCCCATGCCATGAATTCTGGTTTGAGAACCATCAGCTATCTAACAAAGTTATGAGACTATGGTTGAACTTGGAAAATATATGTAATTGACTGGATATATGTTTTCTATTATCTAAAATTGGGCCAGGAAGAAGGGAAGAAACCCATACCTGCTAATGCCAATGTAGCACTGGAAGAAAGTGAGAAACTGAAAATTATCTTTTGAAACATTTCAAAATCTTTTGTAGAAAGTTAACTGTTCCCCTTTTCTGGTTCAAATGTTGAAGTAGAGTTGTCATTTGTCTTATCAGGTTGTTCTGAAGTTACTTTTTTGCCTTTGCTCAATCAGGTTTTCCATGAAGAAACCAACATGTGATAACTGTATGATGCATGAGGGTTTCTTTGTCGCTGTCATTGCATCCACAATCACCTCCTCTCCCATAGGAACTACATCTGCATCTGTTACTTTCATTTCCACATTCCGTGGTAACATACATGGCTGTGTTATTAATGTTCTGGGTCTATGGTCTAAACTGATTGATTGGAATGCACAATATGGTAGCAATTACGCCATTCAGCTTTGGTTTTGTAGGTTGACTTAAAATCTAATGTATGAGTTGTGTCCAAGTGTGGTTTAGTGTTGGCCAAGTGCAAAGCAACCATGGTTTCTTCTTGTTGCTGTTGTTGAACTGATATCTGCACTATATAGCTTGGCCAATTGCCATTCTTCGAACTACTGTATGAACCAGGCGGATTAGCCGTTTAAATCCTCTCGGATATACAAGTATACATCTCTCAAAAGATATTGTCTAAATTGGAGTACAACCGACTGCAAGTGTTCTAAATTTCTTTGGTGGTTTCCAAGTGAACAAAATTTTCAATAACGTTTTCTTCCATGTTGTTCAACATCTAACTGATGACTATATTATCTTTTATGACCATTTTTTATATTTTGCATATGCAAGACTCTTGATAGGTGTTCAGAAATTTTCTGTTTTTTTTTTTTTTTTTTCAAATTTCGTTGAAAACCTATCTTTGGAAAGAAATTTCAAAGTAACCAGGTGAAGACTCTAGTTTCTCACTAACCTGCTTAAGACTTTTATTAAAACCACTTTTATTGAAATATGATAAGTAATCATTAGGTGGAGGAAGCACAAAATTGTCTAATGAGTACTTGTCATATTTCAAGTTTCCAACATATCTAAAAAAGACGTTTTCAATCAGCAATAGCTAGTTTTAAAACCATTGGACTTGAGCTATTTAATCCCTTTTTCTCTCCATTTCCAACCCACCAACAAATGCCAAAGTGATCTCCAATTCTCCTAAGCTCCCAAACACTTTCAAATCACCCATGAAAATTTCTATTACTTCGAAATAGCTAAGTACACTTGCTCTTGTTTTAAAATCATTTTGTTGTACTTAGAATTTGTGTGTCAAACTTGTGTTAAATCCATTTCGAATTATTGCTTTTGTATTCAACAATCCTTCTTGCGCTTGATTTGAATATTTTATTTTTTAAATATGTTGGAGGGTAGTTTAGTTATTTCACAATATTTTAATTGTACCTAGAAGAGCGTCGTTAATTTCAGAAAGTTTAGAAGTGCATATGGTCCAATGTTTATAATTTCTGGACTTGTGATTCCATTCTTTTTATATAACAAACCATTACTAGGAGCAGCCGTCATGTATTTTAATTTTCTATAAACTACCTCTAAGTGAGTTTTTCATGAATTGACTTACTAACCTAATAGAAAACACTATGTCTGGTCTAGTAATAGTAGCATAAATCAATTTTCCAACTAACTTTCGATAATAGGAGCAAGTTGTGATTATTCACATTATGCAAGTTGTGATTAACTTCAATTGGAGTATCCATAGGTTTAGCACCAAGTAAACTCGTCTTAGATAAAAGATCTAGGATATACTTACTAACCTTTTTACTTCTCGCTATTTCAATGCTCAAAAAATATTTCATATTCCCCAAATCCTTTATCTACAAAGATTGTTCAAATGATCCTTCACTTCATAAATGTCATGACTATCTCGACCTAATATCACAATGTAATCCACATAAATAATTAAAATGACAATTCCGAATGCCCTCTTAAAAATAAACAGTCTGAACTAGATCTGATAAAACCACAACCACCTAACATAGAGCTAAATTTATCAAACTTCTCTCTTGGCCTTTCTTTTAAGCCCATAAAGTGTCTTATGCAATTTACACCCCCTATGCAATTTACACCCACTTAACAACAAATTTGGGTGGTTGTTTTATGTATACCACATCAACTAAATCCCCATAAAGAAAGACATTTTTGACATCTAGTTGGAATACTGGCTAGTCTAACTTAATAGCGAAAGAAAGTATAATGAGAATGGAGCTCAACCTAGCTAGTAGAGAAAAACTCCATATATTTGTATGTATCTTTTTGCAATTAGCCAAGCATTATACCTTTCCAAAGACCCTTTAGCTTGGTGTTTAGTGGTAAACACCCATCTACAATTGATGACATCTGCTCTTATAGAAGGATCACATAAGGTCCAAGTCTACTTCCATAGCAACTTTCTAGGATGGAATAGCCAGTGCTTCAACATGATTGTGAGGAATGGAGATAAATGAAGTTGATAGAGTAAAAAGGAATGACAGTGAAAGAAAGTAAAAGGGAATATACGTGGACATTGGATGTTGAGATGGTATGACGCATTTTTTGACGGCAATAGGTAAGTGAAGATCAAACATTGGAAGAATACCAATGGAAGGATATGAGTGCAGTTCAAATGAAAGCAAGTGTGAAGAGCATAGAGGTTGGTGTTGGCCCAAGTGGCAGGAAGGGGGGGGGGGATTCACTGCCCCAAAAACCCATATTTGGGAAATTCCACTAATTAGCTCTTTTAGTTGGAATTTACACAAAAAAGATTTTGACTCTTTTTTAAGCATATGTATGCTCAAATGCTCAAAGTACCAGCTCGAGTGGGAGTGTTGGAAGATATGGTGGACTGCCATTTTATACGGGAAGATCCTATACACCATTTTTAGCAAGTTGGGCATTCATGATGTTCTCTCACCCCCCAGCTTTAGGGGAAGTGTTGGAAGATGGGCTCAAGGCCCATAGATCATGGAGAAGGCTCATAGGCCCACACAGTGATGGCAGAATGGTAAATAAAGATTCACCACCTTAATAGGCATTTATTACTCCTACCATTTGAGAGTCGGTATCTTGTGGAGGAGTTTTATTACATTTCTAAGCAATGCCTATAGACCCACTACTTACATAAGAGAGGAGTATGCCCAACATCTAGCATGTGTTATTTGACTAGAGTATGGAGTGAAGTCTTACGGCTAGGAGTGATTTTACTCTCACTTATATTATGCCAGTTGGACCTCTTGGAAGAGACCACCAGTTTGAATGGGAGTGTTGGAAGATATGGTGGACTACTATTTTATACGAGAAGATCCTATACACCATTTGCAGCAAGTTGGGCGTTCATGATGTTCTCTCACCCCCTGCTTGAGGGGAAGTCTTGGGAGAAGGGCTCAATCCCATACAACCTAGGAAGGCCCACACATCCAAGTGTATTAAAAGGTGGGTTCAAGCCCATACGACAAAGGAAGGCCTACACATCCAAGAGATGTGGAAGATAGGTTCAAGGCCCATAGATCAAGGAGAAGGCCCATAGGCCTACACATTGATGGCAGGATGGTAAATAAAGACTCATCACATAGACATGGCATTAATGTAATTAGTTTAAGTTTCATGGGTATTATTATAATATTGTAGTTTTATCAATCTAAGTAGAAGAAGAAGTATAAGAAAGAGGTATTATATTTCATATGTTGTGGTAATTTTTATGTGACCAAAATATTCAAGAAAGGGGGAGTACAAAAGATAAATTACCACATCATATGAAATAAAATACCTCTTTCTTGTACTTCTTCTTTTACTTCTCCCCCTCGGAGGTAATGGTAGTGATTTTAGCTTGAAACAAATAACATAGATGTAGTAATAATCTCTTCCATCACGGTGTCTCAAGGATAAGTACGAAACTGGACACAAAATCTCGAAAGGTAAAAATGGGTGATAAAACATAAGTCGAAACCAACATCAAAGGATTTTGAACAAAAATAGTGATAATAATCATTAAAGTGGGTAATGCCTATCATTTACAACACAATGATAAAAAACCAAGGGTACCAATAAAAATTCTCATTGGACTTAAAAACACCCATATATATAAAAAGGTAAACTAACCAAAGGAACACACAAGAGGTTGGTCCAAAGGGGTATGTGAGAGTCAAAAAAGAATAGTAGGAGAAAGGCAACCAACAAAAAAGGGTAAGTGAGATATTTTCCTGATATTGTTGATCAATAACAACAACTCAAAAAGTGACACAAAAAATTCAGTTTAAATTCAAAATTTTCAATGCAACATTACCTTTGATTCTTCCAATGAGAATATATCCTTAAATATATATCAGATTGATATAAAATTTTCTCCTTATGAAACTAGACATAAATATATTGCATACAAGTATAACTTCTCTTCATAAAATATACTTATTTTAGAAAAATAATCTGATAGATTTCAGTCTTTGTAATCTAGCCGAACTAAGTACTCTTTCTCTTTTTGCCAGCTTGACCATTGCTTCTTCCAAGATCAATATATCCACATAAAAAACTTGGACCGAGAATTGGTTGAATAGGTAATAAAAAAGACTTACAAATATTTCTTTTGATATATAATTTTTCATATAAAGTCTCGTTCTTGATAGCATAAATGGCTCAAAAGTTGAAGCTTGTTGCTCGAATCTCTCTTGTTGTCTGACCTTTGCTGTTTCAAATATATATTTATCTTTGTAGATAACTCCAATTGCCAAAATTCATTTTGAGTTGGAAATTAGACTCAAATATCTTTCCATCAATATGTAATATGTAATATGAAAAACTCAATATAGAGGTTAAAATGTAAAGCAAGCAACGGGTATAGGGACTGAAAAGAGAAAAAAAGATACGAACCTAAACGGCTAGAGATAATAGATCAGAAAAGGATCACATTATCTCTATGGGTTGTCTGAGTCAACTCATAGAACCTGCTCTAATACTATGTTGAATTTACGAAAAAGAAAAATACTTCATTGACTTAATGTAATCAATATACATGAATCCCTATTTATAATAGAGGAAAGTAGTAGAGTCCAATTAAAATTAAACCACCCTTGTCCCAATTAAACCCAAACTCTAACACTTAAAGATAAGTCCTAGCATAGTTAAATAACTCAACATAAGTAGAAGACTAACATAACTAAAACACCTTTAAATTGAAACTTTTATGTGAGACTTGCATGCATAATAATTTTGGATTTGTAAGACTTCTTATTATGAGAGTCATTTAAGACTCTTCTATATTTGCTCTTCAACATTTGAGACTCCATAGATTACATATTAGGTAAAGATGAGAAGGAAGAAGAAGACAGAAGAGTGCACACGTTGGGGAGAAAAAAGGAGGAAGAATAAGGTTATGGACTTAGTCCAAACACTCCTATTGATACTTAGGATTTCATGATATATAATCACAATAGTAGAGGATTAAGGGGTGAGAAGAAGAAGAAAAGTCGGAGAGATGGTTTTAGGAGGAGAAGAGGAAGGGTGACTAATTTGGAGAAAAGAGGAGGAAGAATAGGGTAATAAACTTGTCTAAACCCTCCCCCCTTAAGTTGTATTTGTAGATATCAAAATTACTAATATTATAAAAATACTCTTCACCCTAGTAAGAGTGAATAAGATACATAAATCATAAACTAATTACACTAGCATCATCTTTATGAGATGACTTTTTATTTACCACCATGCCACTATTGTGTGGGCCTTCTCCTTGGTATGTGGGTTTGAGCCCATCTTCCACACACTTGGACATATGGGCCTTCCTTGGTTGTGTTGTCTTGAGCCCATCTTCCAACACTCCCCCTCAAGTTGGCGATGAGAGAACATCATGAACTCCCAACTTATTGCAAATAGTGTATTGGATCTTCCCGTATAAAATGTCAGTCATCATATCTTCCAACACTCCCCCTCAAGTTGTTGGTCTCTTTGTTCTTTACCAAGAGATCCAGTATAATATAAGACAGAGTAAAATCACTCCTAGCAGTAAGACATCACTTCATACTCCAGTCAAATGGTTATAGTCAAAAATATTTTTCGCTCAATTTCACAGGGGGGAAACTAGCCCTATTGTGGGGGCATAAAGTCTTCCTGCTTTCTTAGGGTAGCTAAAAAAAATACCTCTTGGGTGAATAATATATTTGACTCACACTCGATGTTGGGCACACTCTTATCCTTTGTAGGTAATGGTTCTATAGGCTCAGAAGTGTAGTAATAAACTCTTCCATCACGATGTCCCAACATAGGGCACCGACTCTCAAATGGTAGGAGTAAAACTGCCGATTAAGGGGGAAAAGGGTAATCACCAGAAGATAATATTCTGAGGCCACCATGCGATTTCTTCTTCATCAGAGTAACTAATGTTGATAATAATCAGCACCTAATAAGTCCTTCTTCAATAATAATGTCTCAATCAAAGAGACATATTAGCAGCAACGATAACAAGGCAATGCCTAAATAAAATGTACTAAATAGGTAGTTATATAGCAGCGGATAACCAGTAGGTAGTAAAAGTCCTTAAGATCAATAAAGACATATAAGATAATCTGCAACAAGTCCATCCTTGAATAAGGAAGCTATGCACCAATAAATATTTGAGGATAATCCAAGGTAATAATCAAGTTGGAGTCAAGCCAGTAGCAAATATCAGATAGCAGATAGTAGCTTTGACAGTGAGTGAGTGAGTCAAGCCAAGTAACAGACTGCCAATAATAAGTTGAACCAAGTGTTGTTTGATAATCTCCAATGTGCTCATCCTTCATACTTCTTCTTCTATGCTCCCCCTTAAGTAGGGAGATAATGTCAATGGTCTCAACTTGAAGTCAACAAATATTTTGCAAGCTCAAGTGTTAATCCACCTCTTGTATGATCAAGTAAAAGAAGGCTAGTATCAACAACTTCGCTAACTCAAATATTTTAAACTAAGTAACTCAAGCCAAGCCAAATATTTCAATATTTTTTTGCCCCAATTTTTTAGGCAAGGATATCAAATCAAATTCTTTGTAATATTTCAAAATACCAATTAAATATCAAAAAAATTGTGGCTGAAAAAATCTTTCTAAATAAGGTAGTTTCCTCCTTCAATTTGTGCCAACTCATCAATCAAAGAAGACACATTTCCTTGCCTTTTTTTTTTTAAATATTTAGGCAAGGCAATCTTTGACTAATAAATAAAGGAAAATTTATGAAAATAAGATGATCTTCTAAAGATTCTTTCCATATATTGTTAGATAACAAACATAAATTTTCTAAGGGTAGATCATGAGATAATTTCCTGATATTGTTGATCAATAGCAGCAACTCAAAAAATTAAACAAAAAATTTGGCTTAAATCCGGATCTTCCCATTCAACAGTATACCAACATGACCTATGATTCTTCCAATGTGAATATCTCCTTACATATAGATCAGATTAACATAAAATTTTCTTCTTATGAAACTTGACTTAAATACCTTTCATCCAAGCATAACATCTCTTCATAAAATTTACATATTTTGAGATAAATAATCTGATAGATTTAGGACTATAATTTGGCTAAACTGAGTACTCTATCTTCTTTGGCCAGCATGACCATTGACTCTTCCGAGATTGATATCTCCATCTAAAAAAATCAGAATGAGAATTGGTTGAATAGGTAAGAAAATGAAATTACATATATTTCTTTTGACATATAATTCTTCTTATAAAGTCTCATTATTGATGGCATAAAATAACTCAAAAGTTGAAGCTTTCTGCTACTACATGAAACTTTTCTGGTGTTTTCTTTTTCTGCTTTAGATGCCGATTTCTCTTTCTAGAAAAATCTGATTTCAACGATTCTTTTTTACTTAGAAATTGGACTCAAATATATTTCCAACAGTATATAATTTACTATATGAAAAATAAGGAAAGAGAGAGAAACATCCAATGAAATATAGAAATTGAGAAATAGGACTTAAGGAAAAATGAGAAACTCGTATTTTTTTTTCTTTTTCTTCTTATTCTTTCTCCCTTTCTTCTCCATCTTCTTCTCCTTTGACATCTCAGATCATTGTCGGCTCTGATACCATGTTAAAACTAAAGATTTTATGATATATAATGACAATAGAAAAGGATTAAGGGGTAAGAAGAAGAAGAAGAGTTGTGGAGAGAAGATTTTAGGATGAAAAAAAGGAAAAATGACGAATTTGGAGAAAATAGGAGGAAGAATTGAGTAATGGACTTGTCCAAAACCTCCCCCTTAAATTGTATTATTAGATATCAAAAGTACTAATATTACAAAAATACTTTTCACCTTAGTAAGAGTGAATAATAGATATAAATCCTAAACTAATTACATTAGTGCCATCTTTATGAGATGACTTTTTATTTACCATCATGCCACCACAGTATGGGCCTTCTCCTTGGTATGTGGGCTTGAACCCATCTTTCTCACACTTGGATGTGTGGGTCTTCCTTGGTCGTGTTAGCTTGGGCCCATCTTCCAACAACTCCCCCTTAACTATATTTATAGATGTTAAAAGTACCAATATTATAATTATACCTTCACCCTAGTAAGAGTTAAGAATAGAAACTAATTACATCAATGACACTCTAATTACATCATATCTTCCAATACTCTCCCTCAAGCAGGTAGGTAATGGCAGTGATCCCAGTTTAAAACAAATTCCATAGATGCAGTAATACTCTTCTCCATCACTATGTCCCAAGGATAAGTACGAAAGCAGGCATAGACTCTCAAACGGTAGAAATTTGTGATAAAACATAAATTGAAACCAACCTCAAATGATTTCAATCAAATATAGTGACAATAATCAATAAAGTGCGTAATGCTTGTCATTCACAAGACGACGATAAAAAACCTAAGGGTACCAATAAAAAGTTTCAATGGACTTAAAAACACCAATAAAGGACCAACTAAAGCAACATACCAAAAAAGTTGGCCAAAGGGATAAGTGAGAGTCAAATAAAGGATAATAGGAGAAAGGCTGCCACATAATAAAACAATAATGGGTAATGAGGAAAATTAGATGAAGAAGTCGAGGTCATCATGTGCTTTATTTTCCTAAGTAATTCCAATTCTTCATCTTATGAACCAATGCCAACAACAATCAACAAATAATGAACCCAAGGCAAGCAACCGGGGAGTTTCTTCAATAATAATGTCTCAATTAAAGAGACACAATAACATTTGTGGTATGTACCAAATATGCAGTTATATAGCAGTGGATAACCGGTAAATAATGAAAGTCCTTAAGAGTAATAAGGACACATAAAATTATCTATTGTGAGTCCATCTTTGAATAAGGAAACTGTGCACCAAGTAATCAACTGACTATAATCCAAAGTAGTAATCAAGCCAGTAGTAGATAGCAAATAGTAGTTTTGATAGTGAGTGAGTGAGTCAAGCTGAGTTAATTACCGTAGGATCACGAGTTAAGGCGAGTCACAAAAAAATGAAGTCGCGTTGAGTCAAGGGACCAAGTCAAGAGTGAGTCAACCCGAGTTAAAAGATCAAGTTACATCGAGTCGATTTCAGACTAATATAGCCGAGTTGCAGAAGGAATTGGTATAGTATTCGGGATCGGGACCTTTATACCAAAGTACTATAATTTTAAATTATTTTTAATTAAAAAAATTGAAATTTATGTTTTTTTATTTATAGAATAGTTAAATAAAATTATCTTATAAAAATTAAATCTATTCGAGCAATTTTATATAATAAAGTACCCTCTTTTATTTATATAATTTAATGATTTTAATATTATATTTGATTTCTAATTTAAGAGTGAAAATTTAAATATTATAAAAGTAACAATTTGATTAAGAATTTGGATATTATAAACGTAAGTATTTTTTGATCATTTTATTTTTATATACTTAAAATTTATTTTAGTGCAATCAAATAAAACTATCTAAAATAAAATTTAAATCTATTAAAGTAATTTTATATAATAAAATATCCTTTTTATTTATATAATTTTTTTAATGTTATATTTAATGACTATTTTAAGAGTGAGAATTTAGATATTGTAAAGTAACAATTTGATTAACATTTGGATATTAAAAATGTAATGATTTTTTAAATAATTTTATTTTTTATATTTAATTTAATAAGTGATCTTAATTTAATTTAATTCATTTATTAATTTAAAACAAGTTAAAATATATTTTATTTTAGTTAAATAAAACTATCTTATAAAATTAAATTTATAAAAGCAATTTTTTATAATAAAATATTCTTTTTTATTTACATATATTTATAATTTTTAATATTATATTTAATTCATATTTTAAAAGTGATAAATTCGATATTAAAAAGTAACAATTTGATTAAGCATTGAGATATTATAAAAGTAATGTCTATTTAAGTATTTTTTATATATTTAATTAAATAAATAAATTTAAGTTAATTTTTATTTTTTATTAATTATTACAAGTTAAAAAATATTTAAAATTATTAATAAAAAAATTAAATAAAATTTATCTTATAAAATTAAATTTATTAATAATTTTTTTATATACTTTCCACATACGTTTTTACTATACACTACACGAAAAATTACTTTTTTTACTATACACACACGAAAAATTACTTTTTACCTTCAAAGTGCTCCCGTCACTTTCACTTTCCACCTGTCAACGTGCCTGACAATTTTTAATTTCACTTTCCCTCAAGCGTATGCCGATCAGGTAGGCCAATCAAAGTGCTCCCGTCACTTTCACTTTCCACCTGTCAACGCGCCTGACAATTTTTAATTTCACTTTCCCTCAAGCGTATGCCGATCGGGTAGGCCAACTCACTTCACTTCGCCTCAGCGGACTAACAGGACCAGTGTCGTACCTTTCGTCGGAATCTAATGGCTACCTCGATCTCCTCTCGACAGCTCTTCATCAACGGAGAATGGAGAGAACCTGTACTGAAGAAGCGTATGCCGATCGTGAACCCCGCCACCGAAGAGATAATTGGTTCTGTCCTTGTCAAGATCCTATTTTGTTCTCTCTCTGATTTGTCTGATCTATTTTCTTTTCCCCCTTGAAGTTATTGGTGCTTCTGGTTTCAGGAGATATTCCCGCCGGAACAGCCGAAGACATCGATTTGGCAGTGGAGGCAGCTCGAAGAGCTTTATCAAGAAACAAAGGGGAAGACTGGTCTTCTGCTTCGGGGGCCTACCGCGCCAAATTTTTGCGAGCTATTGCGTCTAAGGTATTTGATTGTCATTTTTTATTTTCTACAATTTCTATCGGGTCTTTCTGAATCGTATATTATTCTTTATTTGCCAGGAATCGTGAATTTCTGTATTTGATGTTAGTTTGCAGGAAAAAGGAATAGTTGCTTCTGCTCCGTTATTGTTCTGAGATTTTATGTCTTATAGGGGTTTCCCTGATATAATAGATCGGTTGCTTAAAAAAAGGACTCAAATGAACGGTTTCAATAAATAAAAGAATGCAAATCTGATTTCCTTTTCATACTTCTACTGGGAAACCCATGGCGAAACCTTAAAAATGTGACCGTTTGGTAGGAAAACTATCATAATAAAAAAGTATAAGGGGAAGATCCGTAGAAAGACACGGGTAAGAACAGTGAAGTAACATCATTTGTGCCAGACTTATGTTTTGCTTTGCTGCTTTAAACTTATAGAAAAAGTTATTGTTTTCCTCTATTTAGAAAATATGATACAGCTGTGATACGGTTCTATATCCTAAAGTAAAATTGTTACCATTTATTCTTGCACTGATAAAAGCATTTTGAAGAAATTCTTAAATGCTTTTAAAGGAAACTGTTATTTGTCTACTTGGAAATCTTTAGGATATTGATGAGCCTTCTTGTTTCTTGGTCTTGAAATTAATTGTTGTTTACAAAAAAATCTTTCATTTCTCCAATCTATGTAGATAACAGAAAAGAAAAATGAGCTGGCCAAATTAGAAGCAATTGATTGTGGGAAGCCACTGGATGAAGCCGCGTGGGATATCGTACATTCTTTCAACTTCTTGGAAAACTAACAATTTTTCTTCTAGATTTCTTTGACTATATTTTATGCATTTCTTACTTGCGTGTCTCTAATTTTTTTCAGGATGATGTTGCTGGATGTTTTGAGTACTATGCAGATCTTGCGGAAGCTTTAGATGGAAAGAAAAAGACTCCTATTGCACTTCCTATGCAAACATTCAAGAGCTATGTTCTTAAGGAGCCTATTGGAGTAGTTGCATTAATCACTCCTTGGTTTGAGTCTTCTTCTCTTTGACCACACACTGTTCGTTTGTCTCTTTAAGAGCTTATTTAGTACTTTAGCACATTTCTTTTCTGTTTTCTTTATCTTGTGTATTGTATGAAAAAGTTCTATTAGATAGGGAAACAATAAGACACCCCCAACAAGGGAGACATTAGAAACAGAGTAGAGAAAAATAGAGTTAAAATAAATGTGCTGCTGAGGCCCGAAGTATGAGCTAAAGTGGAAAATCTTCTTTGCAAGCAAGTACATAAGTGAATTTGCTGGTCTTAACATGTGGATCCAAGAGGTGGTAAGCTGACTTTAGTTGACATCAATTTTCAGTTCCATGTTATTTCATTCAAAAGCTGAAGTGTGAGTTTTATAGAGGTTTTAGTGTCTAAGCAGACCTCTATTTTCAGCCTTCATTTGAATCCATTTCATCTAGCATACTGGAGTAGGACAATAGTATATGCTTCCCATGATCATGTAGATCACCAATCCAACTAGCAGAGTTCACACCGATTTTCAAGCTTATAGGCAATAAAATGGAAACCAGCCATGATATGCTCCATAGAATGGTGGGATCAACTAGCTGTAAAATTGGCTTAATTAACTTAGTTAAGTTTCTTCTTCAGATCAAGTCTCAGACATTGCATTGCCTTAGAACTGAGTCATACTTAGTTGAATGCATCGTATTTTCATGTGTCTCTGCTTCTTTCCATTCTATTTAATTTTTCTGTGGTTTTGGTTAAAAAGATCCCTGTAGCATCGGATAAATATGATAGGTCTCTGTTTTCTATCTTCTCCATTTTCATTTTATAGAAATCTTTGCTGCTGGTTATAAAAGTTCTGATGTGCAATTAGAGCACCAACAGTGTCATTGATTTGGGTTACGGAGAATAAGTTGTGTAACAGCTAACTGCGATGATCCACATTTCTGGGATGATGTGGTAGACTTGTTTTTGGAAAAATTAAACGTTATAGTTTCAAAACTTGATTGTCCAATTTTGGCATTGTTGCTTTCATTACTGGGTTTTTTTTTCTTAAAATTCGAAAATGATTTTCTGTGGTTCTTCAAATTTGGCCTTCTAAAGGGGTGTAGTGACTGATATATCTTTATATATGCATTCAGACAGTAATGGCTCAGTCTTTTGTCAGAAGGGTGTAATGCCCCGACTAGCATATTAGACGCACCAGCCCTCTTGGCATCCTCCATTCCCACCCTTGTCTAGTGATGGCAATGAGTTTGGTCAGGGTCAAGTTCTCAACCCACCAACCTACCCTGCAAACCTGTCCCTGCGAAAGCCTATAATGTGATTGAATTTCCTACTCCGCCTTGACCCTTCTCTGTGACCCTGCTCCTTTTCTATGTATTTTATCTTTCTACTCTATTGTTTAAAGTAACATAGGGGGTATTGTTACAAAATAAAATATAGCTTATATATACCCTGGGTTGGGTTTAATTTTTAGGGCTAACCCTGTCTCCACTTGAGAAACCTGTCCCTCTTGTGGGATAAAATAAGCAAACCATCACCACCTTAAGTGGCTTGACAAGATTTTGTACTCAGCCTTCCTATGTCCTACTGGCAGGTGCTCTTTCTTTCTTCCCATTGATGGATCTTGTGGATTTCCTGATGGAGCCATCTCTTACAGTATTTGGGCTTGATTGGCTGGTGGAGATAGGAGAGATCTCCAGGGTGTTTGGAATCTAAATCTATTGTAGTGCCTGCGCTGCTACTATAGTTCCACTTTAGTGTGCAACTTTTGAATTTAAATCAAATAGCAGGGCTATTGAAGCAGCCCCAGACACACCATAGTTCTAAATGATCAAAGCTACCAACCCCACTGTTTGTAGACAAGGACTTTGAGGTGATCCAAAATGCTTGGGTAAAAACAGCTACAAAGACTGAGAGGACACTCAAAGAAGGTCCGACATCAAAAAGATAGGCAGAGATGGTCCAAAGATTAAGAGCGAAGGTAGAGAAGGGTATTCCTTCATACAAGAGCCACACAAATTCTAGATGCAGGTTATCTGATTTAGGGTGGTCGTGTACATGTCTGTAGGGGCTATACAAGGTTTTGTATGAGAAAGAGGTGTGATCTGTCTTTTGCGGCAAAGAAGGAAGCACTATTTAGCCACCTGCTCAGCAGTATTGTGTTCATAAACATAATCTGTATTTTCTCATCAAGTTGCCAAATATTGACATGTAATTCTTTTATGGTTTTAGTTAGAATCCCTACAAAATGTTTTGGGTCGTTTGGCATATTATTTAGCCTATCAGATATAGTGGAGGTATGATTGCTATAAAGAGAGTTGGAGCTTGGGATTTAGCTAATTCTCATCCTTGGGTGTATTCCTCTTGGCATTTTGTTGAGTTGAAAGGTCTCATATTGATGAATGTTAAGAAATGTTATTAGATTATAAGGTTGAGCAATAGGCCTCTGAAGCGGCTTATGGTTTTGGGCTATCAACAATCGTATCAGAAGAGGATGTGTACATGGGGTGGAAGCCTACTTTTGTGCTCCATTTGTAGTTTGTGTGTTGTGTGTTCCATTATGACTTTGTGTCCATGTCTCAGGCTTGTTATGTGAGAGCATGAATGTAAGGGGGGGGGGGGGGGGGGGTGCTGGGAGGGAGGTTGAGTGGGAGAAGTTCCACATTTATAAATGTTAAAATTTTTTTTTGGGTTATAAGGTTGAACAATACACCTCCTAAGTAGGTAGTATTTTTGGGATGGAACTTGACTCAATCCAACACATTTGTTTCTCTTCCCAACAAAGTTCATGATAATTTCTATCTCATAGTTACTCCAAATGTTGAGTCTATTTATTTGAATATGGTAATCTTAACATCATCATTTTTTTCACTTATAACAACCTAGATTGTGTAGTATGAAGTGAAAACTTCTACATCATTTGTTTCAACCAAAAAAAGGTTTGCTAACTGTATTTTGGTTTATTTCTAAAAAAACGAAAAACTGTTTTTTGGTTTAGATTCCTTCTATTAGGATGCTAATGATGTACCTTTTTTTACTTATTTTTTTTAAAGGTACCCTAATTGAAGTTTTGATGTAAATATGCTACTACCCCAAATTAAGGCCCTGAAGTAAATGGGCCCTAGCTAGGGGGTGGGTATTTGAACTCTTTAAGCCAATCCGACCCAAAAAACCAGGGGATGGATTGTATTTGAACTCTTAACCCAATCCGACCCAAAAAAGCTGGGGATGGATTTCCCCATTCACCCCGTGGGGTAGGGATGAGGTGAGGGAAACCTGCTCAATTTCGGGGCACGGATGGGTTTTCCTGAACTATCCTATCTGTCCTTGCTTAAAATTCAAATAACATGTGATTCATAGGGGAAACTTGGAATTTTCCAAATTCTCTCAGGATATTTAAGGAAACAATGGTAGTATAAGCAGTTTTTTTGAATCACAATAGTACCCATAGTCTAAAAGAAATTTGTTTGAAGGCCATTTGATAGAACACCTCATAGAATGGTCGTATCTTTTCTTAAAAGTGCCAGGAGGAGATGAAAGAGATAAGTTAGGAGGGCTGGAAGAAGAGAGAAGGGAAGAGAGTGAGGTAGAGGGAGAAAGAGAACGAGTTAGTAGAAAAAGAGAGAAGAAGAGATGAGTAAAGGGAGGAGGTGTGCTAGGGCACAAATTGGAGAGAGAAGGGGAAAAGAGTGAGACCATTAAATTAAATAAGGCTTTAGGCAGTTGACTGATTTCTAGTCTCTTTTATTTATAGCCTTTCAAATACATTTAATAAGAAGTTAAATTGTAATTGGAAGCACATTCCTCGCTCTGCCAATCATTTGACAAACATTTAGGCTAAGACGGGTATTTCACTCCAACACCTTGTTGTGGAGGAAGGCCCTCCTAGCTAGGTTTGTTTGTACTCTTCACTTTCTTTAATAGTTTATACACCTCATTTAAAAAAATATTTTTAATAAGAACCTCCTAGTTTAGTGATGACTTAAATAACACCTTGACTAGGGGGTCTAGGACTTTTTTAATTTTAGGAATTACATCAAATAGGAAATTACATAAAAATAGGATTACATCAAATAGGAAACTAGGACTCCAAAAAAAGGAAACTAACTTTTCCTTATACATGAGTTTCTAAATTATGACTTTTCTTTGACTGACTTTTTGACATTTTATATAAGAAAATGATCAAAATACCTTTGGAGGCTGGCTCCCTCTTCTTTTTCTTTTCTTTTTTTTTTTTTGTGTGTGTGTGTGTCTAAGCAGTTTTTACAGCTAATGATAACTGGTCTGGTTTATAGGAACTACCCTCTCTTGATGGCCACATGGAAGGTTGCTCCAGCCCTTGCTGCTGGTTGTACGGCTGTACTAAAGCCTTCCGAGATTGCATCAGTGTGAGTTTTTTATCCTATTGTTTCTCTTTTTTCTTCTTTTCTTCTTGTAAAAGATATGTTCATGTTCTTTTTCAAAAAAAAGATAAGTTCATGTTAATATTTCTTATCCATTTTATATTTCTTAGAACTTGTCTCGAGTTGGGAGAAGTATGTCGAGAAGTAGGGCTTCCTCCTGGAGTTCTCAACATTGTAACTGGATCAGGTTTTGAGGCTGGTGCTCCTTTGTCTTCTCATCCTCATGTGGACAAGGTTAATGCATTATGTACATCTGATTGAATTAACTATTCCTCTTCTATACATTTATAATCTATCTCATACTGAGAAAAACTATGTAGACATTTATAATTGAACTAATGTTTATTGCCTTAGATTGCATTTACTGGAAGCACTGCAACTGGTAGTTCAATAATGACTGCAGCAGCTCGGATGATTAAGGTATTGACTAAAAATAGTAGTAAAGGTAGCAGTGGCTTTATCATTTTTTTTCTTTTTTAACTGAATCCTTTCTGCATCACAGCCTGTTTCATTGGAACTCGGAGGGAAAAGTCCAATTATTATATTTGAGGATGTGGATCTTGACAAAGGTATCTTTTCCTAGAGTTTTGATCTGATTTGTGCAGATGTATACTCTTCTCTACTCATAAATTTTTGGATATTGGACCAGAACATGTTTTCACGAAGTGGACTCAAATAGAATGGTGTGCTTATTAGTCCATGCTTAATGTTATTTATTTGTGCATTATTACCAGCTGCTGAATGGACTCTTTTCGGCTGCTTTTGGACAAATGGTCAAATCTGTAGTGCCACATCTCGTCTTCTTGTGCATGTAAGTGGCAGATTGTTCTTTCTGATGCAAAGATCTCCTAGATGAGTCCACGAGTTGTGTTTGCCTTTCAATGTTTAGTTATATGTGTTTACATTTACTATATGGTAGGAGAACATAGCGAAAGAATTTCTGGAGAGACTAGTCAAGTGGGCTAAGAGCATTAAAATTTCAGATCCATTTGAAGAAGGCTGCAGACTTGGGCCTGTTGTTAGTCAAGGACAGGTAAAGGACCTAACCCAATCTTTTGATGGGTTGTTTCAATTCAGTGATCTCATGTTTTATTTTCCAACAAATACAAGAATTGTACAGGAAATGTTTATTGCATCACTCTCAGATTATTTTATGGTTATTATTTTCATATAAATACATGTATACAAGAATTTTTTTGTCATTATTTGCAATCTTTATTGCAATCTGCTGAAACAAGTTACCAGCATAAAGAATTGAAAAAAGTACAAAGGAAGGGGATGTACAGAGAGCAAGGCGCTCACGGGAGAGCCCTTCTATAGCTAACAAATCTGAGATGCTATTGGCAGATCTTAGGATATGCTTCCACACTACTGTCCATTCCAAAGAGATGTAAGATATTTTGTGAAATAGTATAGTGAAGAAGTAAAGAGAAGAAGAAGAAGAAGAAGAAGAAGAGAGGAAGGGGAGAAGAGAGAGAGAAGAAAGCTGCAAGGAGAGAAACAACCGTTAGGGATCTAGGGGTATAAACAGTATATGGACGAAAGGGAATAGGCTGTTCGTATATCGTTCTGATTACCATTTTGCTATTCCATATCCGTTCCGTCCTATTATTTTTCAAGACATTCCAATTCAATTTACCTTGTTAACAATAGGTTAAAAGGGTAAGTAGGTACATAAATGGAAAATTGTAAAAATTAATAAAAAAGGAATAAAATTCTTAAAAATTAGAAAAAAATCAGAACAACATGTTTATAATATCTGAAGACAATAAAAAATTCATATAACAACATACATGACAAGGTCCCCTTACATAGGTATATAAGGAAGTTACAATTCCGTTCCGTTTAATGAACGGTAAAAAGGTTAAAGGGTAAAATTACTCGAATACATATATGGGTAAGATTTTTTGTTCTTTTTAATAAACAGTGGACAAAAAATCGGGTAATTGGATAAAATTGACACCTCTACAGGGATTTGATTGATCCCTAGTCTCTTTTATTATATCATTTAAGTAAAAAAGATAAATAAAAGGACAAAATTACCCCTAGTATGTGTGTCAGTTACAGCAATATAAGGTCAAATACAAAAAAGAAGACATAACCTGACTGATGTACCACTACCCTATGACCTTCCTAACCAAACACATGTGAAATGACCAAAAATACCCTTTACTTCATATTTCTTACATATTTCATAAAAAAAAATATCTATCAGCAGAGAGGTTTCTTTGAAAACCAGTTTATGACATTGTCTGAGTCTCCCTCCTAGATAAACAGCCTAATTTCATTCTGTAGGGCCTGAATTTCTGCTTCTAGAGCATCATCACAAGAGTGTCACAACAGCCAAGGGACCAAGGAGGACTTTTTCAAAAATAAGGGGAGTAGAGGAGTGAGTGTTTATGGTGTCCCTAATTGAGCCTCCAAACTCTGCTCTACCTAGATTTCCAAAGGAGGAGCCGTGAAAATTAAGTTTCAGCCAACCCTCGTGGAGGAGGTTGCCATTCCCCTGCAGTAGGGGGAGGGTGATCTTTAAAGTTAACGATTATTTTCCAATGCTTTCTATAATCGAACTAGAGAGGGGTGTGCATGCTTTTTAAGGATGCTTTCCATTGAAGTACTGAGTCAATTGTCTTCAATTAAGTATGCAAGAATTTAAGCTATAAAAGAATTGTGAACACTTGAATACTCTAATTTTCTACAAATACAAGAACTTTATGGTATTCTATCAAATACAAGAATTGAGAAGAACTAGTTGCATACTCTATTGTATGGCATCAACTTTTATAGGATGCATGAGACTAAAATTCTTTTATTCACCAGTATGAGAAGGTTCTGAAATTCATTTCAAATGCAAGAAGTGAAGGTGCTACCATTTTATGTGGTGGTGCTCGCCCCCAGGTATGTAGTTCCTGATTTCAGAAACATAAATATCTCTTCAGTAAAAGATTTCTAGCTAGTTGAAAGTGCTACAATTATTGCATTCCAGCATTTAAAGAAAGGGTTCTTTGTTGAACCCACCATCATTGGCGATGTGGATACTTCGATGGAAATTTGGAAGGAAGAGGTGTTTGGTCCTATTTTATGTGCAAAAACTTTCAGAACTGAAGAAGAGGCTATTGAGCTTGCAAATGATACCCGGTGAGTGGATCTAACTCTTGCTGGATCTACTGTTTTATGGCTTTAGCTCGTGTTGGATTTGAATGCCAGGTGAAATATTATGTATTTGTTTATCTCAGGTATGGTTTAGGTGGAGCTGTCATATCTAAGGATTTGGACAAATGTGATCGTGTATCCAAGGTATTTTGAGTAACAGTACATTATGTGGGTCAATTCACTCTTAACACCTTTGGCTTCTGGTTGCAGTCATTCTCTCTTAACACCTTTGGCTTCATAGATTTAAGTCCTAAATGAGTAGGACACCATTCCTTTAGTCTGTAGGCCTGTGGTTGCACCTCATCCTTGCTTGGCTATTAGTTTCTATATTGTAGCACAGAGGCAAACAACTTTGATCTGAACATTCTCAAGAAACAGTTAGACAAGACAAAAGTTAAAAGAGTATGACGATGCATTAAGCAAGTGTGAACTTCATCTGAGGATAAATCTGCGGATTCTCCTCTTCAATGGAGGAACTAGGGTTTTCTTGAGAACATATACTAGTTCCCTGTTTTATGAAAATGGATATAGAGTGAAACTTGGCATAAGATTGTTATTTACTAAATCTATAAAAGCAAAACCGAGAGAAAAAAGTTTCTGGAATGCCACATCCATCTCTGAAAGACTTCATTCGGAAAACTCATATTTCTCCTGCAGGCACTACAATGTGGCATTGTATGGGTGAATTGTTCTCAGCCTTGCTTCTGTCAAGCACCTTGGGGAGGAAATAAGCGTAGTGGTTTCGGTCGTGAGCTTGGGGAATGGTGAGATACCTGATATCTTTTGTCATGAAACTCCTTGACACATTACTAAATATTTTACTTTTCTGCTTTTTGTAGGGGACTTGATAACTACCTAACTGTTAAGCAAGTGACTGAGTATGTATCTGACGATCCATGGGGCTGGTATCGAAATCCCTCCAAGCTGTAATCCTCTCCATTACTGGCTAGACCATAGGACGACAATAAAGGACAAATGAGGAGAAAAGGAAGACATGTTGGAATAACATCTGGGGCATGTGATAAGTTGATATACAAGCTTTATAGACTAAAAATTGGCCATGCCTGTTGAAACCATTTTACCAGGTTTGTCTAATCTGCCAGAGCAAAAAATTAGGTTCGTTGTCTTTAACGGGTTTAGAGGAGTCGCATGCTCCGTATTAATACTTAAAATTTTAGAATTAGATGCTAAAATAATTTGGCCAACATTCATTAAGTATAAGTGATCAAGAACTATTTTAGTGCTTCAAATTGGTAAGTATAAACACTCCCTTAGGGCATTTTATATAGGAAAAAAATATAAAAGAAAATTTTGTCTGTTTCATAGCCCAACTTCTTATCCCACAAAATGTTACAAGGCATTGTATTCTAGTAAAAGTTAGAAATAATTTAAAATTTTATTAATGCTTTGGTAGGAAATTAGGTGAAAATTTTATAAGAATTTTCTTATTGGACTTTATAAGAATTTTATAAGAAAGGATTGGCTTTTCTTATTGGACTTGTCTCTTGTTTCTTTTCCACTTTATGAAACAAAAATGAAAAGGAATGGCTGTTTGATTTTGCTGATGACAATGGTAACATATAGTATTTTTGGAATTAAAGATATTTAGAGCTAGTAATTATTTCCCAAAAATTTAGTAACTCTACAACAAAATCATTCCTGGCAATGCAAAGGAACACAATTCTCCCCATTTTGTCAAGATAAATGAGACATATTTCGATCATAACTTTTAATACTCTTTTTCGAGTTACATTAGGAAAATGTTTTTATTTAATTTGATTTGATAGGTTCTCTTCTCATCCAAACCCTTATGGATTGTGGAACGGAAAAATATTTCACTAACTTCATATAATTTGAGTACAATCAACCTCTATTTATAATAAAGGAAACAAGTAAAATCCAATTATAATTAAATTACCTTTATTCTTGTTTCACCCAAGGTTAAACACTAAAAGATAAATTTTAAAATAACTGAATAATTGAACATAAATAGAAGACTAACATAACTAAAAAACTTTTAATTGAGACTCTTCTATGAGACCTCCTATGAAATTTTTATAAGACTCCACTATATTAATTTTGATTTTGTGAGACTTCTTGTTGTGAGAGTCATATAAGACTCTTCCATCCCTGCTCTACAACACTCCCCCTCAAGCTGGAGTTTATAACTTTAACTTGCAATAAAAATAATTCGTGGTCTTCAATCTTCAATGGATAAAAATTTTTTAATAGATGTAAAATCTTCATTTTTTGTTCTCTCTTTCTTGAATATTTTGGTCACATAAGAAGTATCACAACATGTGGAACAAACTACCCATTTTGTGTACTTTCTCGTCTACTCCTTCCTTTCAAGTTGGGGATAAAAAAGACATAGAGACGCAACTTGGACAAAACACTATAACGGAGAAGAAAATCACTCCTAGCCGTACAACAAATCTTTATACACCGATCAAAATGGGCATAGTTTGAAACACACTCTGCTCAATTTTAAAGTCAGGAAAATGACCCATTTTTAGGTATAACAAAGAGCCCATTCACTTTTTAAGGGTAGCTCAAACGGAAATCGCCTCTTAGGTGAAGATTACAAGACTTGATTCATGTTGGATGTTGCGCACACTCCTATACTTTTTAGGTAGCAGGTCTAGGCATTACTCTGAAGTAATTAAAACACAAGATGATAAATTGAAGAAATACCAGAGGAAAACAACTTTAATTATAAGGAGGCGATTATGTAACACTCATACTTCCAAACAAATCTAGAATGTGACATTTTTTTTAAAAAAAAACTAGGGGAGACTATAATGGTAGAATTGAAATAACACAAAAAATTTGATTAACTCTAACTTTTGGGGGGTGGCTTAAAATTTTCCTAGATAACAATGTAGAAGATACACAACCAAGAAACAAAAACGCAATTTTTTTTAATGTCTATGCAGGATATCGACACCTTGAACGAGCACATCATGGAATGATTAAGACTGACAAAAAATCTTTGATTAGAAGAGAAATTTACTAAAAAACTAGGACTCTAGGAGAAAAGGAAACTTAATTCACGTCAATGCACGGGGATAATAGTAAAGTAAATAGGAAATAGGGAGAGGTTTTCGGTAGAATTGACCTTTAGTAATTCTGATATCAATATCTCTCATAATATAGGTCAGAATCAGAAACAGTTTTTTTACTCAAGAAATTAGACTTGAAGAGCTTTAATTTGGCACCTAATTTTATATAAAAACTAAGATCTTGAATATTTTATGACCACTTGATTTGTTTTACTTTATAACATGATCCTTGTCGACTCCAATGAGAATATCTCCTTACATATAGATCAGATTGACATGAAAGTTACTCCTAAAATTAGACTTTGATATGTTTCATTAAGTATAATATTCTTTCATTAAATACACTTTTTTAAAGTGAAAGAATATGATAAATTTTGGATTATGCACTTTGGTCAGCATGACCATTGACTTTTTTAATATTGATATCTCATTCTAGAAAACTCAGATTGAGAATTGGTTTGATAGGTTAGAAAACATAATTAGATATATTTTTTTGACATATAATTCTCCATATAAAGTCTCATTCTTGATGACATAAAATACCTTGAAAATTGAAGCTTTCTGTTATTGCTCGAATCTCTCTTGTTGTTTAACCTTTGCTACTTCGAATATTGATTTTTCATTTTAGAAAACTTTGAATGCAAAATTTTTGTTTGCGTTGAAAAGTAGACTTAAAGATCTGTCTTTCAATATTTAATTTACACCATGGAAAGTTTAGTATGAAGGTGAGAATTCCAAGGAAACAATAGGTATTGGGAGAGAAAAAAAAAGTAGAATACTAACCTAAACTACTAGAGATGTTAAACCAGAAACGGATCACATTATGTTTGTGAATTGATTGAGTAAACTCACAGAACCTGCTCTGATACCATGTTGAATTTCTAAAAAAAAGAAATACTTCACTAACTTGATGTAATTTGAGTACAATGAGCCTCTATTTATAATAGAGGAAACAAGTAGAATCCAAGGGATCTCAAGGGAAGGAGAGAAGAGAGGAACTCTAGCTCTCGGAAGAGAAGAGAGAAAAAACCAAAGGAGAGAAAGAAGAGGAAAAGAAAGAGACGAGTGAGGACGAATTTGAGCCAAGAGGTGGACTTGAAATGTTCTATCCGATGCCTTGAGGTTATATTTATTGTTATAGGAAGGTGTTTACAATGACTCCAATGTCCTTAGGACTATATGCTTCAAAAGGAAAATGACATAAGAGGACATACACTAGCTTGCATAATTACAATACTATTGTATCTCTATGGAAGTTCTCCTGATTTACTAGCCATGCCACCCCTAAACACATGAGTGTCTTTTAACAATAACTAAAATACCTATAACTTAGACTCTTCTGTGAGACTTCATCTTGTAGACTCTTGTAAGACTCTACCATATTAATTATAGCTCTGTGAAACTTTTTGTGAGAGTCATATACGACTCTTCCATACTTGCTCTTTAACATGGACATAAAAGAAAATAATTGTACATGGATATTAAAATTGGGTTGTGGATGTATTAAATAAGGTTTTTTCACTTGAATGATTGAATAACAGATATACTCTTAGCAAAGTCTACTTTAGGCAGGCAAACTGGCCCTTAATTTTGTAAAGGAATTTTAAAAGCATTTTCTCTTAATTTATATGAGAAAAAATGTGTACATATGAGAAACGTGAGAATTTCAAGGAAGTAATTATTAACCCATAATTGAAGGGTAATTAAGTATGTTTAGAATTGAATTGTTAGAGATTTTATATTGGAAATATATTGCTAGAGTATGACTTCGTAAAGTAAATATGTGTGGTAGATAGATTTATAAAAGTTAGTATGACTTCTAGGATTAGTGTTCACTTTTCCAAGTAACATAAGTTTACTATTAATCAACTAAAGAAGTCCTTATCTTATTTTAGTATAATAAATAATTAAACTAATTTATATTAACAAAGTAATTAACATGATTAGGTTGAGTTCAAAATTAGTTCTTATATGAGATGCAACTTCAAGTTTAATTAAGAACAAGTAAAACTAGATAACATAGAAAACCAACTGATCTTAAGCTAACTATTGGATGATATGTGGGGGGAAGGTTGATCTCCTCTCTTTGCAAAACATTATAGGGGAAGAGAGAGATAGCCTCCCCCTTGACCCCATTTTGGTAATAATATGTTATGTCCGACAAGGATAAACTTAGAGGATGGGGGAGGTAACTAAAACAATCAAATGACAGCTATAAATACAACAAATTTGTAGTGATTCAATCGGGGGCGGAACGGAGAAGTGTATTGAGATTCTGAGTGAAAACTTTAATGCATGGAGTGCTAAAAAAACTATGGAAAATAATAAAACAAGAACACACCATAAGGATACAATGATTTTTTGTTCTCAATGTTTCTCTATTGGTAGTGACGACTCAAAAACTTTTGCTCGGGAAAATTCTATAATATGCACTATTAGCTGAAAATACAAAAAGATTTTAGGCTCTCTTTAAATAGAGGTTCATGTACTGTAATTATAATAAGTCAATGAAGCATTTCTCTTTTACATAAATTCAACATGGTATCAGAGCAGGTTTTATGATTTGACTTTGTCAACCCACAGAGATAATGAAATCTTTTTTCTAATCTATCATCTCTAGCAGTTAGGGTTTGTATTTACTATTTTTTTCTACTTTCAGTCCCTACACCCGTTAGTTGTTTTACATTTTTTACCTCTATACTGAGATTTTAATATTGGAAATTATATATTTATGGAAAGATATTCGAGTCTACTTTCCAAAGAAAAATGATTTTTTCCGATCGGAGTTATCTACAAAGAGAATTTGATATTTGAAGGAGCTATGGTCAGATTTCAAAAAAAGGTTTGAGCAGGTATTTTATGCTATCAAGGACGAGACTTTATATGGAGAATTATATATCAAAAGAAATATATATAAGTCTATTTTATTACCTATTCGACCATTTCTCTATCTAAGTTATCTATAAAGAGAAATCGATATTTGAAACAGAGAAGGTCAGATTGCAAAAGAGGTTCGAGCAGTAACAGAAAACTTCAACTTTTGAGGTATTTTATGCTATCTAGAATGAGACTTTATATGGGGAATTATATATCAATATATATATAGATAAGTCTATTTTTTTACCTATTCATCTAATTCTCTATTTGAGTTTTTTATAAGGAGATGATCTTGGAAGAGTCAAGGGTCATGCTGGCAAAAGGAGAAACAATACTTAGTTTGGCCAGATTATAGAGACCGAGATCTATCAGATTATTTATCTCAAAATAATTATATTTTATGAAGAGCAGTTATACTTGGATGAAAGGTATTTATGTCTAGTTTTATAAGGAGAATATTTTATGTCAATCTGATCTATATTTAATGATATATTCACATTGGAAGAATCAAAGGTCATGCTAGTATTCTGTTGCATTGGAAAATCCGAATTTAAGCCCATTGTTTTGCGTCACTTTTTGAGTTGCTATATCAGGAAAATATCTTACTTCTCCCTGGTTTGAGGCATTATTTATACATCTCTGTTATTTGGGCTTATTGCTACATCTATGATATTTGGTTCAAGTTGGGATCATTGTCATTACTTCCCAGTTTGAGGGGGAGAAGTAGAAGATGTAGAAGAAAGAGGTATTTTATTCCATATGTTGTGGAGTAGTTTTGTGTGACTAAAATCTTCAAGAAAGTGGGAGCACAAATGAAGCTTGTGCATCTAATAAGAAAGTTTTATATCAGATTATTTCATGGGTTATTTTACAAGGTTTATTATTTTGGTTCGTGTTATATGTTGAAAAATGATAACTTTTTCTCACTCCTAGCCGATTAGATAACTGACCTTCAATAGTATCACTACTCTTCTTACCTTCTTATTTCTGGGCCTATCAGATGCCCTGACAGATGAACCACAATAGTGAATTTCTCCGTACTAGTCAATCGGCTAGGTGGTAAGAGATCGACTAGACTTGGTTATTCACATGTCATTCATTCTGGGGATTTTTGGGCCACCACAACATGCAATGGCCTTAGAACAAGGTGAGGAGGTTTCTACTCCCGTCCCTTGCATACAAAGGTAAGAAAACACTTCCTCTCTTGGTTTTTCAATTTTTTTTTAAATTTCAATTTATGAAGTCTAATGAAGGTTTTTCAAATTTTTTATTTTAAAATTTCAATTTATGAAGTCTAATGATGTCATCATCAACTTAACTAATCGTCAAATTTGGTCAAACTAGGTTCATCTAGATCTAGACACCAATCTGATGAGGTGATCGGGTTTGGTTTAACAATGTTGATCTCTCATACCTTCTATTTCATCTTCTCTATCAAAGCTCATGTTTCTTTTTATATTCTGTTTCTATTCCATTTAATTAACATAAACAAAAATTGAGTAAAGTGTTGGCCCATATGATACAGTACATTCCACATACCTCAGATTTTTTTAGGTACTCCCATCAGCAGATTAATGAAACCCTATACTCAACCATTGTCAGGAACAACTCATCAAGTAGCTGATAACTTTCAACTTGAAAGAACCAAAAAGCAAGAAGAAAACCTAGTACTTAAATATCAGAAATAGGTAATGGTTTGTGACTGTAATGAGTGACTCCAGGAGATGGAAAACTATAAGAGAGAAGAGGCAAAAGAGACAAGAAGATGAGAAAGAGAATGTAAAAGAAGTGACCAGAATTTTTTTTCATGAATCACTACATCAATATTTGGCGTGCTGTCGTTCATTTGTTATTTGGTCTACAAGATGCTTACCATTTTTTTCTTGGTGTTTCTTTTTTCCTGGAGTAGAAAGATGCTCAACTTGGTAAATGATATTGTTGAGTAAGTTGTACAGTTTCTTTGATGGGTTATTTGATCTTTATAGACAGTGAGAGTGCGGATCAGATAAAAACGACCTGGATATTGGATACGTGACAGAAGAAAAGTGAGAATGATCTAATAGGATAAATCTAAGCAGATCTTTGCTTCTTAATATTAGACCCTCTTTAAGTGCCAAAAAGAAAATAAAAGAAATGAGAAATTGTTTACTTTGAAAGGTCACACTCTACTCAAAAGAGCATGTTATGATAATTTGCATATCAAAATTTTCATCACCATTCAAAATTCTGAAATTTTTTATAGATTTTAGTGTGACCACGATAAAGTAAATAGGACTGTAAAGGGTTCACTCCGTTGTCATTTATTCATTTTGTTCATAATGAATAAAGGGTGTTGGTTTGCCCGTATATTTATTTTAGAAAAAGGTAAGTAGGGTTTTTGCATGGCGATGACAACAAAACTCCTTTCCCCACCAATAGAAAAAAACACGAAAAAAGAAATTTTCTCACCCTTTTGTCTACATGCATGCAAAACTTTTACATAACAAAAGAGAGTACTGTGTATGGTACTGAAACGGAAGCCTGCAAACCAAGCTTCCATCAGCCGGAACTGACGGATCACCGAGATAGAAATAGTATTCTTCTGTTATCAATTTGTATATAAATATCTTTGTAATGTTAAGTTATAATCGTGATGAATAAAATTTTTTTTCTTAAAACTTTCATGGTATCAGAGCATGTCGATCTCTTGTTTCTCTGATCTCCATTTTTTTGGGCGAGAAACTTCTCCTCTACGCATCGTTGCCCTGCTTCTGCTGTTGCCCCCTTCAAATATTTGTCCTGACGTGAAGGCCACCGGGCGTATCTCTTTTCTCCGCCAACCTCGTTCATAGGCGTCCCACGACTTCTTTCTCTTCCACCGACCTCCTTCTCATAGTCGTCGGCACTAGCATAGTTGTCGTCGACCTACTGCGACTCTCGAACCGACAAGTTGCTACTACTGCTGCTTCAGCTAGATAGTCTTAAAACCGTGGAACCAGATCTCAGCACTCCTCCGACAAGTTGGCAAACATCTCCTATTTGAACTATTGTTGAATCCTCCGACCATAACTGAGCTTTCAGCATCGTTTTTATTTTTTGACGGACCACCAAAATTGGTGTCCCCCAATTTTTTTTTTGTTCGAGAGGTAAGGTCATCAGGGCCACGAGTTAACCAACGTGAACCTAGGTCGGTCCGTGGTTCAAACATGAACCCAACTTGGTTCACAAAGATTTAAAAAAAATGGCCATTGAGTTTTTTTCTCATATTCTCCCTTTTCATACCCTCATCCATATGATTACCATTCAACTCTCTTCCAAAACATATCTCCTGTGGAAAAGTTAACTTCTTCCTCTTTTGGAAAGTTAAAATCTCCTAAACTATGTGGACGGAACCCTCATGCCACCACCTCAATTTGATGCCCCAGATTTTTCCACCCTTATTGTTGAATATTTGCAACAGAGAGCAATGGATCAATGCTTTCTCAGCCTCCTCCTTTCCTCCCTCACCAAGGAGGCAATGGCCAAAGCTGTTGGCCTTTCCACTGTCAGTGAGGTTTGGCTCGCATTGGAAAATACCTTCAGTCATCGGTCGAAAGCTCGGGAAATCTGAGTCAAACACGATCTCTAGCAACTAAAGCATGACAATCAATCCATTGTAGCTTATGCCCACGTTTTCAAGGGTCTCTGCAATCATCTTTACGCGATCGGCAGACTTGTCAACAACACTGACAAACTCTGTTGGTTTCTCCGTGGCCTTGGTGTCGAATTTACTACCTTATCCATCTCATAAATGGCCCTCAAGCTTCTCCCCCGTTTTTTTGACATCGTCTCTAGAGCCAAGAGCTTTGAGCTCTTTTAGAAATCTCTAGAAAGCTATGTCACTCCCATTGTGTCTTTCATTGCCGCACCCCGTGGATTAGACAGGTCGATCTGCCGTGGCTCTAGTCGTACCCATGGCTGAACCAATGGTTCTGGTCACCATTATGTCAACCGTGGCAGAACTCATTCTGGACAAGGGTGTCGCCCTCCTTACTGTCAGATATGCCATCTTGATGGTCACTATACTGATCGATGCAACCAACATTATGCCCATAGTGAGTCCAATGAGTTTCATGCTCATCTTACCGAGACACGAATCACTCCTGCACCTGCTCCAGTCTCTACACTGCTGTTGGGTTCTCACCCTATGCTTACACAAGGTAAAACTGGTATTTTTAAACCACGCTATTCAACCAACCTCGGTATCGTGAGCTCCTCTGGACTTCTCTTCACTCTCCTTGTCTCTACTGCGCCTAAAGGATTCAAATCTACCACTAAGAATCCTGCTTGTCTTGCTACCATGGATGAATAAGTTCAAGCTTTGCAAAATAATCAGACCTAGATTTTAGACCCTCGACCTGCTAACACCAATATTGAGGGCTCCAAATGGGTGTTTCAAACCAAATACCTACCAAATGGATCCATTGAGCGTCTCAAAGCACACCTTATTGCCAAGGGCTACACTCAGGTCCCTAGTCTTGACTACACTGAAACCTTTAGCCTTGTGGTAAAAGCAACTACTGTTCAAGTTGTGCTCTCTATTGTTGTGACCAACAAATGGCCTCTTCACCAACTTGATGTCAAGAATGCATTCCTCAACAGTACTCTCACTGAAAATGTTTATATGGAACAACATCCTGGGTACATTGACCCTCGTTTTCCTCATCACATTTATCAGTTGCAGAAAACTCTCTATGGTCTCAAGCAAACTCCTCGTGCCAGGTTGCTACACTTTAGCTCCTTTATCAGTCAACTTGGATTCTCATATAGTCGTACTAACACTTCTCTGTTTGTCTTTCATAAGCATTCAAACACTATATATATGCTTCTTTATGTTGATGACAAAATTATTACTGGCAACTACACATCTCTTATCACCAGATTCACTCGTGAGCTTAATTCTGAGTTCGCAACTAAATATTTGGGTCTGCTAAGTTAATTTCTTGGCCTTGAACCTTCGCCAACTACCGATGGCTTATTTATCAGTTAGCTAAAATATGCACGGGATATTCTTACTCGAGCTTGGCTACTTGATAGCAAACCGGTTCCTACGCCTATGGTCATTTCATAGCATCTTTCTATTGATGGTTCTCTATTTTTGGATCCCACCCTTTACAGATCTATCGTTGGCACCCTTCAATATTTGACCATCACTCGCCCTAACATAGCCCATGTGGTCAACTCTGTTAGCCAATTCCTGCATGCTCCCACTAAAGATCATTTTCTTATTGTTAAGCGTATTCTTCAATTTGTCAAAGGCACAATTCACTTTGGCCTTAAATTTTTCCCGTCTGCTACTTTTGGTGCTCTAGTTGCTTACTCTAATGCTGACTAGGCTGGTTGCCCTGATACTCGTCGCTCCACCTTTGGTTACTTCATTTATCAAGGAGACAATTTGATTTCTTGGAGTGCTAAAAAGCAACCTACGGTATTGTTGAAGATACTATTGAAGATACTGATTCTCAATCAATTAAGGCTAATTGATTGAGGATCAATTCAGGATCATTGCCCGTTTAGGGCCTTCCTTCCAGGAGCCAATTAAGCTCCAATCATTCCTTTCCTGTACAAATCATATCAATTGTAATCAAGTGTATATCTTTGTAATTGTTATAAATTAATGAGAAATCTCACCCCAGACAGTGTGGTGAATTATTTACATGGTATCAGAGCTCTACCTGGATTAACATCCCTTGATCCTCAATGGCGTCAAATTTTTCTTCCGATCTTCTCCCCTTCAATACCTTGATTCATATGATCACCATCAAGCTTTCATCGTCAAATTACCTCCTCTGGAAGTGTCAATTTCTTCCCCTCCTTGACAGCCAAGGATTGTTGGGCCATGTGGACGACACTCTTGTGCCACCATCTTCGTTTGAACCTCCCACCTCCCAGATGCCAAATCCAAAATTTCTGGCATGGAAGGCGACAAACCAACGTCTTCTCAGCCTTCTGCTATCGTCTCTGTCCGAGGAGGCCATGGCAGAAGCCGTTGGCCTGACCACCGCCCGTGAGGTATGGATTGCCCTCGAAAATTCCTTCAGTCATCGCTCCAAAGCCCGTGAGATTCGTCTGAAGGATGATCTCCAACTGATGAAGCGCGGAATCCGTTCGATTTCTGCCTACGCTCGTGCTTTCAAAGCATTATGCGCTCAGCTTCATGCCATTGGGCGCCCTGTCGACGGCACCGACAAGGTGCACTGGTTCCTTCGCGGATTAGGCACTGAATTTTCGAGTTTCTCCACTACGCAGATGGCTCAAACTCCTTTGCCTTGTTTTCCCGATTTGGTTTCGAAAGCAGAGAGTTTCGAAATTTTTCAGAAATCGATGGAGCTTCCCGTCGCTCTCACCGTCGCATTCACTGCCAACCAGGCTTCCTCCTCCCGTTTCGGCCACTCCTCTCGCCCGAATCGAGGCCGAGGACACCGTGACGGCCGTAACTCCGGTCAAGGCTCGCGCATCTTCTCCAGCCACGGCAAAACCTTCGATTCTGCTCACGGACAGCAACGTTTCGACCAGAACCACCGTCGTCGACCACCACGGTGTCAGATTTGCCGGCAAGACGGCCATTACGCCGATCGCTGTTGCTAGCGATATGCGCAGCAGGAGCCTTCCGCTCACGTCGCCGAAAATTTTTCGGCCCTTTCTCTGTCCGACCAAACCAATGTGTCCGACTGGTTTGTTGACACAGGCGCCTCGGCCCACATGACTCCTGCCCAGTCAGCGCTGGATCAGTCTGTCTCATACACGGGTAAGGATCGTGTAATTGTCGGGAATGGTGCGTCCCTACCCATTACCCATACAGGTCATATTTCTCCTTCACCAAATCTAAAACTGCTAAATGTCTTAGTTGTTCCCCATCTTACCAAAAATCTCTTGTCTATCAGTAAATTAACAGCTGATTTTCCTTTATCAGTTACCTTTAGTAATAACCTTTTTACTGTTCAGAATCGCCAAACGGGAACGGTGGTGGCAACCGGTAGATGTGATGGAGGCTTATATGTGCTAGAGCGTGGCAATTCCGCATTTATTTCTGTTTTGAAAAACAAAACTCTTCATGCCTCTTATGAATTATGGCATGCACGCCTAGGTCATGTGCATCATTCTGTTCTTTCTTTATTAAATAAACAAGGCCAGGTTTCTTTTACTTCTTTATTACCATCCCCTAAATTATGTGACACATGCCAACTTTCCAAAAGTCATCGCTTACCTTTTTTCTCGTAATGAAAAAAGGTCGTCTCATGTCTTAGAATTAATTCATTGTGATATATGGTCCGTCTCCTGTACATTCCACTTTGGGGTTTGTTTACTATGTTTTATTTGTTGATGATTACTCTCGATTTACTTGGCTTTATCCATCGAAATTGAAATCTGATTTCTATGCTACTTTTCTTCAATTTCAAAAATTTGTGGAAAATCAACATTCTACTCATATCAAAATTTTCCAGAGTGATGGTGGTGCAGAATTTACAAGTAATTGCTTTAAAAACCACCTTCGACAATCTGGCATCCATCACCAACTATCTTGTCCATATACTCCTGCTCAAAACGGTTGTGCCGAACGGAAACACCGTCATATAACTGAAACTGGTTTGGGTCTACTTTTCTATTCCCATATTTCTCCTCGTTTTTGGGTTGATGCCTTTAGCACTGCTGCCTACATTATCAACCGCTTGCCCACACCGCTTCTCAGAGGTAAGTCCCCCTTTGAACTTCTCTATGGTCATTTTCCAAATTATGCTCATTTTCATCCCTTTGGTTGTCGGGTCTATCCTTGTTTGCGTGATTACATGCCCAATAAACTTTCCCCACGCAGTCTTCCATGTATCTTTATGGGGTATTGCTCATCTTATAAAGGTTTTCGTTGTCTTGATCCTCTTACTTCCAGAATTTATATCACCAGACACGCTCAATTCGATGAGACTTTTTTTCCCTTCAAGGCCGCGTCTCAAGCTCAACCCCTCTCCTCTCTCCAAATTTCCAATTTTCTTGAACCGGCTCAATCTCCTCTAGTCTTATCCCCATCTCCTCAGGCGCCTCCTTCCCCGCACATTACTCCATCTGGCTCCCGTCCCTGTGTTATTTGTACTGATCCTCTGGATAAGTCCTTGCAGGCCACTGGTTCTCTTACAGGTTCGCTTATGTCACCCACAGATTCTGGTCCACCTGAATCCACTCCTCTTGTTACCGCAATCCAAATGAGGTCTCATCCTATGCTCACACGTGCCAAGGCTGGTATTTTCAAACCTTGTCACTCGGCTGATCTTGCTTACTCTGGCTCTTCTGGTCTTCTTTGTGCTCTCTTGACATCTACTACGCCCAAAGGGTTCAAATCCGCTGCCAAGAATCCTGCCTGGTTTACCGCTATGGATGAAGAAATTCAAGCTCTACAGAATAACCGTACCTGGGTCTTGGTACCTCGCCTTGCTCATACAAATATTGTGGGATCTAAATGGGTCTTTCGGACCAAATATTTGCCTGATGGTTCTATTGAGCGTTTCAAAGCTCGTCTCGTTGCCAAAGGATTTACCCAAGTACCAGGTCTCGACTATACCGACACCTTCAGTCCTGTCATCAAGGTTACCACTATTCGAGTTGTGCTTTCTATTGCTGTCACTAATCGATGGTCTCTCCGTCAATTGGATGTCAAAAATGCTTTCCTAAATGGTCATCTCAATGAACAAGTGTATATGGAACAACCACCAGGGTATATTGATCCTCGCTTTCCTGATCATGTTTGCAAACTTTAGAAAGCTCTCTATGGCCTCAAGCAAGCCCCTCGAGCATGGTTCCAGCGATTCAGTTCCTTTCTCACGGATCTTGGTTTCCACACCAGTCGGGCTGACCCTTCACTCTTCGTCTTTCATCGGAACTCTGATACTCTTTATTTGCTCTTATATGTAGATGATATCATTATTACGAGCAACAATCTTTCTCTTCTTGATAGCTTTTCCAGCAAGCTTAACTCCGAGTTCGCCACAAAGGACTTGGGCTCCCTCAGCTACTTTCTTGGTCTTGAAGCTACACCAACCGCTGATGGACTCTTTCTTAGTCAATTGAAATATGCTCGCGACATCCTTGCCCGTGCTCAATTACTTGACAGCAAGCCTGTGCACACTCCTATGGTAGTTTCTCAGCATCTATCTTCTGCTGGTCCATTATTTTCAGATCCTACTCTTTACTGATCCCTGGTTGGTGCTCTTCAATATCTGACCATCACGCGTCCCGATCTTGTTCATGCTGTCAACTCCGTAAGTCAGTTTTTGCACTCTCCCACTGCTGATCACTTTCTTGCGGTTAAGCGCATTCTTCGGTATGTCAAAGGCACTCTCCATTATGGTTTGTCTTTTCGTCCATATGCTTCGCCGAGATCTTTAGTTGCGTATTCTGATGCTGACTGGGCCGGATGTCCTGACACTCGTCGCTCCACCTCGGGCTACTCTATTTACCTTGGTGACAATTTAGTCTCCTGGAGTGCCAAGAAGCAATCTACAGTTTCTCGTTCCAGCTGTGAGTCTGAATATCGTGCTCTTGCACTCACGGCCGCCGAACTTATTTGGCTCACCCATCTTCTTCGAGATCTCCAAGTTTCTATTCCCGAGCAACCACTTCTCTTATGCGGTAACAAAAGCGCTCTTTTTTTGAGCTCCAACCCTGTTGTCCACAAGCAGGCCAAACATTTGGAGTTAGACATTCATTTTTTGCGAGAACTTGTCGTTGCCGGAAAGATTCGTACTCAATATGTGCCCTCTCACTTACAGATTGCGGATATCTTCACCAAAAGCATCTCTCGACCTCTCTTTCAGTTTTTTCGCTTCAAGCTTCACGTCTGTCCTAACCCGACGCTTAGCTTGCGGGGGACTGTTGAAGATACTATTGAAGATACTGATTCTCAATCAATTAAGGCTAATTGATTGAGGATCAATTCAGGATCATTGCCCGTTTAGGGCCTTCCTTCCAGGAGCCAATTAAGCTCCAATCATTCCTTTCCTGTACAAATCATATCAATTGTAATCAAGTGTATATCTTTGTAATTGTTATAAGTTAATGAGAAATCTCACCCCAGACAGTGTGGTGAATTATTTACAGGTATCACATTCGAATTGTGAATCTGAGTATCGTGCTCTTGTGCATACTTCATTTGAAATTATATGGCTCACACATCTCCTTTGTAATCTACATGTTCCTATTCCACAAATACCTCTTCTCTTATGTGACAACAAGAGCACAATTTTCCATAGCTCCAATCCAGTTTCTAACAAGCACGCCAAAATGTTGAGCTAGATTATCATTTCCTTCGCGAACTTGTTGTTGTTGACAAACTTCACACGCAGTATGTGCCATCTCACCTGCAGGTTGCCGATATTTTCACCAAAAGTATTTCACGCCCTTTCATTGAATTTTTTTGCTCCAAACTTCACGTCTGTTCCAATCTGATGCTCAACTTGTAGGGGGTGGGGGACCAGTATTGAAACGAAAGACTACAAACCAGGCTTTGTATATAAATATCTTTGTAATGTTAAGTTATAATTGTCGTAAATAAAGAGTTTTTCCTTAAATCTTTCTAGGACAAGGCCTTTCCTCGTGATCCCCATCTAATTTGCTAGTGATGGAGGTGTGGGTGTAATTCTTCCTCTTCGCCATCTTAAACGTAGATCCATTCCTGTTGTTAATTGTTGGAACCGGTTGTAATCTACTTCAGAGTGTGTTAGTGTGTTTAGGATAGTTATATACCTTAGATCTTACATATTGATTTTATATTCTATATAAGAGTGTTTGTTTACTTTGTATCAATGTTTGTTGTTGGTATATGAGATTCTAGAATATAGAGTTCCAAAGTTAGTATGACAAACCAACTCTTATATAAGTATTAACATAATCAATTAGACTAATAAAATAATTGAAATAATTATTTATAATAATAAAAAATATTATTACTAAGAAGATATTATTATTTAAAATTTTTAATATTTAATAACGTATCATATTAAGTCATTTATGAGAAATAGTTATATAAATAAACTTTAAATTAAAAAAAATTATTATTTACATTATTTTAACATGAAGAAAAATTAAACTTTATTATGGACTACTATTTAAATGATTTCAAAAAATAAATTAAATAATAATTATATCTATTTTAAATTTATTTATATATAGTAATGGAGGGTAGGGTTTCCAGTTTCATTGATTAGTAATCCAATCCTGATTCAGAAAGAAATTATTTGAATTTGAAAATTTCTCTTAACTAATCACATGATAAGCGTGCATCTATTTATACAAAGATGCCAACGTCTCTTTTGGAGTTTGTCTACTTCACAAAACAAGATTAGGAGAGAATCCTAATTGGCTCCTCCTTCTAAGCGATGCAATCTTGAAGAACGTATTGAGGCATCCGTGACGTGAGTGGGCAAGTCTCTCGTTTAGTTTTAGAGTGTTGGATTCTTGTTAACTTCCCTTTGCATGGACGTTGCCTTCTCTTGATTCGTACCATCCCCCCTCCAGGTCAGCTGAAGTAGTCTCCGAAGGCTGAGCTTGTGCCTAAAATCATGGAAGCGCCTTTGAGTAAGAGGTTTGGCGAGCACAAATTAGGCTCCTGCAGCTACTTTCTCGCGAACAAAACAGGTTTTAGCTGTAAGATTTGTTGCAATTAGATTATCACAAAACGGAGTGGGAGGAGAAGATGAATGATTATTTAAGAGTTCTAAGAAGATAATGGAGCACGTAATGTCAGTGCTCCATTTTTATTCTGGACTGGGATACGATCAGTTGTTTGTTAATTGGCAACCATGAGATAAGAGTAGACCTAAGTAAAATAGAGTGGCTTTAGCAATCTCAACGGGTAAAAGAAGAATGCAATTGAGAAAGAGATTGATGGATACTGAAATTCTCTCTTGATTAGTAACATGGTAAGGTTGTAGTTATTTATCGCAAGGACGCCCACGTCTGTTAGCAAAATAGGCGTTGCAGCTTAGAGGAATATATCGAGGCTTCCTTAAGGTGAAAGAGAAGTCTCTACTATTCATAAGAGAAATTCTCTCTTGATTTGTTAAGTCTCTTTGCACGGATGTTGCCGTCTCCTGTTTCTTATCAATAACTAAGTCAGGCCTGATCCCGTATCAGGTTTCATTGAATTTATGAATGAGATATGGAGAGTCTCTTGCCCAGCAGGATTCTTAAGTTTTCAGTGATTTTCTCCCGTTCAGGGGATGCTAAAGGAATCCCAGATGAAGATGATCTATGCAAATGATAGTGGTGACACTATTTTACTCTCATCTTATCATATCCTTTGTTGATTTGGAGGACAAGAAGAGACTGGAGCGCAACCAACACAGTTCACAAAATAAAATCCGACGCACTGACAGCCGGCACCATAAAACCAAATTGCAGCACTAACCCAGATGGTAGGGTCGAGAACACCCCCAGTGTAGTCCACATCGGCAAGCAACATAACCCAGAGGCCTTTTACTCTTCTGGGTTTTGACTGCAACAGCTACCATTTTTGAATGACTTGAGCTTTTTTCCCATGCCTTTGAAATCATCTTCTCTCTTTTTGGGGCTTATGGAAGGAAGACCAGTGGCCCCCCTCTACAGCATCTCCAACACTACTCACTTGTGGTTGTAATTTGGTTTTCACAACTTTGTCGTGGTCTACTTTCTGAAACTTCTTTCGTTAAAGCTCCTCATCATCGAGAAAGGGTGGTTTCAGGTGAGACATCCCTTTACGCCTTCGTCTATGATAACAAATTGAAATAGCTTCTTGGTTTGGAGGCGTGCTTAAAATAGCCGAAGTGGACGCACCTATCTGTAACAGCTGCTCATCGCAATACATTGCAGAAAATCTTGGTCTTTCAGTGGCTTTTTCTGTTACCTCTAGTCTTCAGGAATATCAAAAAGCTCGGTTGGAATATTTTGTAGTTCCAGATTCTAGAGCCTTTGATCCTTTAATGGTGTCTCATTATCGACGAAGAATCCATGAAAAAGCATTTCATTTGAATTGTAAACCTCTAGATCGAGTCATACAACAGAAGAGATTACAAGATCTTAATTAGAGTTTTTGGTGAGAATTTAACACTTAAAAGTTGCCTAGTTCTAGGAGATCTTCTAGCTGATCGATGAGGACTCGGCAGCTACCAATGATAGATTGACCTGCTTGGCAGCTCCAAGAATAAAGATGGCATGGCAGATGATGTGTCTTTTTTTCACTATCAACCACAAAAACAAAAGGAAGGCACAGGTATGACCATCTCTTTTGGCTCTTGTGAAGTACCGGTGCTTTCTTTCTTTATATCATATTTTACGTTCATTTACCGTTCGCTGCTCCGCTATAAAGCCAATTTCATGGAAATCTTTATACCCATTTCGATAACTTTACAAATTGCGCTGGTGACTAGCTATGTGTTCCATTAGCTTAAACAATGTCGTGTTCTATTTAAAGGCGACAGAGTGATTCCTCCATCAGTGAAAGAAAAGATACGGTCTCCTTCAAGTGGGATCTGATTGGGGAAAGCAGAGAAACCGCTACAGAAACTGGAGGAAATGGAATTTGGCTGTTTCAGTTGGCACTTGTGCGGGGAGGAAGTAACAAGAAGAGAAGGCGTTATATGTTAAAACCACTGCTCTTTCTCTTCTATTTTTCTCTCTCATGGCCGGAGGAACGGAATCTGGAGGTCTCAGCAGGTCATGCATTCTTATCATCGGTAATTCATTTTTTCTTCGGTTATTTTTCTTTAATCACTACTCTTATCGATAAGATGAATCGTTCTCACCGAAAGTGTACCTGAAAGCTTCAATGAAAATCAGCCCGTCTCTTCCAAAATTACTTCCTTCTTGCCATTTTCGATTTTACTAATCTCCAGAGATATCTTGATTGCAGTGGTGGCCAGTGTGGAGAGATTTGCATACAAAGGAGTTGCGTCGAATCTGGTGACATATCTAACGGATGTGGCGAAGCTCAATACTTCGTCGGCGGCCAAGAATGTCAATAGCTGGTGTGGCGTGACATCCATGCTTCCATTGTTGGGTGCCTTTCTTGCAGATTCATACTGGGATCGCTACTCGACCATCTTGGTCTCTTCCTTGCTCTATATTGTGGTAGGTTTTTACTTACTCGCTAAAGAAAAAAGCCTTCTCTGATCCTTAACTCCGCGAAAGTTCTTTGGAAGTGAAATTACAGAACATCAATGAAACTGCCCATGCACTCGTCTTCGAAAAACCATGAAACGGTGATTAAGAATTTCTCTACATGAAGAGTTCCCACGAAAATCCATCAGGGTATTTTTCCTTCCATCGATTTCATTGCTTCTCTCTGCAGGTGGTAACGTGTTTCGTCGTCTCTCTGCATGTTGTTATGTCTCCTCTCTCGTTGGTTTTCGTCCGTTACCTTTCTGCTGTTTAATACTTTCAGGCTCCAGACAATTTACCGGAACAACATCGACTTCGTCTCGTACTGCGAGTCTCTATATAATCCAATTCTCCTAGCCCGATTAAATATTTCTGTCATGCATTAATTTTCCCGCAACGCAGAGTAAAAAAAATTGTATAAATAGCATCAAAATTTTAAAATAGGTACGTTTAGAAGTTGGAAATATTTTAATTGAGAAGCGTTACAACTTCCTGTAACTACTGAAGAAGTCTTCTGTTACCAGATAAAAAGGTTGCCTTATTCTCGTTAATTATCATGCAAACCAGGGACTTGCTTCTCTGACCGTGTCGGCGCTGTTATGGGCATTCACTCCCATCAACAAAACAATCTTTGAGGCAGCTCTTTTTTCTTCGCTCTACTTGATTTCTATGGCGCAAGGTGGGTACAACCCGTGCTTGCAAGCCTTTGGAGCAGACCAGCTAGAGAAAGAGGACCAACACTTGCCTTGCAGCAGAAAGGAAAACGAGAATATCGAGAAGAAGAGCAAGTTCTTTCAATGGTGGTATTTTGGTATTTGCAGTGGGAGTCTTATGGGAGTCACACTCATGTCCTACATCCAGGACAACTTTGGTTGGGGATGGGGATTTGCCATCCCCACGATAGGCATGGCTCTGTCGGCCATATGTTTCTCCTGTGGGACCCATCTCTACGTAAGGAAGAAGACCAAAGTCACAGAGCAACCAACTGAAGCAATGGTTCATTCTATCAAGGAAACTGTCAAGAAAGCTGTGCGCGGGAGAATTAGGTTGTCACCAAAAGAAGAGGAAGTAGCAGAACTCGAGTAAGTTGGGTTAGTTTTTTTAAAATCTTGGTAGGGTTATTTGTGGGCGATTCATTCCATAAAGCCTTTAAAAATTTATGAGTTTCACTAAGACAATTCATTAAGAATAGAAGATTGACATGGGATTAGCTGAAGCACCTATGTTATCTTTATCGCCTTTGAAATAGAGGCACTTGAATGTTTCCCACTAAAAAGGATCAGTCAACTAGTACTGATCTCACGCACATGAATCCCTTTCTGGAAACCAATCTGTTGCCTCCCTTCCAAAGGCACCGGGATTTATTGTTTTATGAGGGTTCAATTAGTACTGAATTTTTTTATACTGATTCGATCACCATAGCGTTATGTCTTCAAGTATTTAAAACCATTCTGGAATGGCTGCTTCAGTCAGTCCCAGCAGCTACTCCTAACTATTTCTTTTGTAGGCTACAGGATAAGCCACTCATAGATGCTTTTCCTACAACAGAAAGCAGCTTCGACGAGGGCGTCAACAAGGAGGAACCTCGACTCATCGACGCGAGAGTCATCCTGAAGCTCCTCCCCGTCTGGACAATGCTTCTGATGTTTGCAGTCATCTTCCAACAACCTGCAACGTTCTTCACGAAGCAAGGCATGGCCATGAAGAGGAACATCGGAAACAACTTCATGATCCCTCCTGCAACTCTCCAGAGTGCAATAACCATCTCCATCATATTGCTAATGCCTTTGTACGACAAGGCAATTATCCCGGCCTTACGAATGATCACTGGCAACGAGAAAGGAATCAACGTCCTGCAGAGGATGGGGATAGGGATGCTCCTCTCGGTTGTAGCCATGGTTGTGGCAGCTCTTGTTGAGACGAAGAGGATCGACATGAGCAGGAAAGGAGAGGCGGTTCCGCTCAGTATTTTTTGGCTGCTGCCTCAGTACATTCTCTTGGGGGTATCCGATGTGTTTACAGTTGTCGGAATGCAGGAGTTCTTCTACACCCAAGTGCCCACGAGGATGAGAAGTATAGGGATTGGGCTTTATCTGAGTGTTTTTGGGGTGGGCAGCTTTCTGAGTGCTCTTTTGATTACAGTTATTGAGCTAATCACCACTTCAGGTGGAAACGAATGCAGCTGGTTTTCAGATGACATGAGAGAAGCTAGGCTAGACAACTACTACTGGCTCCTGGCTCTGTCAGGTTCGATTTGCTTGATGTCGTTTATAAGCTTGTGTAAACATTGTACAAATGAAAGCTGTAAATGAGGATTTTGATTGAGTTTTGACAAGAAAACTGTGTGTAAGTTCATATTTGTAACTTAGAAGGGGCGATTTGATGGGTTTGCTCTGAGAAGAATCCTATCAAAACAAACATCTTTCCTTGAATAAACTCTGAGTTTTTTGTGATTGACTTAAGGGAATTTTAGGATATTATCTCATTTTTTTAACATATTAACACAAATACCCAACTTTGATTGCAATCAAAGGTGACATGTAAGGTTTGACTGATTACGTGGTGACACTAATCATGCCACATCACTACCTGGAGAGTCTTACGCCATGTCAATTGACATGTCATCAGAAAGCCACGTAATCCATTATGTCATTAAATGCCACATAAGCCCTCCACTTTTGTTTACCTTTTTCCTCCCATTTTATTTTTATGATTGATTTAGGTTATTTTGTAATTATTATTTTGTATATATAAATTTCTGGTTTTAAAAATTCTTACACATTTCATTTCATTACATTTACTTTAATATAAAAAAATATAAATTTAGATTATTAATTATTTTAAAAATAATTTATATATAATTAATACTTTATTTTATTTAACACCTTAATGTAATTATTTTACTTTAATATATTATTTAATTTAATACAATATTTAGTTAAAATAAATTAGTTTTAAATTTTTATTTTTCCGTACAAATATTCTACCTTTTTTATAATAAAACATAAAATTCGTATTAATTAATTAAAATAATTTATTCTTACATATTTAACACCTTTTATTATAAATATAAAATATTTTTTAAACGAAAAATTATTTTAGAGTTTCAAAATCTAATTTATCGGTACACATTTTATTACCTTATATATAAAAATATATAAAAATATATAAAAATAATATTATATATATTTTTAAATTATTTAAATCATTAAATATTTTAAAAAATATTTTATTTTTTATAAAATAAATTATTTTATTTAAAAATTTATTTTCATAACTAAAAAAGTATTATTATTTTTTAAATATTTCAAAAAAATAAAATATGTTAAATATTTCAAAAATATTAAAATATGTTAAATATCACAAAAATATTAAAATATGTTAAATATCACAAAAATATTAAAATATGTTACATATTTCAAAAATATTAAAATATGTTAAATATTTCAAAAATATTAAAATATGTTAAATATTTCAAAAATATAAATTATGTTAAATATTTCAAAAATATTAAAATATGTTAAATATTTCAAAAATATTAAAATATGTTGAATATTTCAAAAATATTAAAATATGTTGAATATTTCAAAAATATTAAAATATGTTGAATATTTCAAAAATATTAAAATATGTTGAATATTTCAAAAATATTAAAATATGTTAAATATTTCAAAAATGTTAAAATATGTTAAATATTTCAAAAATATTAAAATAAATTAAATATTTCAAAAATATTAAAATAAGTTAAATATTTCAAAAATATTAAAATATGTTAAATATTTCCCAAATATTAAAATATGTTAAATATTTCCCAAATATATTAAAATATGTTAAATATTTCCCAAATATATTAAATATGTTAAATATTTCCCAAATATATCAAAATATGTTAAATATTTCAAAAATATTAAAATATTTTAAATAATTTTTAATTATTTAATTTAATATTTTAATTATATATATTTTAAAAATATTTTAAATATTTTTTAAATTATTTAATTTTAAAAATTAAAAAAATAATTTATTTTTAAAAAAATAGTTTTTTTTTTAAATTGTCAGGATGATGTGACATCCTACTGTGTGATGTGGCTTGCCAATGACGTGTCCGTTGACATAGCGTAAGACTCTTCGGGTGATGATGTGGCACTACATAATCGGTCAAAACTTACGTGTCACCTTTGACTGTACACATATGTAGTTAACCAGTCAAAGTTAGGTATTTGTGAAAATAAGTTAAAAAGTTGGTTATATGTGTTATTATGTTAAAAAAATTGGGTAATATCCTAAAATTGCCTTGACTTAATTGAAAATTCTAAAATATTTATACAACATTTATTCTAACGTTTAAAAATAAATAAACAAGCTTTTTTAATTCTCTATATAAGACTTAGATGTCCTTCCTCTTGAAAATAGGAAATAGTTTGAATTTAAATCAACATCCTTTGTTTATAGAATCTAAATTTAGTGATCTAGAATAAGATCGTTGTACAACCATCTAGATATATGAGGGAGAGACAATATGCAACCACCATAGATTGTCTTCAAGTTATTGCTCCTTTTTGTCAGCCTTATCTTTGGTTCCATTCCCAATACTTATGAAGAGGCGTCTAAGGATCCTAGGAGGAGAGCTGCTATAGAAGAGGAGATGAGTGTTAAGTACCATAACAACACATTGAGTTAACATCACTTGCTTCTCAAAAGAAACCCATGGGATGTAAATGGGTGTTTACTTTAAAACACAATCAAGATGGTTCTATTGCTCGATAAAAAGCTAGCTTCCCTTTTCGTATGAATCATTCAGTCAATCATGTGTCGATCGCATGTGTATGTTGCCAGAAATTCCTTTTGGAGACTTATAAGCTACAAGACATTCTCAATGTGCATAATTAGTAACTTAAGTGTTTGTTATTATCAAAATTATCTCAATGCAAATCTTGAACCCAACAAATGTCAATGTTGGTGCTCAGTGTCTTTGGTCGAAGAATGAGTAGGCTCATCATGAAATAATGATCCCACATATGCTTCCATGAGGGCAATTATATGGTATCAACACCATTGCCCATATACTATAAGACGTACTGATATTGTCAAGTGAGTTGAAACTATCAATGGCGAGTTCTAGGCATACATTCAATTGTTTAACATTGTATGTTTACAATTTAAAACATTTGATAAAATTTTGGCAACATCTCCCTACCTCTACTTGGTATACCAATAAAGTTCATTGACATGTACTCTCTACTCTTTATCACCAAAGCACATGCATACAAGTCAACAAAGTGTACAACATAATAGAGAGGAAATCGAGGATATGCTACCAAAATGCAGAGACAACTATCTTCATAATGTCAACAATGTTAAACAATACTTGTGAGTATCAAACTATCCAATAGGACAATTCAAAAGTTTGTACGAGTATGTTCAGTATTTTTTCTTAAATTTGAATTCAAAAAGTCCAAGCAGTGTACAAAAAACTGAGATATATGTCACAAACTCTTGAATGGTAGTCAGCTTCCATCTTTATAATTAAGATCAATAGCACAGAGAAAAATCTCTCACAAAGATTGATTAGACTACAAAAAATGCATGATCCCTACCCTTCTCGATTTAAGGTCAAGAGCAATCAACTCTATTACTTGTAACTAAACAAACTCTCTAACCCTCCCAACACTACAATAAGATTAAGTTGAAGCTTGACCAAGTATTCTACTATTCATGTATATATTACATTATTAATAAATGGAACTTCATACTTTTATTTAAAGTTATCCTCCTTACAACAATATTTTTCTTCAAACTATGCTCATGTTCTGTTTACATTATGTTCATATTATTCTAGTATTTTTTTCATATTATGTTCATATGTGTCATATTATGCTCTTTTATGCTTCTATTGTGTTTATATTATACTCATATAAGATTCATAAATGTGATGTGAACAAAACATGGACCTAATATGAATCCTATATGAGTATAATATAAACACAATAGAAGCATAAATTTAGTTTATGCTATAAGATAGTCACCATTCCATTCCACTCCCAATTATAGCCAATTTACCAACTTCTATTCAAACATTCATTCTAATGTAAACATTAAAGACATATTTCAAGCAAAAAAAATCCTCATTTCAAGCACACCCCCTCAGGTTTCCTCCTTTCCTATCCTCTCCCCCTAGGACCCCCTTCCTCTTTAGTCCCCCATACCTACCCTCTACCCTTGGGTCTTCCCCTTCCCCTCTCCTATCCCCTTGGGATATCTTCCTCCAACATGCCCAAACCAAAACGTACACAAACCCCATCACATGATTAAACAACAATAATAATGAAAATTGAATTTACTTAAAGATAAGGTCTCTTTCTTGGTGCAGCATTTTTCTACCAAAAATATATTTCCGAGGAAGGAACCCCTTTTCCCAGACAACCTTTTTCATTGAAAAACTACTTCCACTAAAAGAAAGTTTCTCCACTATGGGTCTTGCCACATTTCTGCTAGAAAAAAATTTCCTTCCACAGATAAAAGAATCTCTTCCACCAAGATTATATTTCACCAGGAGAGAAATTTTTTCTTGGAAAGTCTATTTGTGAATTTATTTTTTGCTGATAGAATTGTTTTTATATAGTAAATGGGTTCTTTTTCTACAAGTGGTAGGTAGATTTGCCTCTTAATAGGTTGATAATATAATAACAAGAATAATAATTGAATATTCTTGTTGAATTTCTAAAAAAGAGAAATACTTCACTAACTTGTTGTAATTTTAATTTGAGTACAACAAGCCTCTATTTATAATAGAGGAAAATACTAGGATCCAATTACAATTAACCTACCTTTGTCCCAGTTAAACTCAAAGTTAAAAAACTAAAAGATAAGTCCTAGAATAATTGAACAACTAAACATAAATAGAAGAGTAACATAACTGAAACACCTTTAACTGGGTCTCTTTTGTGAGACCTCCTCCTGTGAGACTCCTATAATACTCCACCATATTAATTCTAGCACATTGAGGCTTCTTGTTGTGAGAGTCATGTAAGACTCTTCCATAACTGCTCTTTAAGACTCCTCAATTTGGAGTTTATAACTTTAGCTTGCAATGAAATGGATTTTTGGTCTTCAATCTTCGTTGGCTAAACATTTTTAATAGATGTAAAGTCTTCATCTTTTATTCTCTCATTTTCTTGAATATTTTGGTCATATAAAAATTACCACAACATGTGGAACAAAGTACATCTTTCTTGTACTTCTTCTTCTTCCCCTCAAGTTGGGGATAAAAAGGACATAGAGAACCATCTTGGACAAAATACAATATAGGAGAAGAAATTCACTCCTAGGCGTATGACAAAGCTCCATACACTAGTCAAAATGGTCATAGTCTAAAACACACTTCACTCAATTTTAAAGGCAGAAAAATGGCCCAACTTTAGAGCACAACAAAGAGACTACTCACTTTTTAAGGATAGCTCAAACACAAATCACATCTTTGGTAAAAATAAAAAACTTGACTCGAGTTGGATGGTGGGCACACTCCTATACTTTTTTAGTAGTGGGTTGTTGAATTTATGGAAAAGATAAATACTTCATTGACTTCATTGTAATCAGAGTACATGAACCTCTATTTATAATAGAGGAAGGTAGTAGAGTCCAATTACAATTAAACTACCTTTGTCCCAATTATACCCAAACTCTAACACTTAAAGAGAAGTCTTAGCATAATTAAATAACCCAATATAAATAGAAGATTAACATGACTAAAACACCTTTAAACTAAAACTCCTCTATGAGACCTGCTTCCATAATAATTGTGGCTATGTTAGACTTCTTATTGTGTAAGACTTCTTATGCCACCTCACGTGATCATGTTGGGTCCCATATCTTATGGGCTTGGGCCCATCTTCCAACACTCTTGGATATGTGGGTCTTCCTTGGTCGTGTGGGCTTGGACCCATCTTCCAACACTCCCCCTCAAGCTGGGGGTGAGAGAACATCATGAATTCTCAGGTTGCTGCAAATGATGTACAAGATCTTCTCGTATAAAATGGTAGTCCTCCATATCTTCCAACATGGGTCTAGGTATTGCTCTGATGTGATGAAAACTTAAGATGATAAACTATAGAAATACTAGAGGAAAACAACTTTTTAAATGGAATGAGGCGACTATGCAACAGTCATACTTCCAAATGAATCTAGAATGTGACCTTCTACAAAAAACTAAAGGAGAATATAATGGTAGATCTAAATAAATTTGACGAAGTATAACTTTTTTTGGGTGAACACAATTTTTCGGTGTTGACGATATGAAAGATACACAACTTAGTAACAAAAATGCAAAATTTAAAAACAACATTGAAGCAGAATATTTCATACCTTGAACTAGCACATCATAGAGTCACTAAATCTGACAAAAAATATCTTATCAAAACAAAATTTTGGTTAAAATACTAGGATTCTAGGAGAAAAGGAAGCTCAATTCACATCAATGCATGGAGAGATAATAAGAGAGAAATTGGACAAAGGAGAAATTTTTGGTCAATTTGATGTTTAATACTTCTGGTATCGATATCTCCAAATACATAGCTCAAAATCACAAATATTTTATTATTCAAGAAACTACACTCAAAGAGCTTTAATTTGATACCCAATTTGACATTAAAAGCTTAGTTCTTGAATCTTTTATGACCACTTGATTTACTTTGTTTTGTAGCATGAGCCTTAACCACTCCAATGAGAATACCTCCTTACGTATAGATCATATTAACATAAAATTTACTCCTTATGAAACTATACTTAAATAAATTTTAATCAAATATAATATTCCTTTATGAAATATACTTCTTTTGAGAGAGAATCTGATAGATTTTGGACTCTACAATCTATCCGAATTGAGTATACTTTCTTCTTTGGCAAGAATGACCCATGACCCTTTTGAAATTGATCACCCTCTAGAAAAGTTAGATTGAGAATTGGTTTGATAGGTTACAAAAGTAAACTTATAAGTAATTCCTTTGACATATAACTTTTCATATAAAGTCTCATTCTTGATGGCATAAAATGACTTAAAAATTGAAGCTTTCTACTACTGCTCGAACCTCTCTTGCCACTTAACTTTTGCTACTTCAAATATCTATTTCTCTTTGTGAAAAAATATGATTGTCAAAATTCATTTTGATTTTTAAAGTAGACTCAAAGATCAATATATAATTTGTAATATAAAAACTTCATTATGAAGGTGAGACTGTTAAGGAAAAAACAGGTAATGAAATAGGAAAGGAAGAAAAAACGTAGAATAAAAACTTACACTAGTAGAGATGATAAATCAGAAAAAAGGATCACATGATCTTTGTGGGGTGACCAAGTCAACTCACAAGACCCGCTCTTATTTCATGTCGAATTTCTGAAAAATTGAAGTACTTTACTAACTTTTTGTAGTTTGAGTACAATGAACCTCTATTTATAGTAGAGGAAACAAATAGAATCCAATTACAATTAAACTACCCTTGTCCCAATTACACCCAAATTTAAACACTAAATAATAAGTCCTAGAATAATTGAGAAAGTAAATATAAATAGAAGACTAACATAACTAAAACACTTTTAACTGAGACTCTTCTGTGAGACTCCTATAAGACTTCACCATATTAATTCTGGCTCTATGAGTCATCCATTTTTGAGAGTACAAAAAATTGATGCGCAAGATGTAATAACTCTTCTTGTTCTTCCCCTAATAAGTATAAAAAAAAGACCCTACTAGTCTCTCTAGCTCCCCTTATATGATAATATTTTGGATTATATCATATCTCAATTGTAATCTTACGTATATGATTTAAAAATAACAAGGCTCAAGGGACTATGTAGTTGAATGAAAATTTTCATTGGAACTCAAATAATCGATGCAATACCCTCAACTTTGTTGGATTTAGGATCCCATGATGAAGAACGTGTTTTGATCAGTCAAGGGAAGATGAGAGGCTAAAGGAAAGAAATAAGAGAAGGAAGAAGAGAGAAGGGAGAAGAGAGAAGGGAGAAGAGAGATATGAGAAAAAGAGTGAGCGACAACTAGAGAGTTTGAGAAGGGGGAAAATTATGGTTTTTAAGAGATACTCACGTGTGTATGGGTGGAATGGGTAGTAAATAAGGAGAACTTTCATGGAGATGGCATCAAGGTATAATTATGCAAGTTGGTGTATGCTCACTTATTTTTTTTTTCCTTTTGAAGCAGGTAGCCCTAAGGGCATCGTAGTCATTGTATATACCTTCACAAAACTATAAATATAGCCTTAAGGCACGGGGTAGAGCATTCAAGCCTCTTTCTCTTGGCTCAAATTCATCCATACACCTCTCTTGTTTTTTCTCTTCTGTCTCTCCCTTGGTTTCTTCTCTCCTATCTCCCAAGAGCTAGAATTCCTCTCTTCACTCTTTTCCTTGAGATCTCTTGTGTTTATGTCTTATCCCTAGAAATCAACATCGTATCAGAGCGGGTAAAGATTTGAGATGGAAAAGGAGAATAATATGGAGAAGAAAAGGAGGAAGAAGAAGAAGAAGAAAAAGAAAAGGAAAAATAAAAAAGAGGAGTTTCTCTTTTTTTCTTAAGTCTTTCTTCCCAATTCCTATTTTCATTAGATGTTTTATTTTCATAACATATGTTTTCTATAGAAAATTATACACCTTTGGAAATATCTTTGATTCTAGTTTCTAACTCAAAAAGAATAGTTGAAATCAGACTTTTCTAGAAAAATAAATCGACATCTAAAGCAACAAAGCTCAAGCAACAAAGCTCAAGCAGCAGAAAAGTTTCATGTAGCAGCAGAAAATCTCAGTTTCCTGAACGAATTGTACCAATATGAATGAGAATTTATATTCAAAATTATATCTCAAAATAAATTTATGTGGTCCTACTTTATATCCCAATAAATGTTTTCTCAATCTGATCTTTCTAGAGAGAGATATCCACATTGGAAGAATCAAAGGTCATGCCGGTAACATGTTGCATGTGAAAATCTGAATCAAAGCAAAATTTTTTGCTTCACTTTTTGAGCAGCTAATGTTGGTTGAGTTTCCTATTTGTTTTCAAAATCTAGTCAAGGTTTTCCGAACTTGAGTATCTTTCATTCCTTAAAAGTGTCATTTTCTTGATCTCATATTAATTTAGTTTCCTTAAGAGAAAAAGTCCTTCCAATTATGAGTTTAGTTTCCTTTTTTTGACAAATTCCAAAATTTTGTATTAGAAAGTCTTGTTTGTTCATTTTAAATTCTAAATCTTAGTTTTCTAAAACCTCTTTTATTTCAAAATTTATCTCTTGAATATTTTTCTTGCAAATTAGTCATGTTGTGTTAAAAAGTAATTGTCTTAGTTGAGAAGTATATTTTTAGAAAGTTTCCATTACTATGTTCCATATAAAAAAATTCCTATTGAAGATATTTTTTAAGTTTCCTTAATAATAAAGCCCATAAACTAATTAGTTTTTTACCTCCCTCTTGAGTAAAACCTGCTCACTTTTTATCCATCTATTGGTTTGACAATGACTCCTTCTTACTTGGAAGTGTGAAGAGTTGCATTGTGTGCCTCCTTTCTTTTGAAGTATAAGAGTTGCTATATTTTTTTTTGTTCACACCCTTAATTCCTCAAAGTACTTCTGTCAATTTATTTTTATTAAAATCACTTCAGAGCAATGCATATAGACCCACTACCTAAAAAGTATAGAAGTGTGTCCAACATCCAGCTTGAGTCAAGTCTTTTTATTCTTCACCCAAGAGGTGTTTTTTTGTTTGAACTATACGTAGAAAGTGAGTAGTCTCTATGTTGAGCCCTAAAGTTGGGCTATTTTTCTGTCATTGAAATTGAGTGAAGTATGTTTCAGACTATGAACGTTTTAACTAGTGTATGAAGCTTTGTCGTATGGCTAGAAAAGATTTTTCTTCTCTCACCATTAAATTGTGCAAGTTAGGTCTCTTAATAAGGAACAAAGAGATCCCCAACTTGAGGGGGAGAAGTAGAAGAAGAAGTACAAGAAAGAGGTAACCAATGATGAAGAATTCCACATGTTGTGGTAATCAAGTTTTTTGTGGCTAGAATATCCAAGTAAGGGGGAGATAAGATGAGAACAAGATGAAGACTATGAGCAAGATGTGAACAAGAACAAGATGAGTCAAATCAAGGCATTCAAAATTTCTTATTCAAGCACAAAAGTTCCTTGACCAAGATTATTTGCAAGTGGAGTTGCAAACACCAACTTGAGGGGGAGTGTTAAGAGACACCCACGTGTGTAGGGGTGGCATGGCTAGTAAATAAGGAGAACCTTCATAGAAATGGCATGGAGATATAATTATGTAAGTTGGAGTATGTTCTCTTATGTCTTTTTCCTTTTGAAGCATGTAGCCTTAAGGACATTGTAGTCATTGTAAACATCTTCACACAACTATAAATATAGCCTCAAGGTATGGGGTAGAGCATTCAGGCCTCTTCCTCTTGGTTCAAATTCGTCCATACACCTCTGTCTCTTTACCTCTTCCTTCACTCCCTTGGTTTCTTCTCTCCTCTATCCCAAGAGCTAGAATTACTCTCTTCTCTCCTTCCCTTGAGATCTCTTGTTTTTATGTTTTGCCCCTAGAGATCAAGGTTTGAGTCACGTCTTTAATCCTCCCCTTCAACATGTATTTATAATATTGAACATCTTACAAATTACATCAATTCCCTTTAGCCTAAGAAGGGAGGAAAGAGACAAAAATAAAAACATTTTACATCCTTGCCACTATACTCAGGTTACATATTTCAACAAACTTTAACATTGCACGAATAGGATAGAAAATAACCCCATACACATTAATCAACAATGACAAGCCACACACAGTATCAATATTTCAAAAGAGAGAGAGAGCAATTGTACAAAGCTACCTTTTGAAAATCATTAGTTCAAAGTTTGGGGCGAAAATCTTTTAAATGGAGAGAGTTCTATTGATCCAGGAGGCTTTTCAAGAGGGGCATGAATAGAGATTCTAAATTTAAATTTTAATCGCATGGAGTGCTAAAATAAAGTATGAGACAAGTAATATAAAGCACATATCATAAGGAGACAATGATTTTTTAAACTTGATGTTCCCCTAATGGTATTCACTGCCTAAGAACCCTTGCTCAAGAAAGTTCTTGTTATATGGTCTATTAGTTGAAAATAGTAAAAAGATTAAAGGCTCTATTTAAGCCAAGTATAATCCCCAATTAGACAAATTGATCTCTCCCCAAGAGATTCAATACAAACTAGATTGTGTCTCTAGTTAGCACTCCCTCTGTAAATTTCAAGCTCTAGAATGCCAACTGTTCTAGCTTTAAGGTACTAGGGAACCTCTGAGAAGGAAAGTTAAAACACAAAAAATAAACTTACAACTTGCAACTTTCTTTTGGAGAGATATCATTTCTCCAAGAGAAATTCAAGCCTTCAAATCTTTGAGCACGACAACTGAAATGTATAAGATCTTAATGGAATTTTGAATGTAAAGGGAGCAAAGAGAAAATAGAAGGTTCAGGCCAATATGGGGTTTTTTTCTTCAAAAGGGTAAAATCAGAATATGAAGCTCAAAAATATTTTTCTAGAGGTTTGGTATGGCAATATGAATTCAACTTTTTTTCCTTTGCAAGTTTGGGGACCTATTTATTAATTTCTTGGCCATTCTAACATTTTTTGCCCATTACCAAAAAGTGTTGATCGATCAACCATGTATAAGTTATAATTTTTAGATTCCCCTAAAACTATTGATCTATCAGGACAACAATCAATGAGTTTTTAACCTTTAAGAAAATTCATTGATCGCCAATCCAATGTGATTAATCGATAATGCTTTACAGAACTGGTCATATGGAATTTGGTATGATTGATCATGCAATAGGGGATGATCGATCATGTTTTATAACATCTTCAGGGTAGTATTTTGTATGATCAATCATGTTTGATAAGTTATGTCAAACTGCATTTAGGATGATCAATCAAGCCCATGTAGGTTGATCGATCATGCAAGAGTACTATTTTGATGTTTAAGTATGATATAGGCTATTTTAAGGGATTTACCTTTGTAAAAAAAATATTTGTATTCAGTTAAAACATGGTTTTAAAATATTGCATGCCCTAAAGCTCCATAACATAATTTTGCTTAAGAATCTGAGTTTAGTTGGTTATCTACTTTTATAGATAGAGTTCTTGAGACTTTTTATTGGACTTTAACTCTAGGTCTTCAAGTCTTGAGTTGTGTAAATTCTTCTTCAAAGTAACAATCTTCAACGTGTTTGTGTTTCAGGTTTTGACTTCATACTCATGGGTATTCAAATGTTGATACAGTATTCAAATCCTTAGAAATTCCCTTAGCTCCCTATCTATTTGACATTCCAATTCCGGTTAACAAGGATTCAAATGTTGAATAGTTTCTTTGTTTTGGCCATTCGGATGCTTCTCCAATATTCAAATAGATGAATTTTTTGAAACTTTTTATTTCTCTGTCATTCAAATGCCACTGAATTGGCATTCAAGTGTTCATAAAAAATTCATACTAGAAAGTATTTTTTTTAACTCTTACATTCGAATGCTAAGTTACTTTGAGCCACAAAATTAAAAAATGTGTAAAATTCAACTTAAGACATGATATCCATGTAATTTTGTAACGTGGTAAACCCACCTTGCATTGTTCTTCATTTCATATGAATACATCTAATTTGAGGTTAAAAGTTTAAATTGAGCCAACCAAATGAACTATGTGTGCACATTATGTTCGATATGAACTTAGGTAATTGTCTAAAAAAAAGGCTATTTAATAATATTTTTAAAGCCGGGTCTCCAAACGTGCACCTAATGCCTATGATTTATACCCCAACTAAGTGGTTTGTTTCATTATTAATTAATATCATACACATGTGACATAGCACCCACTTAATCCTACAAATTGAAATCTTGCTTCTTGAAGAAAGTGGGATATTAATTAATATCATACGTGTGACATAGCACCCATTTAATAATAGCTTATGTGTACGACTGGGATGATAATTGAGATACCGGTCAATTTCCGATATCGGCTAAACCAAAAGAAACTGGTTCACCAGCACATCGAGCCCAATTTAGTTGCAGTGAGAGAAGCCGAACGGCACCTTATTTCATCTTTCATTGAAATTCTTTTTGTCGTGCACGCTATCTCCTCAACAGAATGAGAACCCCGCCCGACGCAAAATCCGGGCTCCATCCTATCTCTGATGGAGTCAGTCTTCAAGGATAATTTCGGAGCTCGTATTCATTCAGTTTCGAAACAACTCTGTCGTTCCAAGAATTTATCCAACTTGTTTCTATCACGTATTTCATACGAAAATGAAAAGAAAACTCCGACGAGTTTTTATATACGAACAAACAAAAGAATCTAGTAATACTATCACCCAGAAGATATGAAATATACAGAGACGGTCATAGAATTGATCTAATGATCAGAAAAAAAAAAGAAGAAAGTAATCGGCAGGAAGAGATGCGGAGAGCTAATTAACGTTTCTGGGTCTTCTTCTGATACTTGTCTTTGATCCAATGGAAACCCGTAACAGTCCCGTCCTTGACCTTCCTCATCCCAGTGGCAGCGACCGCCTTCGTCTTGTCGAAGCCTTCACCAACCTTCTTCCCGTACTTGTCTTTCGTGGATTGCTTCTTTTCCGGAAGCGGGTCTGAGTTGCCATAGTCCCACTGATCCGCCCATGAAGTCTCGTAAGAGCTGTTCCCGTTCATATTTCTTCTCTCACAGAAAACCCAGAAGATGGAAAGCAAGAAAACCCAAAAGATGAAAAGCAAGAAAACCAGACGGCAATGAAATGAAGACGGCAAGAAAACCAGACATAAATTTATAGAGGATTAAGTCGGTGAAAGGAGGACACCCTTGGTTTCAAATCGGAAACACGTGAGGATGCCAATCTCTGTTTCCATCAGTAGACTCCGGAAGTTCAAAGACGAAGTTAACCCTGCAGTTTTTCTCAAATAAAAAGATTCTATCTTATTTTAGATTTGGCACCGCGTAGTCAGGGAGACGAAAGGGGTATTTTAGGAGTATTTGTGGTCAAAAGATTGAGTCGGAGAAATCTTCGGAGAAGATGGGCGTTTGGGTCTTCGCCTTCTGGAAGCATCTTTAGATATTTCACAGATGTCACGCCTCTTGAATGTTGAGTACCGCATTTACCCCTCTCATATCACCTGAATGAAGAAAATATAGCAATTGTTTTTGCTGGAGCTATAAGGGTGAATTCGGAAACGAAATTCCAAGATTCTATCTTGAAATATTCCTGAGATGTCGCCGCATTTGACTCCGTCAACAACTGTTTACGAAGACCAGTTGGGCTGATATTCTATTTCTACAGTCTTTTAAAGCAGGCTTTCGCCGTTACTCTTTTATAAAATTTGCCCAGATATCTTCTCTCTCTCTCTCTCTCTCTCTCTCTCTCTCTCTCTCTCATGGAACAAATTATGGATGACAATAAAATTTATTAAAATTTATACAATATTACAAGTATTATTTTTCATTAAAAGTTGAAATGGTCTTCCAAAGGTAGCAATGGATAGCCAATAATATCATTAATAGTATTAATATAATTTATATTTTTATATTAAATTAAAATGATCAATTATTAACTAAGCTTACTAAGAATTAAATTCCTAATGAACAAAACTCTTAAAATTTTAAATCAGAATTCAATTCTCACTTATTGACTACTCACCAACCCTTTTTCATATGTTTAGGAACAATTAGTCATAAATTTTTTAAAGACTTGTAATAATTTTATTAAATTTGTCTCATAAGTCTTAATTTATAGTACATTTTATTATAAAACTAATGCAAGCACTAATAAATAAATTATCTTATGGTGCTCATTGTATCACCAATTCTTGTGTTACAATAGGTGTTTTTGAATGAGGGTTAGTGAAAAGAAGAAGAACACACTGGGGAGAAAAAGAGGAGGAATAATAAGGTTATGGACTTATATCCTAACCCTCCCCCTTAAGCTTTATTTATAATTGATACAAGTATTATTATAATTATACCCTTCACCATAGTAAGAGTGAAAAAGAGACAAGAAACATAGACTAATTACGTCAATGACACCCTAATTACATCATATCTTCCAACACTCCCCCTCAAGTTGGAAGGTATGGTAGTGATTAGGGGTGGCACCAATCAAAACCGGCTCGCAAACCATTCGAGCTCGACTCAATTCAGTTTTTACTTGAGCTCCGCTTCAGCTGAAACTTGAAATAAGGCACGTTAAGTATAATAAGCCAAACTTGAGATTTTCCAAGCTCGACTTGTTAGGTCATGAGCCGATTTTTTAGCATAAGTTTTTTTATGAAAATATCCTTTACTCTAATTACTCTGGTCAATTCCCTCTTCAGTTGATTGATAGTTGTTTTTATTTACCTCAAACCTCAAGACGATCGATATTTCACCCCTTTTGGTTCCCTCAACATCTAATGTTGTTGTTTGTCAATGAAATAAACTCTACTGATGGAGATATTTGCTCTTTTTTTAAGGTCTATTAAGTTGGTTATTATACATTAGTATGTTCCACTGCAAAGTCTTGGACTTTTCTGCAATAACTTGTAATTCAATGGTATTGAGTTCATCACGATATTCTCTTTGTTTATTTTTGTAATTTTTTATAGTTTTAAATGTAGGTTAAAGCTCAAACCTGGCTTGAGCTCGAGCTCAAACTCTATTAAAAATTTTGGGCTCAAGCTCGATTCCAATTTTAAGCTCGAGGTCGAAGTATTCAAATCAAGTCAAGCTCAAACATATGCAGGTTTGAGCTTGGTTTGATTGGATGCCACCCCTAGCAGTGATACCATCTTGAAACAATTAACATGGACATAGTAATAAGCTACTCCATCATGGTATCCTAAGGATAAGTACAACACTAACACATACTCTCAAAGGGTATAAATGGGTGATAAAATATAAGTCAAAACCAACTTCAAATGATTTCGAACAAATATAGTGATAATAATCACTAAAGTAAGTAATGTCTGTCATTCACAAGACAACGATAAAAATCCCCAAGGGTACCAATAAAAAGTCTTAAAGGACTTAAAAACACTCATATAAATAAAAGGGACCAACTTAAGCAACGCTCCAAACGGGTTGGCCAAAGAGGTAAGTAAGAGTCCAATAAAGGACAGTAAGAGAAAAACTGCCAAATAATAAGAGGGTAATGGGAATCTAAGGAAGATAAGATGTTGAGGCCTCCATGTGCTTTTTCCTAAAAATTCAAATCTTTATCAAAAGGACTAATGCAAACAAAAATCAGCAAATAATGAACCCAAGGCAAGTAATCGAGGAATTCTTCTTAAGTAATAATGTGTTAATCAAAGAGACACAATAGTAATAGTAGAAATGGGTCAATGCCCAAATAACACGTACCAAATAATGAAAGTCAAGAGTAATAAGAACACATGAAATAATTTGCATCGAGTCTATCCTTGAACAAGGGGGCAGTGAACCAAGTAATAAGCTGACAATAACCTAAGGTAATAATCTAGCCGAAGTCAAGGATCTGAGTCAAGAGTGAGTGAGCCAGACTTAAAAAACCAAGTCGGTGTCAGACCAATATAATTGAGTCGTGGGAGGAATTGTAGAGTACTCAGGACCCGGACCAGTAGAACGAAGGCAGAGAGCAAGTGGATCGAGTAAGGTTGACTCGATTTGAGTTGACCGGAGTTAACTCAAGCAAATCGTTGGTTCAAGTTAGGTTGAACAGTATGTCGTTGAAGCCTCGGTAGATTAAATACAAACATGAACGTCTCTCTCCACCCGCCAAATGAGAGTATCACAAATTAGTTAAAGTTGTAATGGACATCAACGCAGATAACTCAGCGAAAACAGAGATAGCCAACCAGTCTTCATCCTCCAGTGCCACGATACCAGCAGTGGCCAGTGTGACTTCCTCACAGTGAGAAGTCGTCGTCTCTAGAAACAGCAACACAAAACCTTGCAAAGATAGCCAATGTTGATTCAGGTTGATCAGTACAACTAGATAAGCGTATAAGTTGTTGGATAATTTCTGAAGATAAATAGCATGGACATCAACGCAAACGTGAGATAAGTTCACATTGATTGAGAGCAATGATTCGGCGGCAGAGACAATCTTGGATGATTTTTTGAAAAAAATATCGGCTCGAGAGCAGTAAGGCTGGTAGAGACAATCTCGAATGATTTTTGAAAAACAGATCAGAAATTTTTTTTTCGATAATTTTACTATGTACACCGATTACATATTTATACACATATGGAAAAAAATAAAATCAACAAAGATGTCTATCATTAATAGATCTCTAATGGATGTTTATCTTCTCTGATCAATCTTCTGAGATTCCTTCTCATCTTCAACACTCCCCCTCAAGTTGGAGTGTATGTTAATGATATCCAACTTGTCGAGTAATGCCTCAAATTAGGCCGAATTTAACGCCTTAGTGAATAAGTTCGTAGTTTGGTCATTGGTTAGTATATGGGTTGTCTTAATCATCCCTGTTTGAATCTTTTCATAAACTAAGTGAAAATCAATTTTGATGTGCTTGGTTTGCTCATGAAAGATCGGACTTGCGGCGATGTGTAGAGAGTAGCTTGGTTGTCACAACACAACATGACTGGCTGAGTATGTACGATTTTCAAGTCCTTCAAAATGTTCTTCAACCAAGTAATTTCACAACATGTAGTAGTCATAGAACGATACTTTGCCTCGGCAGTTGATCGAGGCACCGTTGTTTGTTTCTTTGTTTGCTAGGAAATGGGTGCTTGTCCAAGGAATATGTTGGAATATTTGTTTGTATTAACCGGGCCAGTCCTAGTATAAAATCCGTGGGGTTGCTTTCCTAACAGGTTCGAGCCTTTTAGCGCACTGGTTTCTACATGGTATCAGAGCAAGGAGTTTAGGATCTCTCTTCATGGAGTTATTATGAAATCTGTTCAAGAAGTTGTAAAAGGAGTTCAGTCATGAAGAGATAAGTTCATGCTCTTCTTATTTAGTTTTTTTTTAGTTTCCTTTTCTTATTTACGTACTCCTTTTTATTGTTTTTCTTTACTTCTTGAATTTTGAGTCACATCAAGTCAAGATAAATCTTTATATGTTGTAAAGATTTATTTCTATGACTAAATTGATGTTATAATCTTGACTCCTTGTAAATCAATTACAAGAGTGATCAAGATCATTTGTTGTTTGCATCTTATTAAGATTGATGGGTGAAATTCAATTACCTTTATGTAATTTGGATCCATCTCATTTGAGGTAGAATTCCAACACATGTTGTTGTATCTTCTCCTACTTAAGGTTGTTCATGGGTTTGTGTTATGTTGTTGGATGCCCATTAAACGTTTGATGAAATTCCAACAATCATTTACCCTTTGTAGTTCCATTTTTTTTTAAGTTCAACAATTGAATTTTTGTTTACGTTGAAGTCTCCCATGAGCTGAAGATAAATCTCTTCCAAGTGTCTTGGTTTGCCGTTAAATCTTCTCTAAATTTTTATTTATTGCTCGTTTGTATTGGAGTTTGGATTAAGCCTAATCGGTTGCATATACTTTCTTCTCTTTGTTCGTATGAATACAAGAGAAGTTGAGTGATGGCTAGATGTTATTATCACTTTCTAAAGGCACAAATTTGTTAATAATTTGGTGTTTGCCCTCATGAAAGAAATTGGTTTTTTTTCTTTTTTGTTGGTGACTGATTTGGTCTACAGTTTCTTCAAATTACATTGAGTAATTGTTCTTTGAAGAAGGCCTTTTTCCCTTGACCTCCATATTTTACTTGCCTCATCATGGAGATTGGATACAATAGTAATAAGAGTGATATACTCCGTATTACTACAATTCCACTAAGAGGTCTCTCCAATTACATGAGTTGGTCACAATCTGTTTGGAGAGTTCTTATTACCCGTGACCTCTTGAGCCACGTTGTTAACTTTCCTCCTCCGATTGATGAAGAAGATGCGTCTTACCATAAGTGGGTTAAGGATGACAACATGGTGATAAGTTGGTTCATTAATAACATGGTATCAAAGCAGGTTGGTCCAGAGTTCGAATCCCGCTCCCACCGAATTTGTCCTGGGTTTTTCCAGGAATTTGTCCCTGGTTTTTTCGGTGAATTTATCCGTGGGTTTCCCCGTGCGGGGGAGTGTTCGAATATTTGTTTGTATTGACCGGGCCAGTCCCTGTATAAAATTCGTGGGGTTGTTTTCCTAACAGGTTCGAGCCTTTTAGTGCACTGGTTTCAATAGAATATACAATACCCTGTTACTGACCTTCTTTTGTCCTTCCAGCGAGCCCAATCTATGTCACAAAATGCATTTAATTGGAGTGTACTTGTGGAGGATAATAGAATACCCTGTCCTGGAGTTTGTTTAAGGTATCGAAGGACTCTATGTGTTGCCTCAAGATGTGGTGTACATGGTTTTTCCATAAATATACTTAGAACATGGATGACGTAGATTATATCTAGTCTAGTAATGGTCAAGTAGATCAATCTTTCCACAAGACGCTTGTATGATGAAGGATCTTTTAGGAGCTCGCCATCGGATTGTGTAAGAGCCAAGTTTTGCTCCATTGGAAACCTTAAAGGTCTTGCTACTAAAAATCCAGCATCATCTAATATCTCCAAAGCATATTTCCTTTGGGAGAGGGGAATCCCCTTTGAAGACCTTGCTATTTCTATGCCCAAGAAGTATTTGAGCTAACCAAGATCCTTAAGTTTGAACTACTTTGATAATAACTATTTCACATCTACAATATGTTGCAAATTGTTACTTGCCAAAACCACGTCATCAACATACACAAGTATAGCTATAAAATTGACCTTGTGGGATTGGACGAATAAAGAATTATATGCCTTTGACTGATGAAACCTAGTAGTCTTGAGGGCTATAAAAAAAACTTTAAAAACCATTGTCTAGAAGCTTGTTTCAAGTTGCATATGCACTTGTTGAGTTTACACACTTTAGTCTCCCCCTTTCGTCTAAAATCTGGAGGTAGGGACATACATATATACATCTTCTTCAAGATCACCATGTAAGAACGCATTTTTGACATCGACTTGGTGAAGATGGCATCTTTGAACAACGGAAATACTCAGTAGAACATGTACAATAACCAGCTTGGCAACTGGGATGACCGTCCCTTGATAATCGAGTCCTTCAACCTGGTTGTATCCGTTGGCTACTAAGCGAGCTTTGTATCGTTCGACGGTGCCATTAGCTTGGAGCTTTAATTTGTATACTCATTTACATCCAATGGGTTTCTTGCCTAGTGGAAGAGAGATGAGTGTCCATGTGTGGTTAGCCTGTAGTGCTTGAGTTTTATTAATCATAGATCCCCCATGGCCTGTAAAAAACTAGTTGGTTCTTTAGTAATGGTTAAGAAAGTGGTAAAAAACTTTATGAAATGGAGATAACTGTGTCAAACGCCTAACCAATACAACCCAAAAGACCGGTCTGTTAAGTGCGAAAAGCCAACTACCTAACCCATCAGTGGACAAAGGATGGACAAAACCTAACCTAGGTGGACCAGAACCACTTAGCTCTGGCACCCATCGTTCATGTTCCCTACCACTTCCGCCGAGATTCAAACGTGGAATGTGGTGTCCAACTTTGATACCATGTCAAACACCTAGCCAATACAACCCAACAGACCGGTCTATTAAGTACGAAAAGCCAAGTACCTAACCCATCAGTGGACCAGGGGTGGATGAAACCTAACCCAGGTGGACCGAAACCACCTAGCTCTAACAAACTGGGCATAAGAAAGAACTTGAGAGAGTGCATAAGGTGTACCTGATTTGTGACCACGCTGGAGGCAGATGATTGTGCAAGGTGTGACAATAGGGTCGCCTCCACATGAAAATCTTGAATGAAACTGGGTTGCTTAACTAGTCTAGTAGAGCGGCAACGAGCAGGAGGTGGTATGGAAGAAAGTATATGGGGGAAAGAAGTATTATCAAAATTTTCAATTTCAGGACTTTCTGACTGAGTGGGTGTGTCTGGTATAGGGTCACCATAGAAAGCAAACATTATGGGAGGAGGAATCCTGAGACTTTTATTTGCAACGAAAAATATGTTTAAGAGGGAATTCCTTTTAAAAAAATGTAACATCTTGGGAGAAAAATACTCTATAGAGTTCAAGATCATAGACCCTATATCTTTTTTGTCCATAAGGGTACCCATGAAAAATGCAACCAATGACACGCGCATCAAATTTGGATGGCTTGTGGGCATGAGTGGAGGCAAAACATAAAATCCAAATACTCGTAAATGTGAGTGAGTATAATATTAAATAACTACTCATAAGGTGTTTTACCTTGCAAGACTAGAGTAGGTGTCCAATTTATGAGATAAGCAGTAGTTAAATTGGCATCCCCCCAAAATATTTTAGGAAGATGGGCTTGAAAAAGCAAAGCTCAAACCATGCTTAGTAGGTGTCAATGTTAGCATTTTGTTACCCCGTTTTGTTGTGGGTGTGAACATAACTTGTTTGGTGGACAATGCCTTTGGACAAGTAGTAGGTTGCAAGAGTAATTCAATGCCATTATCAACATGCAACATATCAAAAGATGATTTACTAGAGATTGTGCTTAAAGAAAATGGCAATCTAGTCTGTTTAGCCAAACGAAAAACCATACAATTGTTTGAACTACAAGAGTTTTTATTCAAAAAAGAAAATGAAACAAACACTTTATTTGAAGGATGCCCAAGACGCTGATGCCAAATACCAGATGGAGAATGTACGAAATAGCATGATGATTTTTGTGGGTGATCAAGGTAGTAGAAACCATTCCATTTAGTTCCTGTCCTAATCATCTTCCCCCAACATATGTCTTGTATGACACAAAAATGGGTAAGGAACACGGTGATGCAGAGAGAATGATAAATAAGTTTGCTTATGGAAATGAGAACCATCCAATAATTCCACTATTTTGTTTGAAACAACTCTCCAAGACGTAAGTCAATAATAAACAATATGATCAGTGGTTCCACTATCGAGGACCCATGTGGCTTGCTTATTTGGAGAGGAGAAGTAAAGAGTTTTACCTGAAAGTTCATTGTGGGTTGAGGAGTTACCCACATGATTTGCCATGGATGACTTGTTATGATTGAGCATTTGCAATATTTGTTGGCATTATTCCTGAGTAAAAGGGAAAGAGTTGGAGATATTCTTCTTCTCTGTGTGTTTAGTTGATTCTACTTTCTTGAGTTTTTGACAATAATCAACTATGTGGCCCTTCCATCCACAATAAGTGTGTTATGATCATGGGTTAAGTGTTTAGATTTCTACTACCTACCAGGCCGGTCTTTTGAGCGCTTAACATTTGGTATCAGAGCCACCACTTACGTTGCGAGTTCGAATCCCAGAGGGGGCGACATAACGAAGGGGGCAATATAGCAGAGGGGGTGACCAAACGGTGTCGCTAGAGTGGGCCGTCGTGGACGTCGACTCGTAACGGAGGAGCTTGTTGAGCGTCAGCTCGTAAGAGTTTGAGGAAAAACTCTTTCTCCAAGGGGTATGTAATGTTATGATTCTGGGTTAAGTGTTTGGCTTTTTGCTATATACCAGGCTAGTCTTTTGGGTAGTATTGGCTAGGTGTTTAACAAAGTGCACTTCAAATGTGCCCAAAAATTTGTAGCATCATGAACGTCTTTTTTACATTTTGTACAAGTGGAAGTACCACCTTTCTTGCTTGAATTCTTGACGGCAAAAGTTGTTGCCTCAGGTTGAACTATGCTCTTGCTTGAATTACTGACGACAAAAAACTGCTACTTCAGGTTGAACTATGCTCCATTTATCTGATACTTCTTTCTGTCATTCATACCTGAGCATGACGAAAATGGTGCATTGTCAATATCTGCCCATGTACTATTGTACAAGATTCACTTAATCCCATGAGAAACTTGATGATTTTCTATGTGTCTCGATAGGATGGTTCCACAACGATAGTATGAAATAGGACAAAGAGTATCTCGCTCCTCCCAAAATCCTTTGAGCTTTGTGAAATAGGAGCTAACAGACATATTATAATGTACACAATCATGTATTTCATTCTTAATGTGAAATAATTGAACGTTGTTTACCTGAGAAAAACATTCACACAGTTTATTCCACACTGCTTGTGTTCCATCGCAAGAGAACACACTTGTTGCAATATCCTTGGAAATTGAACTCAATAACCATGTTTTGACAAGGTTGTCACACCGAATCCACTGTTACAATTCATCGTTGACATACCTATCTAGGCGTTTTAGTGATCCATCAACAAAACCATATTTGTTTTTTTACGGTTAAAGCCATAGTCATGGAGTTGTGGTACAAGAACCAACCCAGACTGATCTGAATGGTGAACATACAGTGGGTGATTGGGATTAGCAAGGTTGGATGCTATCTTGCAATAGGCTCACCTTGGGGTACATGCACAGGTAAATAACATCTAATAGATAAATTGCCTTGGGGCACGTGTTTTCTTGGAAGCAGTATATGCACTACAAGGCGCCAAAAATCAAGGTGGAAAATGACTTTCTCGGGGCTTGTGCAATTCCTTTGAAGGCACAGTATCATCATTGATAGGGGTGGGGGCTCTGTCACGACACTGCGATCGGGGAAGGGGGGTGCTGCGAGAGAGGTATGCCACCGTGTTGCGCTCCAACCGGGTGATGATGTCGGGTCACTGAAAGGCCACCAAGAAAGGCCGACAGGTGATCGACATCCAGGGTTGGAGGCGGTGGCGATGCGTCAAATAAACCTTCAGTGCGGAAGGCACAGTAGTGTCTGTATGTTTTTCAGAGAAGGAAAATGGAATCCTTCTTCGTAAACGGAAAACAGATGATGGGGCACAGTGAAAGAAATTGTTGCTGAAAAAAAAAATTTGAAAACGCCGAGTTGTTGTTTACTAAGTTTTTTGGAACGACAATTTCAGGATCGGCAAATATGCTCTGATACCACGATAAAAATTCACATTTTCCAATAATTTTATTATGTACACCGATTACATATTTATACATATATGGAAAACAAATCGAATCAACAAAGATGTCTATCAATCTTGATGGATGTTTATCATCAATAGATCTCTGATTGATCTTTCGAGATTCAAGCTTATCTTTAACAACACTGATTGAGAGCAATGTTCGTCAACAAAGACAATCTTGGAAGATTTTTTGAAAAACAAATAGTAAGGCTAGCAGAGACAATCTAGGATGATTTTTTGAAAAATAGATCGGCTCTAGAGTAGTCAGGCTGGATCAAATAAAACAATACAACTTTGATTACTATAGACAAAGTAATGCTCAGATTCACAGAAGCAAGGTAGCTACGCATTGCTACTCGTTTCAATCCAACTTTCCAAGCTAAACATCGATAGTGTCTGGAATGACGGGAATGACGAACGTACCAGGCTGGATGAGATCAACTCAGCATGACGACCAGATTGGATGAAAGAACACTGAGCGAGGTCCAGTAAGAATGTGATCTAGAGATAAGTCAGGTGATAGATGTCATACTCTGACATGAGAACTAAGTTAATTATAATAGAATAACCTTTATAATTGTGTTATAGGTGGTTATTTATTGGTTTTCAAATGAAATGAGCATTTATTGAATTTGGCATTAATCACTGTCGATATTGCATAGTTTTCTCTCCTGAATTATATTTCATTGTTTTTAAGGTTTATTTCTTCCTGAAATACTTTTTATAGATTTAATTATGGAATTTCAGGAGAATTTTGGTGGAGAAGGAGATATTTACCAAAATGCCCTTAGTGAAATGGAGGTGATTTTTAGGTCAAATCGTTTTAAAATAAAGGAGATGGTATTAAAGGAAGGGGGGGGCGTCGAGCGAGGGGGAGGTCGAAAGGGGACCCGAGAGGGGGGACCCGAGAGGGAAAACCCGAGGAGGAAAAGGAGCGTGAAGAGAGGAGAGCGTAAAGAGAAGAGGAGGAGAGAAAAACAGAGGACTTTGACCGGAAACAGGGGAGGACCCGAGAGGAGTTCCCCACCGCTGTTCGCCGGCCAAGACCTTTCGCCACGCCACCGTCGTCCACCGCCGTCCACCGCCGTCCAGCAACTGAGAACAAACCCGAGGAGAGCTCGAGAGAGTCTCCGTCGAGGTGAGTTCGACAGTCGCTCGCCAGGCCGGGAGGGGATCCGAGAGGGCTTCTCCGGTGCCACTTCTTATTTCCGACCATCCTCCGGCGTCGTTTACATATTCCGACCAGTCCCAGAGCCATTCCGACTCCAACCGAGACTCGAGAGAGCCGGTTAGAGAACGTTATCTCTGTTTCGCTCTTCGCCGGACGTTACCTCCGTCCGTCGGCTTCTAACCGTCGTCGCCGGCGTCGTCTCTACCTCCGGCCACTGACTATTGCTACCCGACGCCACCAATTTCCAGAAATCACAGCACCCGTGAGAACGAGTTGCTGCCCGAGCGAGAGGAGGAAGAAGGGGAGTAATTCGTCATTATTGAATTTGATTTTTTATATGGTTTGAACTTAGGTTTTGAATGTTAATTGAATTTGATTTGATAATTAATTTTATTTAAGACTTGTTTTCTTGATATTTGATTAAATTAGTTAATTAGGGTAAGATTATAATTGAGGAGATTTTGGTATTTTGATCCGATTTCTGTCTTCAACTCTAGGCGCCCGAGAGGGGCTAGACGCAAGGATTGAGAAATTCGGATTCGTGGTTACGTGGCGCTCGAGAGAGGCACGAATCACGGTAAAATCCAGAGTTAACGTTTCCTGTTGTGCAAGTAGTTAATTAAATATATTGCTTGATAATTTAGGATATAATTAGTGTTTAGTTCATATTAATTCATCATATTTGGTTAGGCTAGTTGACTGAAGAATACACGAAATTCAATCCTCCCTGTGGATATGACCCTCGCTTACTGCTAGATTACATGAACGATTCGTACGCTTGCGAGGTATAAAAGTCGAGGTGACATACAAAAACTTATCCACCAGAAACTTCCAAAAATAAGTTGGATGCTGATTGGAAATCGGATTGTTGCTGGTAATAAGTTTGTGTCAAACATAATCACAGAAATTTTCCAAGATTGACGAGGATTGACGAGTGTTGTCTCAGACCGACATGAATCAATGAAAAGTTCTGAAAAGTCCTCCACCATTTCACATGGATACTACTAATGCCATGGCGCAGGTTGGGGCCACCATAAATGCTCCAATAAGTTTACAAAGGAGGGCACAACAGCGTAGCAACAAAAGGTACCTATCAGCCCGACCGACCATCCTTACCTAAGGGATGCTGACACCCATGAGCGGAGAGTTCTGCTTCACTACACACATCACAAGGGAGAGTTCCCATGGATGCAATACTCGAGAATTTTCTAATGTTACAGACAGGTAAAATGGATCCCCTCAGCAGCACCCTGACAGACCTAGCAGCAGCAATTGCCACACTCACAGTATTGCTCTCAACCCTACAGTCATTATTCGACAAAATTTTAGTTCTCTCTGAACGAGGAGACATACATGAGAATTGTGCCCGTTACGGGTTAAGTGGAGAACTCTTACAACTCTAGGTTAAGGAATTAATCAAAGAGTTAAAAGAACTCACCAAACGGCATGATATGCCAAGCTCCTTCGAGACTTCTACCGGATCTCCATCGCGAGAAAAGGAAGCCACAACGTCAGCTAATCAGCAGACGGATGACTTTAGTGTTTTGATAAACACAGGTTGACCAGGGATTTCTACTAGTCATGCCAGGCATGAGATGGAAATCATAACCTAGTCTTTTTAGAAGATAGGGGAATCACAGATTTCTACCTGCCAGTCTAGAGCTAGAAAGGAAACCTTAACAATTTTGAAAAAATAGGAATCAGGGACTTCTACCTGTCAGTCTCGAGCTGAAAAGGAAGTCTTAACGGATCCATCCCTGATGGAAACGGACTTGTCGAGTAATGAGAAATCATTCAAGACAAAATTGGTTACCTCATCTGAGTTTACAAGGTTGAAAAGCCTAAATAAACTAGATAAAACAAGTTTTAATGAGTTTGAGTTTTTAAAGAAATTTAAACCTTTAAAACTTTCGGACATTATGTCTGAGGAACCCTCGCTACGCCCTCAAAAGGTGGACAACGTTCGTTCACAGATCGAATCCGATCATATTGTTCAATTCCAGAGATGGAATGAGCAAATTCGAAAAGGGATGAACACTCCCTTCTTCACCACTGAACTCATCAACAGTTGGAATCAAGTGAAGATGAGTCATGAAATAGACTCAAAATATGCATCCATGCTTTATTCATATGGATTCATAAAACAGATGGTACTTCACTCCACCGACTTATCAGTTTTGGAGAAAATACCAAAAGAGATTATGGAAGCTTACAAAAGTTTTATTTCCGTAACCAAAAGCAAAGGAATCAAGATTAATTTGGTTTCCTGTTTTGCTGAGATTGTTACTGACAAAAAAACGTTTCCAAGCATTTTTGTCGTAACACTTGAAGGCATCAAAGAAGGTGACGCGAAGATGGAATATGATCTCAAACATGTTCCAAAAGCCAAGCCATGCCCAGAAGCAGTCTGACCAACCAGGCGTATTCACGGGCTCAAGAACCTGATACAGCTCATACAACAGCTGATTCAGAAAAAGAAAAGTTTTTTTTACATGACCTCTGTCCCACTAATGATCGTCTCGAAAAGCTATAAAAAGACTTTGGCACTTGTCCAGACCAGTCTCAAAGCAACGCTGAAGAAACTCCTCAGAGGAAATATCCCCTTCAGCAAAGCAACCAAGGAAAGCTTCTGCCAGATCGTCCAAAAAACTTTTCCAAAGGAGCACACTTGTAGATTGTGCACAGAAAGGCAGTTGTCCGAATGAGCAGTCAGCAGCCATGTCAGTAGACAAGTCAGTAGCCATTAACGCCCAGACGAAATCAAAGTCAGCAAAGGCGACTAAAAAAGTCCACAAAGGCGGCTACAAAAGTCATCAAAGGAGGCTACAACAAATCAACAATGGTGGCTACAAAAGATTCTTGCACGTCAGCACCATGATGTCACAAGAGGAAAAGACATTTCTACCCCTGCTTTAAGGTAATAATGCAAGGGCAAAAATGAAAAGATAAAAGACAAAAGTTACCCTTTGTCTTTCAACACGCACCTTTCAATTAAGGGTAAAAGCGAAAGAGATGAAAGATTTTCAGCTATAAATTCGAGGCTCCTTTAGAGGTTTAGACATTCGAAAATCGACGGACATTTGAAAAACACTCTTTCGAAGAAGAAGAAGAAGGCGATTTCCGGCGAGCATCCTCCGGCAAGTTCCTTAAAGCACGATATGTGCTTAACAGCCGTAATGGCTGAGTAGAAAAGAGGGAACCGACCGGTGGCACGGTCGGTAACTTCGGGAGTTATGTAGATAAGTAGTTTTTCTTTCCCTTTTTTAAGGGTATGTATTTAGTTGTTGTTTTATTTTGTTTGAACAATGTTTTTATATTTTTCGCATGTTTGTAATATTGTGATTCGTACAATTGTTGTTATCACTATTCATGTTTCCACATCAATATCTATGATCTCCACAGTGTTTATTTTTTACTGTTCCAAAGTTACTATTCAAAAGTATTGTTCATTTTTACTATTCATAATTACTATTCATATTTACTGTTCACTCGTCAAAAATAAATAGTATCGAAATAGTGCCAAATAGGACAGAAGCTAGAGACTTAGAATTATTCGACTACGCTCTGAGGTAGAAAATGAAACGGAGTTATGCTCTACCCTACTGAAGCAGTCATGGAGCCACAAGGGTTAATAGGAACGACTTGGGGCCCTCTGGAGACCGTGAGGACCGCATTGACGTTTTGCCCACGTGGTGGTAAGTCGAAAAGAATAGGGTTGAACTCCGAAGAAGTTCTAAGTAGCAGCACAAGTCATGTTGGGCCTATTAGATAGCTATGAAAATAGACACAAACAAGTACATAGCAGTGACATGTGGTAGGAAGCAGGAGTAATATAATGGTGAAATGATAGGATGTATGAAGTGTAACTGGAGAATAGTATTGTGTGAGTCATCGTTGTTTTCTACTGCCTGTAGTCAGTGTGTAGTTGTGATCCCTATGATTCTAGTTCTGCTGGCCTCATCCCTAGGTTCTCCTTATATTCCGTTGTTGAGTCTGCTAGAGACACATTGTGTTTTAAAATGGTATCAGAGCAATAGTGCTTTTGGTACCATAATTCGTTGTGTCTGTGTCAATGTAAAAAATGGTATCAAAGCAATAGTGCTTTCGGTACCAAAATCCGTTGTGTCTGTGTCTATGTAAAAATGGTATCAAAGCCAAGTATTAGACTACTCATCCGGGAACATACATTGCTCTGATACACCAATATTCCTATTTCTCTTCCTATGAAGACAACATACCAGTATTTTATTTTTTTGGTTTTCCGTATATACTTGTAGAGGCTTCTCCTGTTGAAGCGGTGTCTACAGGTTGAGATACGGTTTCTTCTTGGGTCATTCTGTACATCTCTCTTTGTAGAATAATAACCAAATCTTCTAATAATTGTTTAGATAGCATATTCTTGAAGTTCGAGTTGTTCAATCCTAATTTGATGTTTCAGGTATTTGATAACTCATTTTAATCCTTCTGGGCCGAGTCCTAAGAATCGTCCATCTCGGATTATCCTTCTTCCTTCGTTGTTATAATCTACAACTAAAGGATTTTCTTCTAACTCTTTGAGTTTGGCTTGAACTCGTAAGAGTCGATCTTTTAATTGTCAAATCTAGACCTTCTAGAATTCGATTTGATTATCATACCTTCTGGTCATGATATGTTCTTGCAGTCGTGAATAGTTTATAAGTCTTATTGCTGGATTAGACCTATTTTGTTCCATATTGGAAGTTTTGGGTTTTTGAACATTTGTTCCTTACAAATGTTACCGATTTGGGTCGTAACTGTTTGGGAGTATGTATACCTAAACATAAAGAATTAAAGTTAAGATTTGAATTCTTTGACACATCTAGGCTCAATCTAATACTTGGCTCTGTAGGACGTTTAAACCTATGCTTTGATACCATTTTTGCATATTCTCTCAAAATCATTGATTTTGCATTTTAGGACTGCTGCCCAAGTATGATCCGAGGCCTCAGTTTCTACAAATAGAACAGTTGATTCCCAGTAAAAATGAACAGTACTTTTGAATAGTAACTTTGGAACAATAAAAAACAAATACTGTGGAGATCATAGATATATATGTGGAAACATGAACAGTAATAACAACAACTGTACGAATCACAATATTACAAACATGTGGAAAATATAAAAACATTGTTCAAGCAAAATAAAACATACTAAATACATACCCTTAAAAAAAGGAAAGAAAAACTACTTATCTACATAGCTCCAGAAGTTACCGATCGTGCCACCGGTTAGTTCCCTCTTTTCTACTCAGCCATTACGGCTGTTATGCACATACCGTGCTTTAAGGAACTTGCTATAGGATGCTCGCTAGAAATCACCTTCTTCTTCTTCTTTGAAAAAGTGTTTTTCGAATGTTCGTCGGTTTTCGAATGTCTAAACCTCTGGAGGAGCCTCAAATTTATAGCTGAAGATCTTTCGTCTCTTTCGCTTTTACCCTTGATTGAAAGGTGTGTGTTGAAAGACAAAGGGTAACTTTTGTCTTTTATCTTTTCATTTTGCCCTTGCATTATTACCTAGAAATGTCTTTTCCTCTTGTGACGTCATGATGCTAACGTGAAGGAATCTTTTGTTGCCACCATTGTTGACTTGGTGTAGCCGTCTTTGCTGACTTTGATTTTGTCTTGGGCCTTTATGGCTGCTGACTTGTCTGCTGACATGGTTGCTGACTGCTAAGTCGGACAGCTCCCTTTCTATGCACAATCTATAGGTGTGCTCCTTTGGAAAAGTCTTTTGGGCCATCTGGCAAAAGTCTTCCTTGGTTGCTTTGCTGAAGGGGATATTTCCTCTGAGGAGTTTCTTCAGCGTTGCTTCAAGATTGGTCTGGACAGGTGCCGGAGTCTCTTTATAGCTCTTCGAGAAGATCGTCAGTGGGACGGAGGTCTTGTAAACAAAGCTTTTCTTTTTCTGAATCAGCTGTTGTATGAGCTGTATCAGGTTCTTGAGCCCGTGAATACGCCTGGTTGGCCAGAATGCTTCTGGGCATGGCTTGACTTTTGGAGCATGTTTGGGATCATATTCCATCTTCGCGTCACCTTCTTTGATGCCTTCAAGTGTCACGACAGAAATGCTCAAAAACATCTTTGTGTCAGTAACAAATTCAGCAATACAGGAAACGAAATGAAGTTGAATTCCTTTATTCTTTGTTATGGAGATGAAACTTTTGCAAGCCTCCATAATCTCTTTTGGCATTTTTTTCCAAAACTGATAAGTCGGTGGAATGAAGTACCATCTGTTTTATGAATCCATATGAGTAAAGCATGGATGCATATTTTGAGTCTATTTCATGACTCAACTTCACTTGATTCCAACTGTTGCTAGACTCAGTGGTGAAGAAGGGAGTGTTCATCCCTTATCCAATTTGTTCATTCCATCTCTGGAATTGAACAGTATGATCGGATTTGATTTTTGAACGAACATTGTCCACCTTTTGAGGGCGTAGCGAGGGTTCCTCAGACATAATGTCCGAAAGTTTTAAAGGTTTAAATTTCTTTAAAAACTCAAACTCATTAAAATGTGTTTTATCTGGTTTATTTAGGTTTTTCAACCTTGTAAAACTCAAATGGGGTAACCAATTTTGTCTTGAATGATTTCTCATTACTAGACAAGTCCGTTTCCAACAGGGATGGATCCGTTAAGACTTCCATTTCAGCTTGAGACTGACACGTAGAAGTCCCTAATTCCGATTTCATCGAAATCGTTAAGGTTTCCTTTCCAACTCTAGATTGGCAGGCAGATATCCCTGATTCCCCTATCTTCAAAGAAGATTGGGTTGTGATTTCCTTCTCATGCTTGGCATGACCAGTAGAAATCCCGGGTCGACCTGTGTTTATCAAAACACTATAGTCATCCGTCTGCTGATTAGCTGACGTTGTGGCTTCCTTTTCTCGCGATGGAGATCCGGTAGAAATCTCGGAGGAGCTTGGCATATCATGCCGTTTGGTGAGTTCTTTTAACCCTTCGGTTAATTCCTTAACCTTGAGTTGTAAGAGTTCTCCACTTAACCCGTATCGGGCACAATTCTCATGTATGTCTCCTCGTTCTGAGAGAACTAAAAGATTGTCGAATAGTGACTGTAGGGTTGAAAGCAATACCATGAATGTGGCAATTATTGCTGCTAGGTTCGTCAGTGTGCTGCTGAGTGGATGCATTTTACCTGTCTGTAACACAAGAAAATTCTCGAGTAAGAGTATCAGGTAAATAATTTTTATCTCCTTTAATGTGTTCAACAGTAAAAGAGAATTGGAAGAACCATTGCTACCAACCGAGTAATCTACCGCGACAAAGTGAATCTTCTAAATTTCTTGTCATAAAACTGACAAAATTTTTACAGTTAGTTCTTACTAGAAATTCTTTGGGAGGAAGATAAATGTAAAACTTTTTACTGCTAAAATTTCTTTTTCATAAGAATGATAGTTTGTTTCAGTAGATGAAAATGTTCCTGATGTATATTTGCATATTCTCTCAGAATCATTGATTTTGCATTTTAGGACTGTTGCCCAAGTATGATCCAAGGCATCAGTTTCTAAAATCAGTTTTGCATGTGGATCTGGTAGAGTTAACACCGGGAGGTGTTTCATCATTTGTTTGATCCTGATTACTTCTAGACTATCAGTGGGTGTCCATTCCCATTTGACATCTTTCTTTAGTTTCTTTTGAAAGGGTTTCCTAATTTTTGCTAAATTCTTTATGAATTGTTCAGCATATGTTAGGCATCCTAAGAAACGTTGAAGTTGTTTTATATCTTCAATTTCATTCGAAAAAGCGGCTAGTTTTTCCAGAATATGATTTTGGAGGATGATTTCTCCTTTTGAGATGTTTAGACCTAAGAAATCTATCTTGGTTTTACACAACTCTGATTTCTTTTTGCTAAGTGTTATCCCAACATTTCTTAAGGCATTTAATACATTAAGTAATTGCTCTTTATGTTGATCCATAGTTTTTGAAAAGACTAGGATGTCATCAACATAAGCTAAGCAAAATTTAAAGAATGGTTTGAGGATATCGTCCATTCTTCTTTGAAATATGTTGGGTGTTAGTTTTAACCCGAAAGGCATTACAAGCCACTCATAATGTCCTAAAGGACAACTGAATGCAGTAAAGGGAATAGCTCTTTCGGTTAGACGAATTTGCCAAAACCCGGATTTGCAATCAAATTTAGAAAACCTTTGTTTTCCTCTGATGGCAACTATTAATCTTTCTTTGTTAGGAAGATAGTAGCCATCCATTTTTGTGGCTTCATTAACCTTTTTATAGTTAATGACCATTCTAGCTTTTTCACATTTTATCTCTGCCTGATTCCGAACCAGGAAAGCAGGAGATGTATGTGGAGAATAACTTGCACGGATTAAACCTTGAGTTAGAAAGTCATTTATCTGTGTTGAGGATTCTTTAACATCAGAAGGAGTGTAAACCATGGGTTTTTCTCGGATTTCTTTTTCAGGATCAAGAAGTTCGAGGTCGGCATATGGTTTTTGTTTATGCCACCATTCTAAGGGTTTCTCAAAACAAGTGGATTCTAGAAGCTGCTAAACTTCAGATTCACAGGATTCAGCAAGGAGTAGAGTTTCTAAGGGAGGAATCGCATCACCACGCTTGCTGCATTTTTTTAAGACCTGATGGAAAACATTTCCATTGCCAGAAATGGCATAGGCTTCAATGGGTTTTAATGCGTAGACAAATATAGAAAAATTATCGAGTTTGCGTCGAGTGCGACATCGAAGTTTATAGTAGACTGGTGTTTGCTCTACAGGTGCATGAAACATGAGCCATTCATTTCCGAGGACTAAATCTGGTCCTGAGTTTATGTTTGGTCCTAAACTAATGAGTTTTGGGATCATAAACTTTTCACCTCCAATGTCGAGATGAATGTTTCGGGCTTCTGTAGGAAGAGATATATTTTCTCTTGAGCCTACTGTTACTTGAAGGGGTACTTCAAGTGGATTCCATAGATCCGTGGGAAGTAGATTTTGTTTGGCTAGGCAATATGAACTTCATGTATCTATGAGAGCGTGCATATGGAATTTAATATATCCGGGTAGTTGAAGCATGACCGTGATATAAGAATTTCTAGAAGCTACATGCCCTGCGTTTATGCAGATACTCATTCACAGAAGGTGCCTGAAGAGTTTGACATGTTTTCTGAGTTTTTCGAGGAGGAGGACTCAGTTTCTAGATGAAGTTCATATACTTCATCTTCTGACTGGATGTCATCATAATGGATGATTTCCAATCCACTTTCTTCGGCTAGTAACATATAAGTACTGTACCACCGTTGTTGTTTATCACTTGGAGAATCTTTTACAAAATGTCCTTCTTTCTAGCATATCCAGCATTTGCATTTGCTTGGGGTTTTCCCCTTTGGGCAGTATGCATTTGATCCTTTATTGGATGTGGTAGGGCCTGAATTTGTTCGTTTTCTAAAGTATTTATTGCTGGGAGTATACCTAGTTTTAGAACTTTTTTGTATCCAAAATTTTTTCTGTTGAAATTTCTTAGGATATTTTCTTTGCTTAAGGGAAGTGGTTTTACAACCATAAGCTCCTACATTTTTGTTCTGGTTTGAAAAACATAATGTTTGTTTATTTGCCTTACTACTTTTGTTCTGTAGTTTTTGGGTTTCACAAAGATTTGCCAACATGTCTTGTACAAATCTGTGTCTTCTTCCTAAAGTGTCAAAGTTTAGGAAATTATCCATGGTTAGAGTACCAAGTTCTAGATTATTTTGTCAATATTTTGTAGTGTAGTCTTTTTCAGCTACATGTGCAAAAGGTTCTGGAAATTTTACATAAAAGATAGACAAATAAGGTTTCTGATCTTCTTTTTGTAATTTATAGAACTTGCAAATTCGCAATAATACTTCTCATAGAAACAAATGTTACAGATTTGTAACTTGATTAATTTCTGAAGAGTTTCTATACGTTTTCTTTGTTTAGTACTCTCATTGTAAGCTTCTAGGGTTGGATGTATTCCTAGAAATTCCTTTGATATCTTAGCCACTAATCCTTTCAAGATATTGGCTATCGATATTGAGGTATTAGCTCATTTTTGGTCTTCGGGAAGGTTGTCCCACCAATGAGCTACATTACCCTGTAAAGCATGGGTAAATAAATTAAATGTTGAATCTTTGTCCCAAGATTCATGCATATTTGCAGCATTGCTCATGCTTCTTTCCCATTCTTTAAGGACTTTTTCTCCATCTTTGGGGCAATCCAAGTTGAGATAAAATCCAAAAGGGTTTATGCTATCTATGCTTTGGTGTCCCTTAGTAGCATTTGAAGGATCGACATTTGTGTATTTTGTCGAATACTTTTGTCCTCCCAGGGATATTTTGGAGTGGGAGAAACTTTCTCGTTGTTGCGGGTGCACTGCAGTATAGTTTCGGAAGTTATCTTGAAAGCTATCTTCAGTTTCGGAAGTTATCTTGAAAGCTATCTTCCATATGGGTGTCTCGTACCCTTGATGTTTCTGCTTCAAAATGGTCGCTACCACGAAGCATTCTAATCTTTTACCAAGATCATCTTCCTTTTTGTCTTTAGTAGAGTAGTCTATTTTCTTGGTATTTTCTTCTACAACTTCATTAGATTCCCAGGCTTCTAGTTCATTGTCGTGTTGCTCTTGTTGTTTATTAGAGGAAGGGTTTTCCTCTTGAACATAATAAATCGGTTGGCAACCAAAAGTATTATATTCTTCGTAAACTTCATCATCGGTGGAGGATTATGTTTTAGAAGCGATCCTAAAAGCAGGTGGTGTTGGATCCTTTTTTCTAGGTGCTATGCAAGGTGTTGCAAAGTACACTAGGTTTTTAAGTCATCCGGTGATGTCAGAAAGGCCTAATGGTAATGGAGTTTCCATATCCATTAAATAGAAAAACTCATCCATTTTTACAAAGCTAAGAGGTTTAACTTTTGTTTAATTTTTTTGATCTTGCATCGTAGTCTATAGATGCGATTCGTATATCTTTCCCAAATGGAAATAGTACATTTCCATGGAATAAATTGTATCATCTTCAGGTTGAAATATGTTTCTTAGTAAGAGAGTGAAGGCAAGGCCATCTCTCTTTCTTTGTAAACGATCTAAATTTTTTTGCCTATAGATCATCTATTTCGAGATGTTGTCCATGCTTGTTCAACATCTTCCTTTGTCCAGAATTTTCTGTGAGAATTTTCGGGAAATCCTATGACTGGTGTTTGGGCTTCTTCCCAGTGGTCATATATTCATGTTTCTCTTCCTATGAAGACAACATACCAATATTTTGTTTTTTCTGGTTTTTCGTATATACATGTAGAGGCGTCTCCTGTTGAAGCGGTATCTACAGGTTGAGATACGATTTCTTCTTGGGTCATTATGTAGATCTCTCTTTGCAGAATGATAACCAAATCTTCTAAGAGTTGCTTAGATAGCATATTCTTGAAGTTCGAGTTATTCAATCCTAAATTGATGTTTCAGGTCTTTGATATATCATTTTAATCCTTCTGGACCGAGTCCTAAGAATCGTCCATCTCGGATTATCCTTCTTCCTTCGTTGTTATAATCTACAACTAAAGGATTTTCTTCTAACTCTTTGAGTTTGGCTTGAACTCGTAAGAGCCGATCTTTTACTTGTCGAATTCAGACCTTCTGGAATTCGATTTGATTATCATACCTTTTAGTCATGATAAGTTCTCGCAATCGCGAATAGTTTATAAGTCTTATTGCTGGATTAGACCTATTTTGTTCCATATTGGAAGTTTTGGGTTTTTGTACATTATGTTACCTATATGTAACACAAGAAAATTCTCAAGTAAGAGTATCAGGTAAATAACTTTTGTCTCCTTTAATGTGTTCAACAGTAAAAGAGAATTGAAAGAACCACTGTTGCCAGCGAAGTAACCTACCTCGACAAAGTGAATCTTCTAAATTTCTTGTCATAAAACCAACAAAATTTTTACTATCAGTTCTATCTAGAAATTCTTTAGGGGCAAGATAAATATAAAATTTCTTTTTCCCATTTTTTACTACTAAAATTTCTTTTTCATAAGAATGATAATTTATTTAAATAGATGTAAAAGTTCCGAAGGTACATTTACATATTCTATCTGAATCATCGGTTTTGCATTTTAGCCCCGCTGCCCATGTATGGTCTGAGGCGTCAGTTTCTAAAATCATTTTGGCATATGGATATGGTAGAATTAAAGCAGGGAGATGCTTTACCATGTGTTTGATCTTGATGACTCTAGAGCTATTGTCGGGATTCCATTCCCATCTGACATCATTTTTTGTTGAAAAGGTTTTCTAACTTTTGCTATTTTTTTATGAATTCTTTAGCATACATTAGACATCCTAAGAAATGTTGAAGTTGTTTAACATCTTCAATTTCATTCAGGAAAGCCGATAGTTTTTCCATAATATGATTTGGAAGAATTATTTCTCCTTTTGAATGTTTAAACCTAAGAAATTTATCTTGGTTCTAAACAAATCGGATTTCTTTTTGTTGAGTGCTATCCCAGCAGTCTTTAAGGCATTTAATACCTTAAGTAATTGTTCTTTTTGCTGGTCTTTGTTTTCAGAAAAAACTAAGATATCATCAACATAAATGAGACAAAATTTAAAGAATGGTTTGTGGATACCGTCCATTCTTCTTTGAAAGATGTTTGGTGCTTTTTTTAATTCGAATGACATAACAAGCCATTCATAATGTCCTGAAGGACAATTGAATGCAGTAAGGGGAATAGCTCTTTCGGTTAAATGAATTTGCCAAAACCTTGACTTGCAATCAAATTTTGAAAAACCATTGTTTTCCTCTTATTACAGCTATTAACCTTTCTTTATTAGGAAGATAGTAGTCGTCCATTTTTGTGGCTTCATTAACCTTTTTATAGTTAATGACCATTCTTGCTTTTCCACGTTTAATCTTTACATGATTCCGAACAAGGAAAGCAACAGATGTATGTGGAGAATAAATTGTTCGGATTAATCCTTGGGTTAGCAAGTCATTGATCTGTGTTGTTGAATTTAGGATCCCTTTTCCATAATTCCGAGCAAGAGAAAGAAGAAAGAAAAAAGAGAAAAGGGAAGAAAAACTCTCAGGTAGAGAGAAGAAAAAATAAAAGAGCAAAGAGAGATTGCGCCAAGCAAAGGGAGAGAGGGAGAGAGTAACTCAAGAATGAGATGTGTAACTTGATTAATTCTGAACTACAATACCTCTATTTATAGTAGAAGAGGAAGTAGAGTCCTTATATAATTAGTCTTTCAATCCTAATTACATTCCAACTCTAACTCTCTAAGATAAGTCTATTCAAATCAAACTACTAGAAGCCTAATATGAGTTGAGCTAGGACTCGTGCTTTATTCACGTGAATATAAGGGAGAAGGCCAGCTTGTAGCCTTATCCTTGTGGGTCCCTCTTGATTTTCCTGCTCATCTTGATAAGGTTGACAACTCGTGAGATATTCGTGGGTCCCACTTGATCTTTAAGTCTTCTAACTCAATTCAGCTTGTGCTTCTTAATTCTTGAGTGAGGATTTTTCTTGGTGTCCCACGTCCTCATGGTGGGTCCCACCAGCTTGAGCACCATGGTGGGTCCCACATTGTAACACTCCCCCTCAAGTTGGGGGTGAGAAGACATCATAAATGCCCAACTTGTTGCATATGGTAGACATTATCTTATGAGTGACCGGCTTGGTGAGAATATCTACAACTTGATTTTGTGATGATATATGCTTTAGAGATAAGAAACCAGCTTGGAACTTTTCTCGTATAAAATGGTAATCAACCTCAATATGCTTTGTCCATTCATGGAAGACTGGATTCAATGTAATGTGTATTGCTGCTTGATTGTCACAGTATAGATTTATTGGAGCTTCTTTGTGGAATCTTAATTCAGTGAGAAAAGATCTTATCCATATGAGTTCACGTGTGCCATGGCTCTGTATTTTGCTTCTACACTCAACCGTGCTACTATATTTTGCTTTTTGCTTTTCCATGTAACCAGATTCCTTCCAACCATCGTGCAAAATCCCGAAGTAGATTTTTTGTCATCTGGGGATCCGGCCCAGTCTGCATCTGAGAATCCTTCGATGTTGAAGTGACCATGTTTTTTTATAGAGAAGCCCCCTTTCAGGAGCTCTTTTTAGATATCATAGTATTCTTTCAAGTGCTTGCCAATGACTTGTGCATGTATTGCTACACACAAGTAAATAAGTTGTCCCACTAGTCTTTGATATTTTCCAATATCTACATCTTCTCCAATGCCTCCACATAATTTTGTATTTGCATCCATAGGAGTGTCTGCTAGTTTACATCCCATCATTCATGTTTCTTCCAGTAAATCAAGGGTATACTTCCTTTGGGATAAGACAATTCCATGTCTGGATTGTAATACTTCAATACGCAAAAAATATTTGAGCAATCCAAGATCCTTCGTCTTGAATTCAGCACATATTTTCTCCTTTGTTTTCTAAATGCCCTCGGAATCACTCCCAGTTAAAATAATATCATCGACATATACAACTAGAATCACCTTACCTCTCGTTGTATTTTCAATAAATATTGAGTGATCTGTAGAGCATCTGTGAAAACCGGCCCGTCTGATGGCTTGATTAAATTTCTCAAACCATGCCCGAGGGGATTGCTTTAGACCATATAGAGATTTTTTCAGGCAGCATACGAACTCCCCTTCAACCACATACCCAGGCGGTTGTTGCATGTAAATTTCTTCTTTAATATCATCATTAAGAAATGCATTTTTTACATCCAATTGATATATTGGCCATGATGAATTGGCTGCCAGAGATAGAGAAGGTTTCTTCATACTCAATACTATAACACTTAGTATAACCTTTGGCAACCAGTCGTGCAATGGACCCATCTGAATTATGTTTGATAGTATAAACCCGCTTGCAACAAACAGGTTTTTTATCTGTGGGAAGAGGAACCAGTGACCATGTATGATTTTCATTAAGTGTCTTCATTTCTTCATCCATTGCTGCCTTCCACCATGGATGTTGTAGAGCCTCTTGATATGACTACGGAATAGATATGGAGGAAATAGAAGAAAGAAACTGACTACATAAAGGTGAGAGGTGATGATGAGACACAAAATTGGAAATAGGATGAGAAGTAGAAGATTGAGTGCATGATCGAGGTTCTTTCCGTATAGTAGTAGGACAAGTATCATATTGAGGACCAAAAATGACTAGTGATAAAGGACTTACCTCTGGTGGATCTGTTAACTCGGCAGGTGTGGTGTTGGCCACTTGCTCTAGGGGTTGAATAATCTTTGTATCATGAGGCACAATCAGTTGAGGGGAACTTGGTACTGAGGACATACCAGGAGGAGCGCTATCAGAATAATATGAGGAGTCTTAAAAAAATGTTACATCCCTGGACACAAATGAACGTTGAAGAGTAGGACTATAACAAACATAACCCTTCTGTGTGCGAGAGTATCCCAAAAAAATACACTTGATAGATTTAGGATCAAGTTTGTTGTGTCTAGGTAATGAATTATGAACAAAACATTGACATCCAAAGACTTTCAACGGTAATGAAAATGGATCATCATTTGGTAATAATCTAAACTAGGGAGATTTATTACCAAGAACAGTAGATGGTAGACGACTTATAAGAAAGCAAGCCCTAAGGACAGCATGAGGCCAATAAAAGTATGAAACTTTCATGGCATATAACAAACCTCGAGCTACCTCAAGAACATGACAATTTTTTTGTTCAGCTACACCATTTTGTTGAGGAGTGTAGACGCATAATGTTTGATGGATAATGTCATTTTCTTGACAAAAAGAGTCAAGGTCTTTGGAAATATATAATCATACACAAAAACATTCTTTTAAAAAGCAACGCTAGTTTGGTCCATTTGCACTCAACTAGATCGTTCTGATTCAAAAACTGGAAAACCAGATCATCAAGATAGAGAAAACGTTTAAGAAAAATATTTTTCGTTTTTTCTTCGAAGCATGGATTCATACAGCAGTAGTTCTAAAATGCTACCAATATATTCTTCTGAAAAACTTGAGTGGAGTTAGCATTAAGAGAGTACCTCAAACAATTTGAGTTTCTTCAAGAGCCATGAGGAAAAGACAGTTGAAGTTCAAGAAACAATTTTTTTTTATTTGCTTGTGATCTCGCACGTGTGAAATCGCACAATGTCTTCACGTTCGCAGGAGGAAAAATTAGTTCTCCCCTAACTTAGGTCTTTGGTTTTTCGCCGAGACGATGCGGGGGGGAGGGGGGTCTAGCGGCACCAACAAGAAGCTATCGTTGGAGCTGTCGATTGCGACGGAAGCAACGGCGAAGGTAGCGGCTACCGAGATGACGTAGGGGTAAGGGAGATTGCAACGAAAGCGGCTGGCGAGCAGCTATCGATGGCGACGAAGGCGGCCACAATAGCAGATGGGAGGGACTCGACAGTGATAAGGATTGGCGACGGCAGACAAGGGGAGGAAGAAATCTAAGTCGAACTCGAAGACGAGTCCCGCTCCCGCCTCCCACCTCCCGCCTCCCGGGCCCTCGTTAAATTAACAAGCCGGCTCGTGAGCTTTCAAACCGAACGAACCAAACCATGGTTCGGTCGAGCTCGGCTCGTTAACTCAATCCAGATAAATCGTATCAAACCAATCTGGAACAAAGTTGAGCTCAAACCGGCTCGGTTCAATGCCCACCCCTACTGACACCTACCAACAGGGATGACTAGGTTGACACTTCATGTATAGTGATTTAATGCCGACCCATTTGGAGTTTCCAATGTCTTATACCTAGTATTGGACCGGTAAGCTTGGAGTTTGTCGGAACTAAAAAGAAAAATGAAATGTCTTACACCCTACTAGTATTGGCTTAATGACGATCCATTTTGCCCAAGCTGAAAGTCATATTTCTTTTACACTAACAACCGTATAAACAAACAAATTCCAAATTTGAATCAGATCTCGGTTTGGTAATGGCTTTGGTAATGGTTCAATCAGTTTGGAGAGCATTAATGAAGGATTTAAGTCGGTGTAGCAGTGGTCTGAACTGCTCACCTGCTACATAGCGGTCGCCGGTCGGTATCAAGCAGCAGCCAAGGAGTGGTTGGATGCATTTAATTCCACGTTAGGAAAGCTACGATTCTGGAGTAAGTATTCTTTCCTGCCCCACCGATCAGGTTGTCCTGATATTTGGTCGGCACCAAATCTTTGCACCCTGCGAAGCGCTATCAGATCTGACCAAATTTCGTCTCATCCAAATTAAATCTAAACTGAAAGTGTCTTGTTCAAGTTCACTTACCCGATTTGATTAATAATGATTAATGGGTGTGGATTAGATCGAAATTAACAAGTCCAGTCGCCACCATCTGCCAAGAGCCAAATCCACGCTCCCACTCTTTTCTTCGTTAACATTTTGACTCTTACCCACAGTTTAAACACAGTACTTTCTTTGTAGGAATAAGGAATGAGGACCCTCTACCCAAAGCTCTGTCTCTTTCCATCTGCCTAAGTTTAAACTTTCCTCTGTCATCAACTTTTAAACTTCAAATTGGGCAATGCGCATTCAATTGATTCTTCTATTTCAGGAACCCATCTTGGATCTGTCAAGTTTTTCAAAATTCTTCCAAAAGGAACAAACCCAAATATAAGAAGGAAAACTAATATTATTCCTCAACCCTAAACCCTAAATCTTGCAACATGTATTTTTATTTGGACCAATACTAAAAAACAGAACCCCCGTCGTCTGAATTCTGAACAGGCCCAAAATAACAATAAAAGGAAGACAGAAGGGGTGATTCAATCATGAATTTCACTAAAAACAACTCATCAGATTTTGGTAAATTAATTTCAGATTAGATTACCAACCAGGCAGACAGAAGAGAAGAAAGCCAGTGAACCACGCCAATGACTACTACTCCCCTCAACCCCTTTATTACAGAGACACGGAACAGAAGACAATTTCAGTCGCCACAGCAAGAGAAGAGCAAGCCTCTAATTTATTCAATTACGAGGTAACACGAACTACGAACTAATGTCCGGATTGAACGGTTCCCATAATCACCTTTAAGAATCGAGATGAAAACTATAGGGGAAAGCAAGACCATTCTCTTTAACCAGAGGACGAAGAGGAAGCTAACCACGAGTTGTACGGATTAATGCGAAGAGATCTTGAAGCTGAGGGATTTGTTTATCCAGGACTTCCAGCTTCCGTTCCCCTTTCGACCGATCGCCGCTCGTGCACCCTCATCCGAACCCTGCTGTTGCTGCTTCTTGCATAAGAGGAATGTCCTTGCGCCGCGCGACCCGATTGGCTCCCAAGGGCTAAGAGCTAAAAAATGAAAATCACAGATTAGTTATTTTTAATGGTGTAAAACAAATAGAAACGAAAGGGAAACCCTAGATGATCGAATTTAGGGAATGATGAATTAGTTAATTACCGTCGGCACCGGCAGCATTGGCGGAGTAGAGAAGGAAATTGTCGAGATCAGAGCCGAGGACGGGAAGGCGGCCCTCACGAGCATAATATCTAAGGGCGGTGTCAATGACGGCATCGACGAGCTCTCCCTCATTGACGAGAAAGCGGAGTGGGCCAGAGCTACCGAGGACGTTAATAGTGATGAGGAGACGACCGCCAATTTTGGCGGCGTGCGGCTTCTTAGGCTTCAGCAAGAGTACCGACATGTTTATGGAATAAATCAAATGGCGCGACGAGAATTAAGCCTTTTTTTTTCTTCTTCTTCAAAAGGAATAAAGGAAGGAAACTGGATCCGATTATGAGAAAAAGAATCAGAGAGCAGTGGCGAAGAAGGAAACAAAAGAGGTGAAAGAGGTGGAAGGGATTTATGGATCGAGGCCGAGGCAGCGATAGTACCAGCCGTGGGAGCGAGATCCGAAGGAGGAAGAAGCAGAAGCGAGAGGAGAAGAGCAGGTTAATCGGAGGAAGAAAAGAGAGGAGAATCGCGCAGTTACCCTCGGTGGTGGTACACCGGAGGAGGGATGCCGCATGCGCACGGGCTCCACCATTCACAACCCACGAGAGAGTAAGCGAGAGAGAGGCAGAAGGTGGATGCAGGCTTGCAGCTCTCCTCTGACACTTGATGCCTCTGCCTCGTTTCCTTTTTTCTCCAGGACTTGCTATTTTCTCTTTCCTTAAACATAAATTTAATATGGTTTCGCTATTTCTTAGTCGGTCCAAGTTGACGACTGATTCTAATCTACGTCTCCTATTCCAACTAAGAGTTTTGGGTGGTTATGGTGAGAAGCAAATGAGATGAATGAAGATGAAGAAAAACGGACGGCCAAAAAGAGACCCGTACGGAAGATATTATCTCCGACACCTGCAAACAAGTGGTTCTCTCCTAAAAAGAATGGGTTTTCTGTCGTCTACCCTTTTTAACGCATCGTAAGGGGCATATTCCTCTCCTTCCATTTAACCACCGAAAGTTGGCCTAAATTGTGAAGACTCGAGTGCTCTTCCGGTTTTGAAAAAGGAGAAAGCTAATGTTGATGTCTGAGTACATGAAGCTTGAGCAGACGTTTTCTAATAAAAACTAGCAAGTAGAGAGTTGTGGCTGCTTCAAGGCCGTCCGTCCCTGAAAGAATAATAGACAGAGCATCTTCGTCCGCTTCATATTCCACCTTGGGTGTTTTTAACAAGGCATTTGTTTGTCATATTGGGCGTTCCAAATACGAGTCTCTTTGACTCGAATCTTAGGAAAGCTAATGCGTACATGATTTTCTTTTTCTTTTGTTTAAAGCAGTTATGAATGGAATAATTCCTTCCTTTGTGAATTGTTCCCACTAATACTCAAACCCAGTGATGAAGGTTTGGAGGTGGCAATTACATGAACGTAAGACCAATGTAAAAAACACCTTAAACAGCGAGATGATTGATTATACATTTACCGAAACAGCAAACTTACCGAAACAGCAAACGAGATACTTGTACCAAAAAAAGCACATCTAGCAAACTCAACCAGCATCTGACAAAGCTGGAAAAATTACATCAGCAGTCTTCAAAATCAGCAAACAGCTCATTTATTTGTTCATCTGTCCAGTTAGTGTGTGATACCCCTGAGATCAGCTTCTTTTTTCCCTTATTTCTCTCATGGTTAGTCTCCTCGGCTGGGGCTCCAAGCCTAGCATTCTCACGAGATGAGGTTCCTGCTGCACCTTCCCGTGGCCTTTGTGTGGCCCCCTCAAGCACAGCTTCTCTTGTTGTGACTATCTCATTAGCCGCTCTATTGAGCCTCTTCTCTACTGAACTTGACACTGCTGCAGCCACTTGGCTACCTTCTATGAAATTGACAGATTTGGATATAAGAATACAAGAATAAATTCTACAAAACAACACAAGGGAAGGTTTAACTACAGATGCAAAAACAAGTTAACCTAGAGAAAGCAATAGCTGAATGTATTTCTCTTGCAAGGCATACCATAATCTGTGCATGTGACTGGAATCGTAGGGAACTTCCGCTTTGGACGGGGTGCACTTTCTATATTGAAGACCTGTTAATGATGAAAATATTCTAAGTTGCTTCACTTCAATGACACTCCAACCTCAGAACAAATAAGAAACAACAAACCACTCTTTTAAAGTCATGAGATCTAATAGTTAGCACAATTCTACCACTAAAGTGGTTAAAAATTGTACTCTCAAAAAAACAGAAGCTGAAGAAGAAAAGAAACAAAAAACATTGCTGGAAGATGTATTGCTTTCACCATGTTTGAGTGAGCCCAGGATCAAACTCTGGGAAGCACGATAATGGACTGTAAGAAAATATATCATCATTCACTAAAAATTCTCATTTTCCAGAACTACTAGTCCTAACTTTGGAGGATGCAGCTTTGACATCCTTTGGCTTCATAAAGTAATAATCAATAAAAAGTTGGGTACATGGTTTGGTACCAGGCCAAAGAGCCAAATACACTAACATAGAGAGCAACAATGAATCTTCTCATCAAATATGAGATCTAACATGCTGGTAAAACAAACAAAACCAGTTGAGAGAGATCTTCCTTTGGCATAACATACTTGAAGGCTATGTACTTGTGGTTCCCGATTTTTATATTACTAGCAGTATCACTCAAGTTCTCCTTAGACATAAAATTGGGATGTTAATAGACTTGTAAGTAATTGACAAAGAATTATCTATAAGACTTGTAAAGTGAAGTTGTATTTAGGATGACACGGATCTAATTTGTTGAAAGTCATAGACAAGCTTAGGTGGCATTATTGCAAATATCTTATGTTCTTTGTCCTTTCTTCACTCTTTCTAGGGTGAAGGGAATACTTGTAATTTATGTACTCTTCACATCTATAAATAAAGGTTAAGGGGGAGGATTTGGATATCTTCTCTCATCTTATCTCCTCTACGTGGCCATCTATCTCTCTCTCATTCGTTCTCACATCTCTCTTCATTCACGTCACTTTACTTCTTCTCCTCTTCTCCTTCCCTCTCCTTTCCTATACTCGAAGTTGAAGATCTCAGTATTATGGAGTCCTAAAATCAACATGGTATCATAACAATGATTTCAAGATTCCAAAATTTATTTTTACTCAGATCATGATTCATGAAAGAATTACATGGAGGAACCGCATGACAAAGATAAGTTTATCTCTAGTTCTTGGTTCTGAAGCAGTTGATATTTCATGCTTCTCTTCGGTACCATTTATTGCTGCTAATCTGCTGGTATGCTTGCTACTTTTCTCGGTATACTTGTCGGTATCTTAAGTTGTTGTGCTTCTCCCAAGAGTGGTATACTTGGCTGAATTCGGTTTTTCCTCTTTAAGTTGTTGGATAGAACCTCTGAAAACTAGCTGCAAGAGACCTCACTTCCATACTTTGGAGAAACTGATCCGTCGGTTGTCCTTGTATCAATCAAGGCTTAAGGTTTATGAAAACCATTTCAGTTTTTCAGAGGCTGAAAACCAAAGGACCCTGCAATGAAGTCAGCACTCGAAAGTTGCTTGCCATCATATGAGAATTTGGTATTATTGATTTCAGAGGCAAACAACCTACATGCTCTAATTGGTACGATGATGTCTTGATCCTTTCACTCAAGACTTGAATTCAAGATATGTTGAAGACCCGTTTTGAAGACCCGTTTTACTCACAACAGAAGGGTTGTAATGCTTTATCAGTGACAGTGGAGGTCAAACTCGCCCATAACCGTTTCTATCGGGTACAATAAAAAGGTGGTTGAAGCGACTCCCAAGTTCGGTCTGGCATTGGCTCTTAAGCCATGTGTTGAAGTGCAGATATAGAAGAGTCTCACATGACTCTCATAACAAGAAGTCTTATAGAACCAGAATTATTATGGAAGGTCTCATTGGAGAGTTTCATTTAAAAGGTGTTTTAGTTATGTTAATCTTCTATTTATGTTCAGTTGTTATTGTTCTAGAACTTATCTTTTGGTGTTTAACTTTGGGTGTAATTGGGACAAAAGTAGTTTAATTGTAATTGGACTCTACTACTTTCCTCAATTATAAATAGGAGCTGATGTACTCAGATTACAACAAATTAGTGAAATTTTTCTCTTCTCCAGAAATTCAACATGGTACCAGAGCAAGTTCTGTGAGTTGACTTAATCAACCCACAAAGATAATGTGATCCTTTTCTGATTTATCATCTTTAGTAGTTTAGGTTTGTATTCTTTCTTTTTTTTCTCTTTTTAGTCCCAATACCCATTGTTTTCTTGGCGTTTGCACATCCATACTAAGCTTTTCATATTGAAAATTATATATTGAAAGAAAGATCTTCAAGACTACTTTTCAATACAAAAAAAATTTTGGAAATCTGAATTTTCTACAAAGAGAAATCGATATTTGAAGTAACAAATGTCAGACTACAAGAGAGGTTCGTGCAGTAGCAAAAACCTTCAACTTTCGACCCATTTTATGCCATCAAGAATGAGACATTATATGGAGAATTATATATCAAAAGAAATATTTGTCAGTCTATTTTTTCCCTACTCAACCAATTCTCAATCTGATTTTTCTAGAGGGAGATCAATCTTGGAAGAGTCAATGATTATGCTGGCCAAAGAAGAAAGAGTACTCAATTTGGCCAGATTACAAAGTCCGAAATCTATCAAATTCTTTATCTCAAAAGAATTTTATTTTATGAAGATAAGTTATACTATTGAAGTCTAGTTTTATAAGGAGAAATTTCATGTCAGTCTGATCTATATTTAAGGAGATATCGGCATTAGAGTCGGAAAGGGTCAAGCTACACAACAAAGAGAATCAAGAAGTTATAAAAGATTCAAGAACGAATCTTTTGTGTCAAATTAGGTGTTAAATTAAAGCTCTTCGAGTCTAGTTTCTTGAGCAACAAACCGTTTGTAATTCTAAGTGATATTTTGTGAGATATTAATATCAGAAGTACCAAATGTCAGTTCTGCTAAAAACCTTTTTTTTCCTATTTTTTCTCCTATTATCTCTCTAGGCATTGACGTAAATTGAGTTTCCTTTTCTACTAAAATCCAAGCTTTATAGCCAAATTTGTCTTCTAATCAAAGAGTTTTGGTCTGACTTCAACATTATCTTCTTTTTTGCATCCTCTTTGATCCCAGAAATCTCTGATTTTTGGAAAGTCTAATTTAGGAATGTGCTGCTAATTCAGGAAAGTCTATCATTGGAAAGTTTGTGTCTTGATTCTACTAAATTTGGAAAGTATTCCAGATAGGAATTCGTTGAGTATTTGATTAAAAACTTTCGTGATATGGACTAATCAATTTCAAAACAGAAACTTGCAAGTTAAATTATGCAATTATCAAAGTTTCCATAGTCAATGTTGTATTCAAGTTTGGAGTTTTTGTTACTTGCTTGTATATCTTCTGCATCATCAACTTCAAAAAAATTTGCTCTCCCTCATGAAATTATCTTTAGGTTATACTTGGTCAAATTTGTTAAGTTATTTTTCTATTATTATAATCTTCTTCTTATTATTGAGGTGGTTATTTTTCCTTCGCTACATTCCCCACATATCCCTTTTTATCGGTTACCTTTCTCCTACCATTCTTGTTTTACTCTTGCATACTCTTTTGGGGTCAACCTCTTGTGCGTTGCTTTGGTTGGTTTTTAGTTTTATATACATATGGGTGTTTTAAGTACATTGAAACTTTTTTATGATTACCCTCAAGTGGATTTTTATCGTTGTCCTTTGAGTGACAAACGTTATCCTTTTTAGTGATTATTATCACTATTTTTGTTTGAAATCCTATGAGGTTGGTTTAGAATTTTTTTGATACACACATCACTCAGCTTATTTTTTGAGAGTTTGTGTCTGATTGAGTTCTTATCCTCGAGACACCTTGACAGAGGAGATAATAAATATAGTTATGCATTTGTTTCAAACTGGGATTACACTGATACCTTCCAGCATGGGGGGGGGTTGTAAAAGAAGAAGTATAAGAAGAAAAAAATATTCAAAAAAGGGGAGCACAAAAGATGAAGTTTTTGCTTCAATGAAGAATTGCATCTGTGAGGAATTTTTTCAGCAAAAAAAATTGAAGACCAAAAATCTTTTTCATTGCAAGCTGAAGTTATAAACTCCAACTTGAGGGGGAGTGTAGAATAATAGATATGAAAGAGTCTCACATGACACAACAAGAAATCTTACAGAGCCAGAATTATTATGGAAGGAGGTCTCATTGGAGAGTTTCAATTAAAAAGTGTTTTAGTTATGTTAGTATTCTATTTATGTTCAATTGTTCACTTATGTTTTAGTGTTTAACTTTAGGTGCAATTAGGACAAGGGTAGTTTAATTGTAATTAGACTCTATTACTTTCATTTATTATAAATAGGGGGTTCATGTACTTAGATTACAACAAGTTAGCGAAGTTTTTCTCTTTTCCAAAAATTCAACACCATGATCACACTCAATTGATCCTAGTATGCAATTTTCGCTTCCACTTCATCATGGTATTCGACTTGATGGTATTCTCTGATGATCATGCACTCTGTTACTGCTAATCTCTCTCGGTCTCACGTAGCCTGATAATCGGTTGGTTGGCACTCAACAATTCCACCTTGATGAATGTATTCAATGGAGCCAGCCTGAGATTGGTCCCTCAGAATCCAAAGTTCGAGTATACGTCGGCTTTAGCTCCGTAAGACAAATGGAACAGCTGCTATGGATCCTTAACTGGGGTCTAATTTCCTTTTACTCTCTCATTGACTGCCTGAATGAAGGATACAGTTGGCTTCGTTACTACACTGGAAATATTATCTTTGTTGCTCTCTCATTGGAATCATCCAACCTGGTATCTATCTGCTCTCACCAGCCTGGCCATCGGATTCATTCTGAGTTGATCTCGTGAGTTATCTGGCTGTACTGCTCGACAGATCCTCCATAACTTGATGCTTAGCTTGGAAAGTTTGGATCGAAACGAGTAGCTCAGCATCCTGGGTTCAAGGAACTTCCTTCTGTGTCCAGAGCCCGCTAAAGCTACAGCTGGAACAGTGGCATTGCCTCCTGGAACGTTGCTGGTTCTCTCGAGAAAATCTCTCTGGTACTGCACTGGTTCTCTTTGGTAATCTCTCCGTTGTCTCTGATAATAGAAGAAAGACTCAGGAGACAGCTGGTAAGCTTTTTGGTTTCCATCTGAAGCCTGAAACGAGTTCAGAAGAATCTGCTATCTATCCTTATTCTCGTGAGCTTAATTTGACCATCCAGATCTTAGACCCACTCAACCAAATCTGGCTTAATGCTGTCAATCCGAAAAAATATTTCCGAGTTACTGCATATAACTAGTTTATCCTCACTCTGCCGGGTTCGAACCAGCGACCTGCATATCAGCCAGATTGGGTAAACTCGGACTCATGAGTCAGTCTGACTCGGCCATCTCAACCCGACTCGGATTAAATCAGGATCACTGCCTCAGCTTGACTCATAATCTTTCACTCATTGTCAAAGCTGCTATCTCCTATTTGCTTTAATCCTTGGATTATTTTCAGCTATTACTATTGGATTATTACTCTCGGCTTGCCCTACAATGGCTTTTAAGAACACTGAAGGCCAGAAGTCTGTCTCTGAAGCCGAGTTTGCACTGCTTCAGAAGATCAAGCGCTTGATGTCTGATACAAACAACTAGGCCATCTCCGACAAGATTTCTCCTATTATTACTACTTCTATAATAGGTATGGTTCCAGCTACTTCTCCATCTTGGATCATTGACTCTGGGACCTTTGAGCACTTGATAGGTAGTGGTACCCTCCTGAATTCTATCTCTCCTTGTTTACCTGACAAATTTGTTTCTATAACAGATGGATCCCAAACCAAGGTATGTGGGGTGGGGTCAACATTTGCTACACCTACTCTTCATTTAAAAGATATCTTATTTATTCCTAAGTTTCCATTAAGCTTTTATCCATTAGTCAACTCATAAAAAAATTTAACCGTTCCATCACTTTTTCTCCCACTTTTTGTGTTTTTCAAAACAGATTATTGGTAGAGGTCGTGAAAGAGGGGGTTCTACTATCTTGATTCACCAGCATTAACGGCCACCACTAGTGCTCAACACATGGCTCTTCAGTGGCACAATAGGTTAGGGCATCCTTCCCTTCAATCACCCAAACAGATTATTCCTACATTATAGTCCATATCCAGTCTCAACTATAAAGACTGTCAAATGAGTAAACACCAACGGAGTACATATTCTCCTTGCAGTGAAACCAAGAGTATTGCCCCATTTTCTTTAGTCCATATTGATATACGGAGCCCTATGAACATCTCTAATGTTTCCCAGTCTAAGTATTTCGTTACATTTGTGGATGACTTCTCCTGTGTTACATGGTTGTTCTTGTTAAAAGAGAGATCAAAAGTCTTACCTCTTTTAAAGTTTTTTTTCTGTCATGGTATCTACTCAGCTCCATACTACCTTAAAGACTATTCGCTCCGATAATGCCAATGAATATATGTCTTCAAACTTCCTAACTTTTTGCCAGGACAAAGGCATCATTCACCAATCCTCTTGTGTCTACACACCACAACAAAATGGTGTAGTTGAAAGAAAAAATAGACACATTCTTGAGTTTGACCGTGATCTACTCCATCATATGCATGTGCCTCATTTCTACTAGCCCCATGCTCTTCTTACCACCTGTTATCTCATTAACAGGTTACTTCTTCAGTGCTTCGTCAACAGACACCATATTCCTGTCTTTTTCCAGGTGATAAATTGTTTCTCTTCCTTAGAGAGTTTTTGGGTGTACCAATTTTGTTCATAATACTTTCACACATACTACTAAATTGGATCCCAGGGCACTTAAATGTATCTTTTTGAGGTATTCTCATACTCAGAAATGATATGTCCGTTACAATCTATCTCTTTGGAAGTTGTTTGTTTCTATTGATGTCACATTTTTTAAGAATCGACATCTTATCCATCCATTGATGCCCCACCTGGTTTTTCTGCAACTAATGAGTTTCCTAAACCTATTATGATAATTGATGAACTCACAACTCATGGCTGTATTGATGTACTTGACCCACCCCTTGAAGCATTGGCCGACATTCCACCTGTGGAGTCTCCAGATTCCTTTGAGGTAAGTTCTCCTTCCCCGCCCCCTATTTTTGGTCCTTTATTTGATATCCGGCCTATTGCTCTTAGGAAAGAACCTAGGTGCACCTAGGGCTTGCACCCGACCTTCTACCTCTCACCCCAATGCTAATTTTTTAACTTTTTTTTAAATGAATTTTTTTATTGCTCATTTTTTATCTACCCATCGATTATCACCATCTTGTTGTCAGTTTCTTACCTCCATTTCTTCTATTGTTATTCCTCAATCTTATTTGGAGGCCCTTCAAAATCCAGAATGGAAAGCAACCATGGACGAAGAAAAATGGCAGTTCTTTATGAGAATCAAACATGGCGTCTTGTTTCCTTATCATCTAGTAAAAAGTCAAGAGGCTGTAAATGGGTCTTCACTATCAAACAAAATCCAGATGGCATGGTGGCCCGCCTTAAAGCCTGACTTGTGGCTAAAGAAACTTTTTCCCCCGTCACCAAGCTCAACTCAGTGCATCTCTTATTATCTCTGGCTACTAATTCTCGATGACCTGTCTTCCATTGAGATGTAAAAAAAGTCTTCCTCAATGGCGATATTAAGGGGGAAATTTATATGCAACAACCACCTAGATATGTGGTTGAGGGGGAGTTGGTGTGCCGCGTTACAAAAATCATTATATGGTCTGAAACAACCTCTGCAGGACTCATTTGACAAGTTTAGTCAAGCAATTATTCGATTTGGGTTCACAAGTGCTCTATGGGCCATTCTATATATGTCAAACATACTAAGAAAGGAGTTGTACTACTTGTTGTATAAGTAGATGACATTATTCTGACAGGTAGTGATTTTGATAACATTAGTCAAGTAAAAAACAAGATATGCAATGAATTCAAGACGAAAGACTTGGGACTTCTAAGTATTTTCTCGGTATTGAGGTTCTTCAATCCCAGCATGGTATTATCTTATCATAGGGGGGGTTAGTGCACATGACTCGGGACATGATCTTCATGCGCATTACGCAGTTCATGTCCTGATGTCGTTAGGGAGCGCCGAAATTCATGTCATGTACATGAAGATACATGACTCAAGAGTTCATGTCTCAAGAGTAACGGGTGGAAAGTGCTTTCCGACCGATTTTGAGAATCATCTACATGACTCTCGCGCGGGCTCTCTCTTGACGAGTGGGGCTATCTCTCGGGGCTCTCTCTACCGCACACCCTCTCTGCCATTTCATTCCCGCAGCCCTCTCTCGTTCCGCGGCCCTCTCTCGGTGTTGCCGCAACCCTCTCTCGTTCCGCAGCCCTCTCTCGGTGTTGCCCGCCGCCGTCGCCGTTGCCTACTAGCCCGTCCCCGTCACCATCGCCGTTGCCCTCTGGCTCTCAGCTGAGGAAGACGACGATGGTTTAATTTTTCCTAAGTTAGGAAAAATTAAACTATCTTCATAAAAATCATTAATTTATCATTTTTATTTATAAAATAATTATTTTTATTTATAAAATAATTATTTTTATTTATAAAATAATTATTTTTATTTATAAAATATATTTATTTTACAATTACTATATTAAAATAGTGATTTAATAGTCATAATTAAAATATTTTTAAAATAAATATTTGATAAATTATTTTTGGCATAATTATCCGATTGCTATAGTTAATTAAACCAATCGTTTTAAATTTTGTGATAATATATTGTTAATTAATAATACATAAAATATATTATGTACAAATATATAGTGTGTTAAAGTTATGATTAGATCAATTTTTTCTCTTAAATTATTCATTTTTAGGTTAAAGTATATCATATGTTATTAATAAATTAATAACTCAACGTATTACTTCGCTTTTGTTATTTATAATGTTATTTATTTATTATTTGTAATTAATCATGTAGGTATTTCATTGGCTCATGTAATTACCATATTAATGCACAATAAAATATCTAATTCAATTAATAAATATATTAGTATATTTAATTATACATTAAATAACTTATTCGTGTAGTAATAATGGTTGTTTTACCTAATTTGGGGTTTAAGGATTATGTTGTAATTAAGTGCATTGTAAAGGTTTAGAGATTCTCTTGTTTTTTATGTTTTTCTCATGTTGGGGCACTAACACTGGAAACTGTTTTCCAGTGCACATGAAGTCGTCAACACTAACACCAAGTGCGAAGATGATCTTCATGTACATGATTGACATGATCTTCATGTTGGACATGAACTTGATCTTCAAGAATCCATTTGGGGCACTAACCCCCCCATAGAGAAAATATGTTCTTGACTTGCTTGAAGAAAAAAGAAGGATGAGATATCGCCCTGTTGACACCCCAATGGAGACAAATACAAAACTATGTGCTGGCTCGAGAGAAGAAGTTGATGTTGGCAAGTACCAGAAGCTAGTTGGCAAGCTTATTTATCTCCCAGTTACTAGACCAAATTTTTCTTTTGCAGTTAGTGTGGTCAGTCAATAAATGCATATACCTCAGATGCCTCATTGGTAGGCATTGGAGAGGATTCTCTGGTACTTGAAAAATGCACCAAGGCAAGGGATCTTATATAAGTATCATGGTCATCTCAATATTGAAAGTTTTGCCGATGCGGATTGGGCTGGATCACTAGATGATAGAAAATTTACTTCAGGATATTATACTCTAGTTGGAGGTAACTTTGTTACATGGAGGAGTAAAAAACAAAATGTGGTTACAAGGTTCAAAGCATAAGCAAAATATAGAGCCATGGCACATGCAGTAAGTGAGCTTCTATGGATTAAATCTCTCCTAGTTGAATTGGGATTTCACAAAAAAAGGCCTTATGGAACTCTATTGTGATAATCAAGCAGTAACCACATTGCCTCCAACCCAGTGTTTCATGAGAGAACTAAGCATATCGAGGTGGACTGTCACTTTGAAAGAGAAAAGTTGCAAGCATGAATCATAAGCATTAAACACAACTCATAGACAACTTGATAATGTGTTCACGAAGTCAATCGACACCAAAATTCTCTCCACTACATGTACCAAGCTGGAGTTATATGAATTTTTTACCACTAGCTTGAGGGGGAGTGCTGAAAGTCATAGGCAAGCTTAGGTCGCATTACTGTAAATATCTTATGTTCTTTGTATTTTCAACACTCTTTCTAGGGTGAAAGGTATACTTGTAATTTATGTACTCTTGACATCTATAAATCAAGGTTAAGGAAGAGGGTTTGGATATCTTCCACAACCCTTATTCTCCTCTCTCTTCTCTCTTCTGCTTGTCCATCTCTCCCTCTCACTCTCTCATTCGTTCTCCCTCTCTCTTCATTCATCTCACTTTACTTCTTCTCCTCTTCTCCTTCCATCTTCTTTCTTATACTCTAAGTAGAAGATCTCGGTATTATGGAATCCTGAAATCAACATAATTAAATTCATTGAGGAGAGACTACTGCATTTATAAGTGGTTGATAGCACAGTAATCTTATGTCTCCTCTAACCAAGAAAGACAAGATTGAGATTTCAGCATGTTGACTTGCATGCAGTTGATGAAATCTTCTCATGTAATAAGGCAAATGGAAGTTAGCTTCTACAAACAGCAACTAAGTGAAATTGTATCACTTCAATAATATCACATGACCACAATGACGGTACCATTTTCAAATAATAACAAGCCACAGAGACAACAGAGGAGGAAGTTTATTCTGAAGCTAAGTTACACACATACAATAGTTCAAAATCAATGTCATATGGTTCTCTAGCCCAAAGCAACTCTATCTACGCTAGCCATAGTAAACATGTAATTCATCAGTCAAGTTCATTATTGATGTGATCTAATGCTAGTAACACAGGCATCAGAAGAGGTTCCTCAGTGAAGGACCCCTTCTGCTTTCATTATCATAATTTCTTACGAATAAGAACAATATTGCCAACAGTGGCATGAGTGTTATAGTTTCTTATATGGTTCTGATGCCGAAGTCATCATACCTACTATAAATGGAAATTATAGCTACAGAAGATTTTTCCTACTGTTTAACAATTTATAATTGCCCAGAGGGAGAGCAAACCTGGACTACATTCTCGATTGTTATATTGAGATATTTTGCTGAGCCAAACGTACAGAAAACAACTACCTGCAAGACCCATTTGTTAGATAATACCAACTCAACTACCGCGGAAGTTTATTGTCTTTTCTGGTAAAATTCAATAAAGAAGGGCCATTACATGTAAATAACGGATTCAATGAAATGATAAAGATAGCAAAACCTGCTCAAGAACAATGACGGAACCAACTGTTATGTCCTTGGAGAAATTGCTTTCCGAAACAACTTTCCTGTGGATGGTAGCACCTACCGTAGCAGAGGGATCCTGAAGTTAAATTTTCTCTATCGTTAACTGCGATAAGCAACTAAAGGTCAAATCTCAACACAGAACCCAGAAGACAAAGTACCTTCAGCGTTACAAATAGGTCGCCAAGACCATTCGGCTTGCAAGATTTGATAATCGCTACAAGCTAAAAATAAAAAGATAAAAAAAAAAGCAAGAAGAAATACGAATGGCTAAAATGAAAAAAGAGCAAAGGACTTTCCTAAAAAAAATGATGCTTTTAACGGTACCTTTGGGACCCTTTCCGTCCTTTGGCTAGTCTTGACTGAACGCAATAAAGCTGATTTTGTTGCCAAATCCGTTCCCGCTCCTTATAATTTTACAAAGCGTTAGAAAGAAGACGAAAATATCCAACGAACAAGAATTTCAGTAACTCACTGATTAAGATTATGAAAATGCTGTTACCGAGGTAATCCAATGCGCATAGCCAGGCGCTTGTTTTGAAGTCTTCATCATCGACTACATTTGCCATTTGTGAGATGTTAACCGCATAAGGCTCCGACTTGTGTTGAGGGTTGAGGTTTTGGCGGTGGATTGCTGCCTGAACGGTGCCCGCTGGCCCTGGAATGCGACGCTTGGACGGAACTTGTGGTATGTGATTCTCCTCGGGAACTGGAGGAACACAATTCTGGATGAGAACTTGGAGCGGTGTTGGCTGAGAAAGGGGTTCTAGGTAAGGAGCGGTTCCGTATTGGGGCAGAGATGGACAACGAAGTTGTGAACAGGGTTGTAGAAGGGGAGGATCTTGAGAGGGAGTCAGCGACAGTTGGGGCTGGGGCGAGGAACGGTTGCAAGGGAGAAGGGTTGAAGGTGGGAGGAAGGCAGAGAGATCGGAATCGTCGACGTCTAGCGCTTCCCACGACTCCATCAGTCAATTACATTGCCAAGAAGCTCGACTCGACGCTTCCGGACGGCTTAAAACTGGCAGCGTTGGGGGCGGAGGCGGGAAAGTTTTCAAGCATACCCATTGTCTCGTACGTGCCGTAGGTCTTTGTTCCCGCAATGAACTTGAATTTAAACGAAGAATTGAATTGAAATTAAATGAATTGATTTAACTTCAACTCACGAATTCAAGTATACGGGAAAACAGATTTCAATGTTAGTGTCCCCTAATGAAAAGTATGATATAAACAAAAGAATGAGTAACCTTTTATAATATACTTAAATAGAACATATACTTAAACAGATAATTAACCAAAATAAATATGGTTACTACACTTATAAGTGATTTAATGTGTAGTATTAAAATATGTTAATATCCTAATTAAAGAAAAATTATATTATATTACTTAATGATTATAGTTTACTATAAATTAATACAATAATTACATGTGACTAGAATATATCATTAAAAATTAATAAAAAAAGTAAAAAATAACAGAAACGCATATACTAAATAATAAATTATTTTTTAATAACATAAGAAATATTTTAACATTAAAACTCACTAATTTAATATAATAATAAAAATAAATATATTTATCAATAACATAATATATATTTTTATGTAATAATTAATAATATATTGTCACAAAATTTAAAACCATTGGTTTAATTAATTTTTAGCAATGGGATAATTAAACCAAAACAATTTATCAAATATTTATTTTTAAAATATTTTAATTATGACTATTAAATCACTAATTTAATATAGTAATTATAAAATAAATAGATTAAATAAATTAAAAATTATTTTATAAATAAACAAATATTATTTATTATTCTTTTTACGATGGTTTAATTTTTCCTTAACTTAGGAAAAATTAAACCGTCTTCCTTAGCGGCGGGCCAGCACGCCACGGCAACAAAGGCGGCGCTCCGACAGTACGCCAAGAGTGAGAAGAGAGGGAGGCTGAGAGAGAAGAGAAGTCAGGAGGCTAAGAGACTTGGCCTCCCGTGGTCTGCGATGGAGGTTGAGAAGGAGGAAGGCCGACAGGGGAGGTATGAGAGGGAGGTCGAGGCTCGAGAGGGAGAGGAGAGGGAGGACAAAAGGATTTGCGACCGAGGCTCGACCTCCCGTACTCTGCAACGGAGGACGAGAGGGAGAGGAGAGGGAGCGAGGGAGGAGAAATTTTTTTTTGAAGGATCGCAACACGCATCGCGGGAGGAAAGTGGTTGATTCGCAAAATAGGTATGAATCAATTTTCCCCTATTTTTTCTTGAGTGAATGAAATGATGTAATCTCACTTCAATTCAATTCTTTCTCCACTAACGCCATTATTTGATGAACTAGGTAATGCGGGGGGAATTCATCCCACTTCATTGTGGACTAACCCCCCCTTAGCCTTCAAATACATTTGTAAATGATTTGTTAATTTCACTATCAACATCCCTCATCATTTGCCCACATTTTTTTATTATCAAAAAGTGTATCAATTTCCCTTGGTATAGGTCTACTTCTTATTATAAGAATAAAGAATACACTAAACAAAATTGAGGAAACAATTTATTGGGTTTTAAGTAGTATTACCTATAGATTATGATTTATAAGCCGGACAGTGTTAACTCTAAAAGTTACTTTCAACAATCAAAAGTGTCATATGCACTTTTTATGTCCAACTGCAATTTAGCAATTTGACTATTACTATTACTATTACTTATCATAAAACCTCCACATAAATCAAATACAATTGTCTAAATCTAGAAAAAAATATATCAGATAAAATATTCCTATACACTATTTTCCGATAGTAACCTTAAAATTCATTTGCCTTAGTGACCTTCTCCATAGAATACATTAGGTTTGCCTTAATAGTCAAATAGCTGAATTGATGCTGTCGACCTTCCAAATTGTGACATAAAAATAATGTGGAATTCAAATGCCACCTTCTTTATGAAACAAACATACTACTTTGTTATTTGCATGCAAGGAACTTCATCTTATTGGTTATTAGATAAGGGCCAAAATACACGTCTTTTCAGTAGAATAATGTTTTTATGGGAGTCCAAGAAACCCCCCTTGAAACGGATCGTCGAATCTCTTTCACGAGAGACCCCGGCCCCCTTCAGTGGTCCTCCATGCACCACGTTAAGCCATTCCAATGTCGAAACCGACTCTCCCGGACTCCCCCTCCTCCACACTAACACGATTGCCGACTTCCAATTATATCGTAATTCCTTGCTTTTATTTTATATTCTCTTCCCGCGAAGGCAGCCGCACTTGGCGGACCTTTGCCATCGCGGGTCTACCTAAGATGTTACGCACCGAATATTCAAGATGAGAGAATATTCACTGTGGATTCTGGAATCAGTCCAATGTTGTACAGCCCGAGGGATTCCAATCCTGCCCGACAACCAAAACCCATTAATCGGATATCCAGACAACCGAGTCGAGTCATCCCGTCCGAGTTGAACCGCGTGATTCCCTATGATAAAAATACATACATGGATTTAATCGGAGAATCGGCATGCGGGAGGAAGAGAGCTTTGGAAGACCTATTTTCACCTTGGAAGCCAGCCATTTATCCTCAAATCTTTCGAGTCAGATTGGGCAATCGGGTGGGGAACCGTGAATCGCCCTGATGCACTATCGGACCCACGCGATTCTAACTAGTTAGCACATGAAGTTGACTTTAAAATATGAGTCGACTCGCCTGAGTCGTCAAATGCCTAATAACGACTGTAATTTCGTAGCGGTTTCCGGGTTTCCCTAAACTCCAAATAAATCGTTACGGTTTTGAAAAAACACTTGGAAGAAAGAGAGGGTTCGGCGTCGTATTCACTCACCCTGTCCCTCTAAAGTTTCTCTTCTTCTTCTTCTTTCAGTTTGACGAACGGGAGCGAGAGAGGCGATACGAGGTCAAGGCAGAGGGAGAGAGCTCGGGGGGGGAGGGCAAAAGACCCAGTTGTCTGAATTGATTCATCACGGCTATATTTGGAGCCAACGGGTGGAACCTCCACCACCTAAAAAGCTTGCAAGTGGATCAATTCCGTCAGAGGGAACATCGCCTTCTTGAGAAGAGGAGTCCTTCGCCCCACGGTGGCAGGGGAGCTTTGCCTTCCGAAGGGGGAAGTCCTTCGGATCTTCTTTTTCTTGCCGGCGGAGGCCCTTTTCTTTCCTTTGCCCTTACCTCCTTTGTCTGCGTCATCTTTCGCTGACAGAGGAAGAGTAACTCCCGAATTTGATTTAAGTTCGTCGTTTTTGCATCCCTAGTTTTCCCTGACCGCCATTGTTTCTGAAGATGTTGACCATCAAGCGCGTCCCTACCGTTGTTTCCAACTACCAGGAGGATGGCGGATGCGGCCGCAACTGTCTTGGCAAATGTTGCCTACCTGGTAATTTTTTTAAAACCAATTTACGTTTTATTCAACTGTCTTGGCAAATGTTGCCTACCTGGTAATTTTTTTTAAAACCAATTTACGTTTTATTCAACTGTCTTGGCAAATGTTGCCTACCTGGTAATTTTTTTAAAACCAATTTACGTTTTATTCTTCGTAGTGTGTTAATTGATTCTTTGGGACCTGGAATCTTAATTGGAATTGGATTTGGACAATTCTCCAGTGTCGACGCTACCGCTTTATGCCTTCGGCAAAGAGAACGATACCGTCAAAGCTAAAGCTGTCTTCGATGATCCAGAGGTTTACTTCCTCAACACCCTACTGCTTGGACAGGTATTTTTTTTCTTTGTCTCCTACTTATTTTATTGCCTAGAATTTTATTATTGTTATCTCAAAAAAAAAAAAAAAAAAATTGATGCTCTTTCCTTTTTATGAGGCTGAAACTAATACTTTTGGTGATGCCAGTGGGAGGAGTGTATGGGTCGTGGGCTGTTCCGCTATGATGTTACCGCATGTCAGACTAAGGTTATACCTGGAGAATATGGTTTTATTGCGCAGCTGAACGAGGGTCGCCACCTTAAGAAACGTCCGACCGAGTTCAGAGTCGATCGCGTACTTCAACCATTTGACCAGAATAAGTTCAATTTTAACAAGGTTGGGCAGGAAGAGGTGCTCTTCATGTTCCAGGAGAGTGACGAGGGAGAGACCCATTATTATCCGAACGCACCTGCTAGTTCTTGTGAATCCCCCAGTGTCGTTGTTATTAATGTAAGCAGAGATGCCAAAACATGCCTGTTACAGTGCTTTTCGAGATTTGTTCTCATGTTTCATGCTCTAACTCTTGTAGGTGAGCCCCATTGAGTATGGTCATGTGCTGTTGATTCCTCGTGTTCTTGATTGCTTGCCACAAAGGATTGATCATCAGAGCTTCTTGCTGGCTCTTCAGATGGCAGTGGAAGCTGCCAATCCATTCTTTAGATTGGGATACAATAGTTTGGGAGCCTTTGCTACTATTAATCACCTACACTTCCAGGTGTGTTATCTTTTCATATCCATTTTCTATAATTTGCTAATTTATATTTAAACGAAGCTTAATGTCACTGCCTAGATCGATAACCAATAACTTGAAGTGACAGCTTAGAGTTCAGATGATTATAGGAGCCTTTTCCATGAGGAATGCTTTGTTGGGCTTTATAGATGTTTAAAAGTGTCTAATTTTGCAAAGCTATTGAGAAAAAAAGAGAAATTGAGTTTCAATAACATTCAAAAACTTCCAACTTCACATTAAAAAAAAAATCAGAGTCTTAGGATGTGAAGCAAATCAAAAGGAAAGTCCCAATTATCTTGTTGATATTGACTTCAACAATAGTTGAATGATCCATATTGGATTGGGAAAACCACCACTGGGATTTTGTTGTATTACTTTGTCTTTCTGTATTACTGATAGCAAAATAAATGGTGACAGGCATACTATTTATCAGTCCCTTTTTCTGTTGAGAAAGCCCCCATTCAACAAATTACTGATTTGAGTGGCATAAATGATACTGAAGTGAAGATATTCAAGTTATTGAACTATCCTGTAAGAGGGCTTGTCTTTGAAGGGGGCAAGACTCTTAAACATTTAGCTGATGTTGTCTCTGCTGGCTGTCTTTGGCTTCAAAACAATAACGTGCCTTACAATGTGCTCATTGCTGATGTTGGCAAAAGGGTCTTCCTCTTCCCTCAGGTAAACCTGACTCGTTCCTGAAAACGTTTTTTGTTTTTTTTTTTTTGCTGATATTCTTGCATTCGTGATAATATAAAACATTTTTATAACAATTGATCCTGTGTAAATCCACAATATTTCACTAGTATCAGTTACAGTAGTCACTCGTTTGCATTGTCTATTGTGTTGCCTTTTTGTTTTTCCTTATTAAGTTGTAGCAGTTTTTTGCTAAAGGTGTCCTTCAATGATTTTTTAATAGACATTTAGCCTTTAACCTGTACTCTTGACTTGATTTTTATTTTAAAAGGCTTCATATGATTTATCTAGGATACGGATAATTGGTTTTTAATTGACAGTCCAGAACATAAACTGATAAACAAACTAATCAAAGTTTATTTTCTATCCTATAATTGCAAAAGTGGGTGCCGATAAAATTATTTATTTTACATCCCATCCATATGTGTATCTGATTTTTAATCTGTATGATATTCCTTGATAGGAGAACTGAAAGAAATCAAACCAATTGAAGTTAACACTCTTACGTGAAAGGGTCGGAATGTGGTTATGATATCTGGAGGTTGGAATCATATCTCAAAAATTAAGCTGGAGTTGTTAAATTTGATTTTGGGTTAGCGAACATCTGCACCAAGTGATTTAAAGCTGTACATCTACTAGAATGTCATTCTGTGCATGTGCATGACTGTGATTGAAATGATTTTTACTGATTTGCGATCCTTCCTTGTGTAAAAATTTTCAATTTCTTATTCTTATCAGTAAATAAAAATGAATTAAGACAGAATAAAACTGTTCTTTAAAAATATGATTCATTTACCCTAACCAGAATATGATTTATTTTTTAACCAAAAAAATCTTTTCTAATGAATGGTTTTTTGTTTTGGAAAATGGGCAGTGCTATGCTGAGAAACAGGCACTTGGTGAAGTGAGCCAAGAACTTTTGGACACTCAAGTGAACCCTGCAGTGTGGGAGATCAGTGGGCACATGGTGTTGAAGAGGAGAAAGGATTATGAGGAGGCATCAGAAGATTATGCATGGAGTCTTCTTGCTGAGGTGTCCCTCTCCGAAGAGAGATTTGAAGAAGTAAAGGCGTATGTCTTGGGTGCAATGGGATTTACAGAAGCAGAAGAGGAAAAAGCTGAGATTGAAGAAGATGAAGAGAAAGAAGCCCTATTTCAGCCTGCTGTGCCGCCTGTCCCGGCTCGTCTTCCTCAAGACTGTCTAGTTCTGCAGTGAACAGAGGTTTGGTCTACCGATATAAGTTGGTATGTGTAGAGCCGCATCCTTTAGGTCCACTTGGCTTTCTTCTCTTGTTAGAACCAAAACTGTTGTGAGAGGACTAGGTAATACTTAGCAACAACTGCATCAAAGGGGACACTGTATTATAGGCAACTCTCTGATGTGCAGTGATAGTTTGGATGATTAATGGAACTTAAGTTGGAATTTGGAATTCCATTTCCATTAATGATGTATGCCTTGCGATTATTGTTCAAAGAAGAAAACGCTGGATTACTTCTGTCCACAGTTTGATCTCCAATTACAAAGATAGTTTAGATTTGTAATGAATATGAAAATCTTTTTAATAATAAATCGAATTGTAGAGATGAAGGGAGTGTGATAGTTTAGTTGGTTGGAAGGTAATAAGTAACTTTTGAGAATCCATTGAAAAAGTTTACTTTTTCTAAAAATTGATCATTCTTATCTATATAAGTAAAAAATTCAGAGAGGTTTGGGTGTATTGAATCCCTATGTCGAACAAAAGGGCCAGAGGAACAAGAGAAATGTGGACACAAAAAGGAAAGAAAGATAAAAGTTGGCATGTTTAAAGAAAGTCGATATTGCATAAATCTAAAGTTTACTTATACTATGAGCTTTTACAAAAGACAATATAATGAAAATACTATAGAAGAAAAAAATATGGGTGAAGTGAAGAAGCTCAAAGATTACTAAAAGTACTCAGATTTTACTGATAACAAATATACGAATTTGATTATTTTACTTTTGAGAGTAAAAAAATTGGTTCTGAGCTAAAATTGTGAAAAAGACTCGACTTTTATGATATGGAGTCAATCATATATGCATTAAGAAGCCAATCGAATTAAAAAATTCAGGAACTTCGAGATGAACACAAATTGAAAAGACATAGAATTTTTTTAAAAAGAAGTCATTGTAGGTAATGGCTGGAAAGAAAAGGAGTTCAGCATAGATACATATGGAGTTCAGTACAAAAACAAAGAGTCGACCCCAAAGAAGAATTTTAAATCAAATCCATGCTAAAAACAAAAGGGAGTCTAATTTGTATAGCTTGTAGCATGGAACAAGGACACTAACATGAGAAATAGTAAGTTTAGAATTATTTGAATGAATCCCTATAGGAAAGAATAGTGTATAAGACTTGACTACTCCAAGAGGATTCGACCTCAATTGAAGATGAAGAACAATGAGGATTCGAGTCCTACAAAAAGGAGTAGGTACTTTTAGAAAGCAGAAGACATAGGATTCGACCTCCAAAAAAACCGTTGGTGTAGAAATAATTTGACCCTAGGCAAAAGATTCGACCCCAAACTGCAAATATAGAAATCCAAGATTTTCCACAAGCCATAACTTTGGCTGTAGGTCTTCAATTTGTGTAAGTGACATACCAAAATGACAAACAACACAAGTAGAATTTAATAAGTATTTTTTTATAATTTTTGGAATTTTCATAGAGCATACTTGATTTTATGCAACAACTATATTTTTTTTTTTTTAACAGTGATTTTGTTCTATAAATACCTAAATCTTTTCTAGTCTAAACAAGAACTCCACACAAAATTTTCAAATTGCTCTTGTCATCTTCAATGGTTTCTAAGTGATGGATATTAAATTTGACATGTGAAGTCCCCTACTCAAGGTTTAGTCCGAAAGAGCTAAGTATTTTCGCTTTCATTTTCATATCTACTAAATGCTTTTCAAAGTGTCGGAATTTTTCATTGTATCTTCTATTTGAACTACTGTTATCAAATTCAAAACTTATATTCAGTTAGCATCACTTCATTTAATTTTTATACATATATTTTTATGTTGTTGATCATTTTGTAGCTCACCTAGGAACTTGGTGTAACTAAATTCTATTTTCAATTTGATTTCGGCCTACGAAGAGGCATTAGTAGGCTTCATTGTGAAATCAAGTAACCCTTTCTGATAAGTTAATCAAATTAGATTGACTAAGTTGTAGGCTATCCCTTTTGGGTCTAGGTGCCTATGCCTAGAGTTGTCACCATAACTCCCAAGGTGTTTAGGCAAGTGCTGTAATTTAATTTTGTGGTTCTAAGATGAGATGCTGATTGATAATTTATATGGGGGGGGGGGGGGGTGCACTTTTATTCTAGGGCACAGGGCTCCCTAGGAGTGGAGTAATAATCGAATATAGTGATTGTGAACCAGTATAAAAATTCTGGTGTAGTGGACATGTTGGCAAAAAGAGTAGGTTTTGTAGGAATGAGACATATTTTTATGGGGATAGAGTTGAAAGTCCATAGAGTTAAAAATCCAATCCTATTACATGTTTAAATGGGGAAACTTGCAAGGCATAATCAAAATTTTGTGATCTATTGTCATCACTATTTTCTAAGCCCAGAAAACATTCTAGGCATGATTGTGTGACTTGATCACTTGAAAGTCCAAGTTGATTGGATCCAAGTAGGAGCTCAAGCGATTCAAATTTGTGTTATGTTTGGTAAGGAACAAATCTAGAGAGGGAAGGGTGAATATGTTTGTTAACTTTCATGTTATTTTTTTCTCTTTTCTTTTAATTTTGAGTGTTACTCACAAGTTTAATTGCAATTCAATGTGCAAAGTCAATTTAACAATCAAATATTTATGTGTAGACATCCAAGTCCACAAAGAACACAAATTTTTTAATGGTTCACAATCTTATCTTGGATTGCCACTTCACTCCCATGGTGTTTTGCATCTTGAAGTTTTACTATGTTAAAGTTGCCAAACATTACTTACATCAAATTGCCTATATGATCAATTATAATGATGTTTTGACAAATACTTACACCACTAGATTGACTACAATGACCCATTTATAATGCACACCCTTATAACCACAAGGGAATTTTTTGACAGCTAACTAGGCAAACTAGCTTAGATCCACACTTGTTTTTCAACAACAATTCACTTGGCACATAAGGCCTAGATCTACAATGAGGTTTTCAACAACACCTGCCTTCACAAGGACTTATAGCTCACAATAACAACAAATAAAGCTTACTAAGTTCATCCCATAGCTACAACAAATTTTCTCAATTCACTCGAGGTGAGAAACGGTCTTGTCATCCCGTTGACTTGATATCGGTTGATCAAGTTCCTCCATTTGCCCCTTCTTGTCTAGATCTTTGTGAACCTTCTTCATTCAGCAGCTTAGGTGTACGACTTCCAATGAAGAGTCCTTCCTCTCATGTCATGCACTAGTGCGCATGTCGACCTTCATCATCTTGTCCTTCGACATCTATATGTAGCATATGATCGATGTGACTCGAAAGGACAACTTCCACTACATACGTTATTTCTTTATTTTCTCCTTCTTTTCTCCTGTCCTTCTTCTTCACTACGGTTTTTCTTTCTTTGCATCCAATCAAATAGGGCTAGTTCAATCCAACGACCATCTCACCTTGACCATGTTTATCTTCTTTTCTCCTCTTTTCTTTCTCTCTTTATTGTGGCTTTGCTTGCGTTCTATGTTGAGCTCTCTTGCTGGGTCAAATGGTACCACTAGGCTGTTAGAATGTGTTTTCTACCATAAATTATTTGCTTCCCTTGTTGTATGGGTTGTCTAGTCGATCATTCGTTGGTCGAAAAAATATGTTGCCAAAAGATTCCTTTGGAGGCTTTATGAGTTGCAAGACATTCTCAATGCACATAATTAATGACTCAAATAGCTTTTATCATCAAAATTATCTCACTAGAGATCATGAACCAAACAAGTGAACTATCCAAAACATAAGCAGCTAATTAACACCATTGAGTTTCTTGCATGAGACTACCATATCCAACTATTGGATTCTCTGACTTTCCTTGATTTCTCATATATCAATATTCAGATGAAGTTTTCTGTTGAAACTTAGGATTCCATGATATATAATTACAGTAGAAGAGGATTAAAGGGTGATAAAAAGAAGAAGAGTTGAGGAGAAAAGATTTTAGGAGGAGAAAAGGAAGAGTGACGAATTTGAAAAAATGAGGAGGAAGATTAGGGTAGTGGACTTTTCTAAACCCTCCCCCTTAAGTTGTATTTATAGATATCAAAAGTACTAATATTACATGAATACCTTTCGCACTAGTAAAAGTGAATAAGAGACATAAATCATAAATTAATTACATCAGTGCCATCATGAGATGACTCTTTATTGACCATCATGCCACCACTGTGTGGGCCTGTGAGCCTTTTCATTGGTTTGTGGGCTTGAGCCCATCACCCACACACTTGGACGTGTGAGCCTTACTTGGTCTTGTGGGTTGGGCCCATCTTCCAACATCTTCAAAATACTTATCCAAAAGATAGATAGACACCTACAAACCATTTGTTTCGATGGCATTAAAATCAAAGAATTTAAAATAAAATATGGGACCTTAGGCAACACGTTAAGTAGTGGAATATTACTAATCTTGAACTTCTTACACATATAGAAAGGAAATAGGTGCAAAGAATAGACAACACTTGATGGTTCTAGTAGATCACTACCTACTGCATTATTTTGCTAAAACCAATGTTTTACTAGCAAAGATGAATTTGAATATTGTTGATAAAAGGAGTGGATGGAGTGGTCAACATGAGGGCCATGCCTTCCATTTTGATCATGGTGCTTCTTTGCTGAGTGGTCTACTCCTGCCACTCCTAGTCCTTAAGTCTGGGAATTTGGGGTATTTGAGTTGTTGAAGTTTGACAGAGTTTCACCTAATCCTCTTGTCTTTTTGTATGTATTAAATCTAATGCATTTAAATCAAATAATTCCCCTCCATTAGCGTGCACTATGTTTGGTTACTGATATGTTAAACTCTCGGTCATTCTTGATAAAAAGTATAGTCTTCATTCAAATTTTCTATGCCTTGTTAGATAGGCCACTCGTCTAAAAAAAGTTCTTTCTATTTCCTAGTGGAATTACTAAAGCGTTTGCATGCTTTGAACCTGGTATATATGTATGAAATATTCCTATAGGAGTTCAACTAATTAGTTGAATTGAGCTCAACCAAACCTTGTCCCCAGTTTCTCTATCTAAAATTAATAGACACGATGGAGGAAAAGAATTGCCTACCTTCACAATTTATTCATAGAATTTTCATATTTCTTGATTTGTGTAGGTATCATCCACCAACATTCACATTTTGATTATCAATTGTTCTTTGTTAAATATTGTGTAGAGGCAGCCTACACGTGACCCACTAATGTCAGTCACTGCAGCCTCAACTCTCATTTCAATTAAACTATTAACAAATAACTATGTTTTGTGGCGAACCCAATGGCTTTTGGTTTTCCATTCTCAATGACTCCAAGAGGATTCATCTTGGAGTCATTGATGACTCTTCTACTACACCTTAGTTCCTCTCTTTCCAAAGATTAAGATTTGCAGCTACTCAACAATTTGGAATTTGAAGATCAAAACCAAAGATATCAACTCCTTATTACTTGGCTCAATTCGACTATGCCAGAAGAAGCTCTTTGTCACAAGGTAGGATTGATCAAGATAGTTAAAGAGGTTTAGATAAAGTGTGATTCAGTGACAATTATTCAAAAGTAAAAGAGATGCATCTTCATGAAAGCCTATAATCCCCTATGTTAAATTGCTGATCTCTTTATTGAGTTTAGCAAGTTTCTCTACAATCCATATTCTAGTGACAAACACTGATATAGTGTTATTGTTCTTAAATAGTTTACCATCCTTCGTAGTCACTTTTTTACAATAGTCTATTTGCATAAGTTCAACCCTATCTACCAATTGGATCAAGTCCCAATAGCCCAAGCAATAGAGTCCTTTTCATAACCTAATTAAAGAGAACTGCGGTATCCAGACACTGGTGCAGTTGCTCATGTGATAAACAATCTAGGTATTTTCATGACCTTCTCTCCTTACAAAGGATCTCCAAGGGATGTGTTACATTACCATCTGTAAGTATTGTATTTTATATTAAAAAACTTCACTTTATATTTTACATCTTATCGAATTTATATACAATGGAATACGGAGATTACAGGATTTCCTCCTATAATCTCTCAGAGAATCAATCAGAGGATTTCCTCCTCTAATTTCTCTCAAGATGATTTTCCTCCTCTGATTTCTCCCGGAGGATAAATCAAAGGATTTCCTCCTTTGATTTATTGATTGACAAATCATGGCAACAATCTCCCTCAAGTTTGTGCATATAGATCATTGATGCCCAACATACCAAGTGAGTTGTAGAAGTTCTCGCTGCATACTGCTTTTGTAAGTATGTCTGCCAACTGGGCTTAGATTTAACAAATTAAAATCTAATTATCTTGGCCTCAAGTTTTGCTTGATAAAGTGTCAATCTACTTCCACATCATTAGTCCAATCATGTTGGACAGGATTGTGTGAGATATCAACAAACTCCTTGTTATCACAGAATAAGTTCATCTCATGGCTTGGGGCAAAGCCAATTTTGGTTAATAGTCTCTGAAGCTAGAGAAGCTCACAAAGACCCTTAGCCATCCACAAAACACGGCTTCAACACTTGATAATGCTACCACCTTTTTATTCTTACTTCTCCATGTAACTAGGTTCCCTCCAACAAAACGTAAAATAGCTTGAGGTGGATTTTCTATCCGAAATATTCCTTGCCTAGTCAGCATCTGTATAACCTTCAACCCTTAGGTGGTTGCTTCTTGAGAACATAAGTCCTTTCCCAAGGGAGGACTTTAGCTACCGAAGAATTTGACTGACAACATTCATTTGATCTTCACTTAGATAATGCATGAATTGGCTTACTACACTCACTACATAGGCGATTTCCTAACCAACCTCTGGTTCCTTCCTTTATCTGTTGGCACTTGGTATGGGTATTCTGCAAGCTTATGATTTTGGATTATTGGGGTGTCTACAGGCTTACACTCCAGTAGTCAAACTTTAGATAATGAATCTAGGATATATTTTCGTTGGGAAAGGAATATGTCTTGCTTAGATCTAATGACTTCAATTCTCATAAAATATTTGAGTCCCCCCAGATTTTTCATCTTAAATTTTGTTGCCAGTTTCTCTTGAAGTCTTGCTATTTCTTCTGGGTTATCTCCTGTAATGATCATATTGTCCACATAAATAATCAACGTTGTTACCTTACCCCGTTGATGGTTTAAGAATAATGTATGCTCTGAGTTACTTTGTTGAAAACCATATTTCCTAATTGCCAAGCCCAATCACCCAAACAACGCTCTCGGAGATTGTTTCAAGCCATACAATGTTCATTGTAGCTTTCACACCACCCTCGCTTCCGATTTTTCCATATATCTCGGAGGATCATGCATGTAGATTTCTTCTTTAAGATCTCCAAGGAGGAAATCATTTTTAACATCAAGCTGGTGTAATAACCAATCAATATTAGATGCAAGAGCCAGAAACACCCTAACGATACTCAATTTGGTCACTGGTGATAATGTCTCTTGATAGTCTATGCCATCTGTCTGTGTGTATGCTTTTGCTACTAGCCTTGCCTTGAACCGTTCAACTGATCTATCAGTTTTGTACTTGATGGGAAATACCCATTTACACCCCACTATTTTTTTTCCTTCATAACTTGAACCCACCTAAGGTCTTTTAGAGCTTCATCAACACTTGTGGGCATATGGTGTGAGGAGAGTTCACTTACAAAGTTCTTGAGCGGTTCAGATAGTTCTTTTGTAAATACATAATTGGCAATCGGATATCTTGATTTTTGTTCCTTCACTTCAGGAGAATATCTTTTTGGCGGTTTGCCCCAATTATGCCTGACAGGTGATTCATTGCCACTGACAGGAGTATCCACATCATTAGAATTTTGATGTGTGGCAGTAGTACTTACCTCACAAGTATTCTAGGGAGATGGGTCAATGGATACTGACGAGAGGAGGGGTAATACTACAACTTCCAAAGATGTCGGCTTTGGATTAGGTTCTGCTACTTCAACTTCTGGAGATGTCATTTGTGTCCTTGAACCAATCAAATGTCAACCAATTCAACTCTTCTTCTTGTGTCTGCCTTTGAAGAGAAGAATTGGATGCGGCAGGAGAGTAGAAAGTATCGGATTCTAGGAATGTGACGTCCATAGCCACATATGTGCACCGCGTAGTTGGATCATAGCATGGATACCCTTTTGATTTATGGCATACCCAAAAAAAGACACCAAATAGCACAAGGATCAAGTGTCGTGCTATGTTTTTTTGGAGATTAACAAACACAATGCAGCCAAAAATACAAGGTGAAAGCATCAGCACCGTGGGTAATGAAACATAGGTTGATAGGACCAGTAGTAGAGTTTTGAACTCAAGCACTTTGGAGGGCATGCAGTTAACAAGATGGACTAGCATAGTAACAACATCAGTCCAATGGTGGCTAGGCACATGAGTTCCAAGTAAAAGAGCTCGAGCCGTTTCAAGTATATGGCGATTTTTTTTGCTCTGCAATACCATTTTGCTGAGGAGTCTAGGGCATGAGGTTTTATGAATTAGTCCATGATGTTGGAAATAATTATGGAGCTATTGATTCACATATTCTCCACCTTTATCATATTGAAGAATTTGAATCCTAGCGGATAACTGAGTTTTAATAATTTTATGAAAGGAATAAATTTTTTGGAAAACTCATCCTTATGTTTCAACAAATAAATCCAAGTCATTTTAGTGCAATCATCAATAAATATCATAAACCAACGAAAACCAGACAAAAGATTTTTAGGGGAAGGACCCCACACATCAGATTGAATCAAAGCAAAAGGGACATCACTCTTATTCTTACCAAAAGGATTATTGACTCGATGACTTTTAGCTAGAATGATCTCCTTGGTGAAAATATCATGAATAAGACAAAATGTAGAATATATAAGAACAACACAATTCACATCTTGATTTACTAAAAATAATTATTTTTTCCTAGATTTTACTGAATTTTCTTTCATGTAAAAGGTCTTCAAGTTGGAACAACTAAGGACAACATGACCATGCATAATGGTCTCTGGCTACTTGTTTCCTTAAGATGAACATGCATTTGCTGCAACTATAGAGTCTTTGATCTCTCTTTGGCTTTGCTGGATGGGGCATCCCTCATCCAGGCCCCTTCCATTATTTGACACAAATAATTTGTTTCTTATATTTTAAGGTACAATCTCTAAAATTGTACTTTTTGTGGTATGGCTAAACAATCTCATCTTTCATTTTCTCGTAGTGATCATAAGACAACTAAGTCAATTGGAGATGATTCGAACATGGACTTGTGGGGCCTGACCGTTTTTATCTAAATTTAGATTTTGGTACTGTATTTTATTTACAGAGGGTTTTAGTAAAAAATAACCAAGCTCTGATACCATTCTTGTTGAGGAGGTTCGTAGAAAGGACTCCGGAGAATCGTTGACTTCTAATTCTACCCTAAATATCGTTACTAGGGACAGGAACTTTGAGAGTAATTCCAAAGATGGCAACATTAGATAGAAGTCAAGGAATGGTAGAAGCAAGTCCAAATTCAAAAAGAATGTGGAATGTTGGAATTGTGGCAAGTCTGGTCACATAAAGAAGAATTGCAAAACATCGAAGAAGGATGAATAGAAAAATGATGTTGCAAATGCAGTGACTGAAGAAGTACAAGATGCTTTACTTTTGTCGGTTGATAGCCCTATTGACTCTTGGGTGTTAGATTCAAGAGCTTCTTTTCACACCACTACATACTGTGAGATCATGGAGAATTATGTTGCTGGAGATTACGGGAAGGTGTATCTTGCTAATGAAGAACCCTTGGATATTGTTGGTATTGGTAATGTCAGTTCGAGGATGTCAAACGGGTCAGTGTAGAATATTCAAAAGGTGAGACATCTTCCAAAACTGATGTGTAATCTGATCTCAGTAGGGCAACTTGATAATGAAGGTCATAATGTGACTTTTAATTGTATTGCCTGTAAATTCACTAAGGGAGCCATGGTTGTTGTACGAGGAGTTAAAATTGGAATTTTTTACATCAATTCCAGTTGCAGAGACACGACTGCAGTTGTTGATGTTGTTACTAGTTCTGATTTTTGGCATTATAGGCTCAGTCACATGAGTGAGAAAAGAATGAAAGTGCTTCAGTCCAAAGAGAAGGGTTGAAAACTGTAAACAACAGTTTATGTGGAGGTTGTATTTTCGGCAAGCAGAAAAGGGTTAGCTTTTCTAAGGCTAGAAAGGAGCAAAATACAGCAAAATTGGAGTTGGTTCACACATATGTGTGGGGGCCTTCAACTTTTACCTCCCTTGGTGGTTCTAATTACTATGTGATATTTATTGATGATGCAAATAGAAAGGTATGGGTTTACTTCCTAGAAAAGAAATCTGATGTTTTTGATACATTTAAGAGATGGAGAGCAATGGTTGAGAATGAGACAAATTTGAAGGTGAAGTCCTTACAGTCAAATAATGGGGGAGAATACATAAACGATGATTTCAAGCGGTACTATGCTGATAATGAAATCAAGATGAAGAAGACCATTCATGGAAAACCTTAACAGAATGGTGTGGCTAAGAGGATGAATAGAACTTTGAACGAGCGTGCTAGGAGCATGAGATTACATGCGAGATTTCCAAAGATGTTCTGGTCTGTGGCTATTAGCACCACTGCCTATTTGATGAACAGAGGTCCTTGAACACCATTGGATTGCAAAATATTAGAAAAGGTTTGGAGCGACAAAGAGGTAAACCTTTATTTCTTGAAAGTATTTGGTTGTGTTTCATATATTCACATTGATCCTGCTGTTACTAGTAAACTTGATGCTAAATCTAAGATATGTTTCTTTATTGGCTATGTGATACCAAGTCTGGTTATCATTTTTGTGATCTTCAATGAACGTGCCCTTTATAAAGATAGGTTGAGAACAAATTTTGAGAGCACAAGCAATGAAGCTAAAAAGTTTGAAGTGACTCAGTTGACAGATCTTCCAGTTATTGAGATGGAGAATATTGCTAAAGAAAACCAAGAAAACATACCCCCAGAAGTAAATCAGGACATTCCTGTGACTGAACTTAGAAGATCTGCTAGAACAAGTAGACCACCACAGAGAAACTCCCCTACGTTGAATTATATTATGTTGACTGATAAAGGTGAATCAGAGAGTTATAAGGAAGACATGCAAGTTGATGAATCAACCAAGTGGGAGTTGGCCATGAGGGATGACATAGATTCACTAGTATCCAATTAGACATGACAGTTAATCGAGCTACCAAATGGGAAGAAGGCCTTACAGTATAAATGGGTGTATTGAATAAAAGACGAACATGATGGCAGCAAGCGAGACAAGGCAAGATTGGTTGTAAAGGGCTTTCAACAAAATGAAGCATTGACTACACTGAAATTTTCTCTCCAGTAGTAAAATTGACTACTATTAAAACAATACTAGGACTAGTGGCAAATGAAGACTTGCACTTAGAGCAGTTGGATGTAAAGACAATTTTTCTTCATGGTGATTTTGAGGAAGAAATTTACATGATGTAGCCAAAAGGTGTGCAAACTTCAAAAGTGCTTTTATGGTCTTAAACAAGCTCCAAGATAGTGGTATAAGAAGTTTGACATCTTCATGAGTAGTATTGCTTTCTGGAGGTGCCAAGCAGATCATTGTTGTTATGTGAAGAACTTTGATGATTCCTACATCTTTCTACTACTATATGTTGATGACATGTTGATAGAAGGTGCTTGCAAATAGGAAATAGATATGTTGAAAAGGGATTTGTCCAAGAAGTTTACACTGAAGGATTTGGGTGCTACAAAAAAAATCCTTGGGATGAGGATTACTAGGGATAATGATGTCTTGAAGGTGTCAAAAGAATAATATGTGAAGAAGGTGTTAAGCAGATTCAACATGAATGATGCAATACTAGCGAGTAGTCCTTTGGCTAGTCACTTTAGGCTATCTAAGGAACAGTCACCTTCTATAGATCAGGAGTAAGCCTACTTAACTAATGTATCTTATGCTTCTGCTATTAGCAGTCTCATGTATGCTATGGTGTGCACCAAACCTGACATAGCTCATGTAGTGGGAGTTGTGAGCAAATATATGAGTAATCCGGGTAAACAACATTGAAAAGTAGTGAAGATGGATTGGTCTCCAAGTGAGAGATTGTTAAGTTGTGGACCCTAATTAATGCCTTACGCCGAGTCGGTACGCTTGATCCACGATATAATGACTATTATTTTATTTAAGGTAGTTTGGGGATTTCATAGTTGTAATTCGGTTGCCCTAATTTTCTCTTTTTATTTGGGGACGTTGTTATCATCAGTTGTGGCCGAGAGAGGTTAGAGAAAAAGACCTGTGAGTGTGTGTGATTTCTCTTGTAAAATATTTTATCTTCATAGTGGATTACTGCAACTGCGGAAGACAGAACGTAGTCTCACCTTGAGGCGAACTTGTATAAATCTTGTTGTATTTACGTGCTTTCTTTTTCTTTCTTCTGTGTTTATTATTATTATTCTTGCTAGTTTGGAATTAGGGCATCTAATTCCTAACAGAATTTAGTCAATATGTTTGTTATTGCCCTCTGAAATCCAAGAATGAAGCCTTTGGTATGCTCTAAATTCAAGAATATGGTTGAAAATCAATTCACTTATAGGATTAAAGTGATGCAATCTATTGGGAGAGGTGAGTACTTGTCCTCGCTTACTGATTATCTTGCCTAGGATGGTATAGATCGTCATGTTAATTGCTCTTGTACAAGTGATTAAAGTGGGATGGAGAAGAGGAAACATTAGTAGATAATGGAATCTGCTTTGCCTAATCAACTTGCCACTCTCAAAGGTAAATCTCCTTGCGCTGTTATTTAAAATACCAACCCCATTTGACCTCATATTCATATGTCTCGATCCTTATCCTTCCATTGTCTATCAGATTAAATAAGAATTTTTTTCATAGCATTCACTATTGTGTGTTTTTCTTTTGATTTCATGACAAACACAAAAGTTATAAATGCTATTGTCTTAACTTAAATAAAATTTTTATTTCTCATTACTGATTTTCCACTATGCCTAGTGAATTTCAATTTCAAATCTACCCATCTATAAAGTTTGCTGAATACATGAAAAAAGCTATGCAACGAGCCTCTTCTACACCAACTTCCTCGTAGGACACTCCTACATCACATTAAAACATCTAAAAGAAATCCATGTTCATGACTCTCCACCTATAGAGCATGCTATATTCTTCTCTTTGTCTCTCTCTTTCTACCTCTTCACCTTCATCAACATCTTCCCTATTCTAAGTGCATTACCATTTCAGGTTGCATACACCCAATGCACCCACTCCATACACCCAACCCACTTCCTCCTCCTCACTCTACTACCAACAACATCCTATGCTGATTCGAGCCAAGGGTAAGGCTCTTCTACTACTTTTTGAACTCTTATAGTCACAAATCATGTCTAAATTCATATGAACGCAAATCATGTCTAAACTCCTATGTTCACAAATCATGTTTGAATTGTTAGATTTTATAAGAATAAACCTAGAGGAAACAAGGTTAATAGGTTCAATTGAATTTTCAATGACAAATTCTAACTTTAACTACAATTTTAAGTGCAAAAATATACAAAATGCACTTTATCAATCACTATAATGAACACAAGGTTTTTAATAGGAGAACACAATCATATTTAGATTGTTAATCTACTCCTTGGGAACTCTCCATCCTGCAATTAAAATATCCACTAATCAGTAGCCACACAACATCTATATCAGTAGACACTTGCTCAACACGGGACTTACGATCAATAACAACTAGCATAGCCTTTGAAGGGATTTTCAATATCAGCTACCAATCAGATTATCCAAATATAGATTGGGTTTCAACACAACAAGGATTACGTATTTTAAAATTAAGTTCAAAGCCTCTAATTCAAGTCGAATTAATTATTAAAGCATAATAAGAGGACACAATCTTAGATGATATTACCTCAAGAGATAACAACTCATTCAAATCCCAATTAAAAGATTTCAATGCAAGTTCAATGAGATTTATGAAACTCAATACTCAAAGTTTGAAATTTGTGGAATGATTTGAATTGAATTCAAATCACTTGATTTCAAAGTAAACTCACAAAATTTTAGCATGAAAAATACTACGTACTCTAAAGATTTCAAAGTAACGAGCTCACATACTTCATTTTTTTGAAATACTTCTTCTACGAGGTAGTCTAAAATTGATTTAAAGATCATTGAGCAAAGAAATGCAATGAGAGATTTGAATTTCACTGTAATAGGCTTGGTTAATAATGAAAGGCAGAAATTCACTTAAATACTTCTGATCAAAATTGTAAGAAACAATCGTTTGAGAGTTGTTTAACCCAAAAAAGACACAATCATTTTTCAAAAATCAGCTAAAAGGATTTGAAAATTCTCAAAAAAACCATGTAAGTCCACCATTTGAGCTGCTAAACACAATGTTAATCACTTATAGCTTACAATGATTTGTGTTGGCTGAATTGAATCAATGAAACAATTTTCTATTTAAAATTTCTGAAATTTTGTCTAGTCAAGTTTGCTTCAGTTGATTGACCTTTATGAAATACTTTAGTTTCTTTTTTTTAGTACGTCAAGTTCATGAGCCAATTGAGTGGCAACAAAGGCCTTTCCGTTTCATGTCATTTGATTGATTTGTGTCAATCAATTGACCTTCATAAAGTGATTTTGTTTCTTTTCTTCAGGTCATCTAGTTGAAAGGCCAATCGAGTGACAATAGAGACTTTTCTCTTTTGGTGATCTGATCGACTTGGTGTCTTTAAGTCCACCTTCGCAATGTTTTTTTTTCAAAGCTTCGAGCATCTTGCTCCTCAAGTTGTCCATACATGCAGCTTCAAATAAAGACTTCTTTCTCTCTTGTCGATCAATCATTAGTTGTGTGGTCAGCCTTCATCATTTCCTTAATAGATGTCATGGGTACTTTGCCAAGTCTTTTTGCCCACATTGTTCAATATTTAAATTTCTCAATTAGTTCCTAGGTATTTGTTACTATCAAAATGAACTTTATGGGGATCTTTCATGCCAACAAGTGTTCCTTCAAACAACTTGACTATAGTACCTAATTGGTGACTGCCATTGAAAAAAAGGGCCGAGCAGTAGGATAAAGCTTCAACTTCCGACGTATTTTATGCTATCAAGAACTGGACTTTATATAGAGAATTATATATCAAAAGAAATATCTGTAAGTATGTTTTATTACCTATTCAATCAATTCTCTATCTGAGTTTTTTATAAGTAGATATTGATCTTGGAAGAGTGAATGGTCCCACTAAAAACAAAAGGAGAAACAATGCTTTGTTCGGCCAAATGTCAGAGACCAAAATCTATCAGATTATTTATCTTTTGAAAATTATATATTATGAAGATAAGTAATACTTGGATGAAAGTTATTTAAGTATAGTTTTAGAAGGAGAAAATTTCATGTCATTCTGATCTATATTTAAAGATATATTTGCATAGGAAGAATCAAAGATCATGCTAGTATTATGTTGTTTTGAAAAATCCGAATTTATGCCCTTTTTTGCATCATTGTTTGAGTTGCTATATCAGGAAAATATCTCACTTCTCCTTGGTTTAATATTTTAATACTACATCTATATTATGTGGGTTTATTGCTGCATCTATGATATTTGGTTCAAGCTGGGATCACTGCCATTACCTCCCAGCTTGAGGGGGAGAAGTAGAAGAAGTACAAGAAAGAGGTATTTTATTCCATATGTTGTGAATAAGTTTATGTGACCTAATTATTCAAGAAAGGGGGAGCACAAAAGATGAAGCTTATGCATCTAATAAAAAATATTTATATCGGATTATGATTATTTCATGGGTCCTTCTACAAGGTATATTATTTTTGGTTCGTGTTATATGTGTTGAAAGATGGTCGTGTTATATTAAAGCTGCTGTTATTCTGTCTCTTTGGATGAGACATTATTATTGAAGAAGAGGTAGCCTCGGTACCTTTTCTCATACAATAATTTATTTGACTCTAAAAAATATCTTGGGATGGACACCATGAGAGTCGGTGCTCGGATTGGGACACCATGATAAATTTAAGTCTAAAAAATATCACGGTGGGGATACAATGAGAGTCGGTGTCCGGATATGGATACCATTATAAATAAACCCACTACCTCCCTGTAATGCCTTTTATTACTCCTTCCACTTGAGAGTCATTGTCTTGTGGAGGGACACAGTGGTGGACACTTCAGAGCAATACCGATAGACATATTACCTACAGAAGACGGAGCCCTACATCCAGCATTAGGACTAGAGTATGGAGCAATGTCTTACCGGCTAGGAGTGATTTTTACTCTAACTTATATTATGCCAGCAGGGCCTCAAAGAAGGATGCAATAGCGTGAGGGGGAGTGTTGAAAGGTGAAGGCATATTGGAAAATATGCCATTTTATATAAAAAGATTTTATACATCATTTGTAGCAAGCTTAGAGTTCAAGTTGTTCTCTCACCCCCAACTTGAGGGGGAGTGTTGGAAAATAGGCCCAAGCCCACACGACCAAGGAAGGCCCACATATCTAAGAGTATTATAAGATGGGTCACATGACCAAGGAAGACCCATAAGATGGGTGCAAACACATAAGAAGTAGGATCCACCATGATTGCCACTAGCTGGCATCCTTATCACATAAGTTGAAAGATCAAGAAGGACTCACAAAGGCATCTTTATCTTATGGTCACATCCAAGAAGAGTTCTAGTTTGAGTTATGTTCGTCTTTTATCTATATTGAGTTATTTAATTATGCTAGGACTTATCTTTACGTGTTAGAGTTTGGGTGTAATAGGGACAAAGGTAGTTTTATTGTAATAGGACTATACTACCTTCCTCTATTATAAACAGAGGTTTATGTACTCTGATTATAATAAGTTAATGAAGTCAATAAAGTATTTCTCTTTTCCATAAATTCAAAAACTTATTGATAAGGAAACTGGACGTAAGTATGGCATGAGGCCAATAAAAGTAGGGTATCTTCATGGAGTAGATGAGGCCGCGAGCATCCTCAAGGAGAAAACAATTCTTTCTTTCGGCAACACCATTCTATTGAGGTGTGTAGGCACAAGATGTTTCATGGGTAAGGCCATTACCTTCACAGATGGACTGAAAGTCACCAGACAAGTACTCTTTAGCATTATCAGACCTAAGTACTTGAATTTTCTTGCAAAACTTGGTTAATACCATAACATGAAAGGCCTTAAAGATACTAAATATTTCATATCTTTCTTTAAATAGATATAACCAAGTAACCCTGGTAAAACCATTAACAAAAGTAACAAAATATTTAACTTGAGAAATATTTGAGACATTCAAGGGTCCCCATATATCATAATGTACTAAAGAAAAGAGAGCAACACTTTTATTGGTAGGGCAAGGAGAATATGTACTCCGCAGCTCTGATACCAAGTAGAATTTAGTACTGCATAATGATATCGAGCCAAAGATGGAGAGGAGAAGAAGAAGAAGGAGGAGAAAAAGAGAAGAAGAGAGAAAGGAGAGAAATTTTAGAGATCAACTTCCAAGAGAAGGGAGAGGAGAGTTTGGACGAATTTGAGAAGAGAGGAAATAACTTTTCTCTACCTCTTAGCCAAGGGCCTTTATTTATAGTTTTTTTACAATGCCCTTAGGGCTACAACATTATAAGAGAATAGACATAAATAGATAAGTAATTATATCTCCATGCCATCTTTACGAGAAGTCTTCTTATTTACCCATATTCTACCTCTTGGATGTGTGGGCTTTCTTCCTTGGATGTGTGGGCTTGAGTACACTTTCTAACATAAATAGAGGCTCATTGTACTCAAATTAGATCATGACAATGAAGTTTTTCACTTTTCCAAAAATTCAACATAGTATCACAGTGGGTTTTGTGAGTTGAATTGATCAGCCCATACAGATAATATAATTTTTTTTTATCTATCATCTCTAGTAGTTTAGGTTTGTATTCTATCTTTTTTCTTTCTTTCCTATCCTAGTACCAATTAGTTTCTTTGCATTCTCACCTCCATGATGAACTTTTCATATTCAAAATTATATATTTACAGAAATATCTTTGAGTCGACTTTCCAACTCAAAATGAATTTTAGAAATTGGAGTTTTCTACAAAGAGTAATCGATATTTGAAGTAGCAAAGGTCAAATGACAAGGGTGGTTTGAGCATCAATAGAAAGCTTCAAATTTTGAGGCCTTTTATGCCATCAAGGATGAGACTTTATATAGATAATTATATATCAAAATAAATATCTTTAATTATGTTTTCTTACCTATTACAACAATTCTCAATCTGAGTTTTCTAAAGGGAGATATCAATATAGTCATGTTGGCTAAAGAAAAAAGAGTATTCAGCTTGGCCAGATTACAGAATTTGAAATCTATTAGATTATTTATCCCAAAAGAAGCATATTTTTTGAAGAAATATTATACTTGAATGAAAGGTATCAAAGTTTAGTTTCAAAAGGAGAATTTTTTTATGTGAATCTGATCTATATGTAAGGAGATATTCAAATTGTAGTCAACAATCATCAAACTACAGAATGAAGAAAATAAAGAGGTCATAACAGATTCAAGAATGAAGTTTTTTATGTCAAATTAGATATCTCTCTTTGAGTCTAGTTTCTTAATCAACAAACAGTTTGTGATTTTGATCTATATTGTGGGCGATATTGATATCAAAAGTAATAAAGGCCAATTCTGCAAAAAATGTCTCATTTTTCCTTCTTTCTCTCTTATTATCTCTCCATGCATTGACATAAATTGAGTTTCCCTTTCTACTAGAATCCTAGTTTTTAGCCAACTCTATTTTAATCATAGAGTTTTGGTCAGAATTAATCACTATGATGTGCTTGTTCAAGGTATGCAAAAATTTTGTGCTTCAATGTTGTTTTCAAGTTTTTATGTTTTTGTTAATTCGTTGTGTATCTTACACATCGTCAACTCCAAAAATTGTGGTCACCCCCCCAAAAATGTTGTACTTAGTCAAACTTATGAAGTTCTACTATTACAGTCTCCTCTAGTTTTTTTTTCTTTTAAGAAGGTAATATTCTTGATTTGTTTGGAAGTATGCATGTTGCATAGTCCCCTCCTTCCTATCAAAATTATTTTCCTATAGTATTTCTTCAGTTTATCTTTTTGTGTTTTCATCACTTAAAAGCAATGCTTAGATCCACTACCTAAAAAGAATAGGAGTGTGCCCAATATTCAGCTTGAGTCATGTCTTTTGTTCTTCACCCAAGAGGTGATTTGTGTTTGAGCTACCCTTAAAAAGTGAATAGTCTCTTTGTTGTGCCCTAAAGTCAGAATATTTTTTCTCCTTTAAAATTGAACAAAGTGTATTTCGGACTATGACTATTTTTGGCTAGTGTATGGAGCTTTGTCGTACGGCAAGGATTAATTCTTTTCTCCCATATTATGTTTTGTCCAAGTTGGGTTTCTATGTCTTTTTTATCTCCAGCTTGAGGGGGAGAAGTTTAAGAAGTACATGAAAGATATATTTTGTTCCATATATTATTGTAATTTTTATGTGACCAAAATATTTAAGAAAGGGTGATACGAAATGATGAAGATTTTACTTCTATGAAAAAAAATTGGCCTATGAAGATTGAAGACCAAAAATCCTTTTCATTGCAAGCTAAAGTTATAAACTTCAGCTTGAGGGGGTGTGTTAAAGAGCATATATGGAAGAGTCTTACATGATTCTCATAACAAGAAGTCTCAAAGAGCCAGAATTGCTATGGAGTCTTATAGTTGTCTCACAAGAGGAGGTCTCATAGAAAAGTCTAAGTTAAAGGTGTTTTAGTTATGTTAGTCTTCTATTTATTTTCAGTTGTTCAATATTCTAGGACTTATATTTTAGTATTTAACTTTGGGTATAACTGGGACATGGGTAGTTTAATTCTAATTGGATTCTACTTGTTTCTCTATTATAAATAGAGGCTCATTGTACTAAAATTAAATCAAGTCAATGAAGTTTTTCACTTTTCCAGAAATTACACAACATACATTGTCTCACTAACGTTTATGTTACTCTTGTGAAACGAGTTCTCATATATCTTAAAGGCACATAAGAGCATGGTCTTGTTAAAAATTTATATTATGAAATTTGGAATCATTTTTCTTTCATAATAGTATACTTTGATTTAATAATGCTGACGAGTTCTTAAGTTCGTTTGGCTCAACAATTAGTATACTTCGATTTAAAAATGCTCAAGAGCTCTTAATTTACTCATTTCACGAGTTTTGTTCTTCACAAGGGATTATTCATGAAAGTTTTGTATATAAACCATACTAGACTGGTGTTGCAAAAATAAAAAACAGTCATTTGTTAGATGTTGCTCAGTCTATCATATTTCATATGAATTCTCAACATCAATTTTAGGGTGAGTCTATTTTAACTACATACAACCTGATAAATCATATACCATTTTCTATGTTAGGTGGTCATAATCCTCTACAAATTTTGGATCCTCATATTTGATTGTTCCCTATTCCAGCTAGACTTTTTGGGTGTGTGTTAATTTTATAATCATAGTCTAAATCAGAAAAAGTTGTCCCCCAAATCCACTACATGCATCTTTCTTGGGTTTTCTCATGTATAAAAGTAGTAAAAATGTTTTCATTTTCTTAATAGTCAATGTTGTGTCTGCTTATGGGCCATTTTTTGAGCAAGTACTCTTCTATTCAAATAGTTTTCACAAACAATTTCTACAAGTTCTTGCTCCAAATATCTACAATGCTCCTCTTGAAGATTCCTAGCCACCTGTCATGCCAAGCCAAGATGAGGACCATCCTTCGTCATCCCCTTTGAATTGTCCCTCTGATGATGCTCCCATGAATCCTGTCTTCTTAGATCTTGATCTTTCTATTGCATTACGTAAAAGGAGTATGCTCCTGCACTTGGCATCCTATTTCTAAGTTTGTTACTAGATTGCTTCTTGCTTATGATACAATTTTGATTCTATTTCATTATTTAATTCAAACACTAAATAGTTTATTATATGGAGTTATTTATTTTTCTAGGAAACTTTATTAATTGTTTTTAGGATGTAAATGGGGACTTCTGTAAATGTAGGGACAAAGCTGTAGTTTCCTTATGAAAATGGAAATAGAAAAACAGGAGTCTGGCATGCTAGAGATAAAATTCCTTTCCTCATAAAAACAATTGTTTTGATTTGTAGAACTTAGGAAATCTAGGCCTTCTCGAATTGGTTGAGTTATCCTAATTTACTTCAGTTTCATCGATTCTTTGCTACCAGGTTCTTTGAATTCACACATTATGAGACTAGTCAGACTTAACTATAGCATTTGGTATCAAAGCAAATGATTCTTGCATGTGAAAAGTTTCTTGTGAGATTGAAATTCCACATTAGTGAGAGGACATGAGTGCAAGAGGGGCAAGTGATATGTAGAAGCCAGAAGCAACAACAATGGACACCAGTCACACAAAAGGTTTCTACTCTTAGAAATCGTAATTTCAGTAGTTGACAAGGTTTGAATATGAAACCTAGCCACATTAATGCAAATCTCATCTTATGGGCCAAGTACTTGAATCTTTCAAGGTTTGAGAATCTATCTTATGGCTCAAAATGACATGTTCCAAAAATTGTGAAATGATGCTGGTTCATTTTGATGCATAGATTCTAACTAATTCTCTAACTTGGAATGAAAATCAGGAAGAGTCATTTCCATAACTGAACATTGAAGAGAAGAATTGTTCTATTAGAAGAAAGAACCCAGGGTATCCCTTTATAGAAATCAAATTGTGCATAACATTTAAGGTTAGAAGCAAAAACCAAAATAGACCCTAAAATTTGGAAGCCAATAGGTTCCCTAACTGTTAGCATTTAATTCGGGCAAAGACAGAGAAATCTAAGTTTCTTATGATGTCATTTGCCTATTGTGTGAAAAATGGATATGAATACACACTAACCAAGCTTAGTATAAAAAGTAGTTTTTAGAAATGCTTGATATAGGAAAAATTGATTTCAATGTCCCTTAGCTTCACATTGTTGATAGAAGCTAATCACTCAAGTAGTTCATTGAACCAAAAAGTTGTTCATAAGCATTACAGACTTGAATCTCATTGATAGCCTAACTTGGAACCCAATCCCTCAAGTTATAACTTATTTTCAAGATCTTGAGAATTTTATCTCATGGAAAAACTAATCAATTATGTTCATATTGCAAAAACCATGATTTGATTTTTTGCATGAACTTTACTACTTTTTACTCTCACTCTTGAATTGAGTCATAAGCATAAGCACTAATATCTTGATAGTTACTGTGCCATAGAGAGATGTTCGAATGTGCTTCACGTAATTCAAACTTGCCTATAAATGCAAATGGCAACTAGACATTCATTCCTTCATTGAGTGAAGGAAGATCTTGAATCATACATGGTTAAATCTAAGGAGATCTTCATAATAAGCACATTGGATTTAAGTCAAGATTTGGAGATCTTGAAATGAGAACCTAGACTTGAGCTTAATTGTAAAATCAAAATATTCTTGATTGGATGTAATTGCTTGGATAGTCCACTCGAGTTTCTTGAGTTTGGGAGTATTCATGCATATCTCTATGAAACTCAAAGGTCAAATGTGCTAGGATGAGTGCCAAATGTCTTGAACACAAATTTGAGTCAAGATATGAGTATTAGACATTGGTTCAAAAGTAGGTAGGTTTAGTTACATCACCCTACAAGAAAATTAAGCAAGAACATTAAATGGCTTTGTCATATCAACCATCCTTGAATTTTTGCAATTGTTGAATCTTAGATTTTGAAATTTTCATCTAAACGATAGTATGCCATGATGTATGTGCCCTTGCTTATTTGATTGTATAAATGTGAGCTACTTGAGTGCTTAGAGCCATGAGAAGATTAGATGTCTCAACTAAGCTCCATAATTAAGTATTTGAATGCACCCATGTCAAACTCAAGGTTCACGATTTACTCTTTAGAATGTAGCCCCTATCATAAATCTTGCATATTTACTATTCTGAGCACGAAATCCAAGATTTGGCAAATCTTAGAATGACTACCTGTTTAAGAGACTCAACAAGATTGAAAATTTTCTATAGAAATGCAGATAAGAAACTTGACGTAAAATTATAATAACAAAAAAGCCCTCCTAGATGATTTAGAAATCTTGGTGTCACAAGCAATCAAATGATGATAGGCCCACAATTGAACCAACACAAAACACTAGACAAAAGGCAAATTGCAAAACAATTTGCTGCAACTAGTCTTTTGAATTATTGGTATGTTGGCTTAGGTGGCTTCTCAAAAGCGGGTGAATTGAAAACATAAAATAAATATTATGTGCTTAAAGTAAAAAATCAATATATAAACTAGACAAAAAGTACACACTACATGGAGATTAAGATTTTTGTTTTTGATTCGCCCCTAATGGTAATCATCGCCCAAGAACCTTGGTTTAGGAAAGTTCCACTAAGATACTTTATTAGCTTGAATTTATATAAACAAAGAGGTTTGGCACTCTTTAAGCCAAATATAATACCCAATTACACAAGACAAATCTCTCCCAAGAGATTTTCTTACAACTAGATTTTTGCTCTAGTGGGCATTCCCTTCTAGTTTATGGTTTTAGAAAACCTCTTCCATAAGAAGAAGAGAATACAAAAGAGAAAAGATAAACTTACAACTTTGCATAGGAGATACAACCTTCTCTGAGAGAATTCCAAGCTTCCAATCGTTTGAGAACACGAGTAGAGTGTATAGAACTTTGATTTAACTGGGAATGCCAAGAGATTTGATAGAAATTGAGGTATGTGGGCAGATCCAGTCCATTTCTCTCTAAAAGGTTAGATTTGGAATTTTAAGTGAGAGAATATTTTTGTAGATTCTTTGGTATGCCAAAAAATAATCAATTATTATTCCCCCAACAAGCTTGGAAGCCTCTTTATAAGATTCCCACCCAAAATAGCCCTTTCTTTTACCATTTACCAAAAAACTGCAAAAAGTATTGATTGATCAATAAAAATGTATGATTGATCAACTATGTGTAATAAATATATGTTTTGAGTTCCCTAAGCCTTTTAATTCATCAAGTTATCAATCAACGAGGTTTTAACCCTTTCTCAAAACTTATTGATCAACCATGCCTCATTCGGTTGATTGATTATGCTTTATAGAACTTGTTAGGCAGTGTTATGTATAGTGGATGATTGATCATGCTTTATAAGTTCTTCCTCATAGCAATCTAAATGATTGATCATGCTTTATAAGTTCTTCCTCATAGCAATCTAAATGATTGATCATGTTTATATTGAATGATTGATCATGATTTATCGATTTTGCTAGACTGCATTCATGATGATTGATCGTGCTTACATAGGTTGATCAATCATGCCTACTTTCAATGTGCCAATGTGAATTCTAAGCATGATAAAGGCCATGTTAAGAGATTTAAACTTTTCAAATAGTTTGTATGCATTGATAAAACTTGGTTTTGAAGAGATTTCATGCCCTAAAGAATGCTCAAAAATACCTTAGGATTGAAAGTTTAGTTGTCCTCTTACAAATCTAGAGTTCATGAGATATTTCTATGAGACGAATCTAGATCTTCAAGTCTTCGAGCTTCTTTTTAAGTGTTTCTTCAAGATCACTTAACAATTCAATTTTGCACGAGGTTTGAATTGATTTTGCCAATTATTCTTTATGGACCTTGATTTTATATCTCTTGATGGAATTGCATCTAAAATGGTTGAATTTTCAAATATTAGGTCAAATAGGTTAAGTTTTGTTATTGTCATATGTGGGTCAACCTAGGTGAACATGGTAGTTGTTTGAACTTTGCATGTAAAAATCAAGAGTACCTAAAGCTAATTGACCGAATGGTAGATCAAATTGTAGACCAAATGAAGAGAAACAATGAATTTTTGAAACTGGTCATTTGGTAAGAGTAACTGATCATGGATATGTTGATTTTAAGGACTTCATGGATTTAGCTTATGGAGAAAAATGGAAAAGGCATATTGGGAGAAAATAGGAGGAAGAAAATGGTTATGGACTTGTGTCCTAAACCTCCCCCTGAAGCTCAATATATAGATGAATAAGATTAAAATATTAAAATAATACCCCTAAAAATTAAACTAATTACATTAATGCCACCTTTATGAGATAACTCTTTATTTACCATCATGCCACCACTGTGTGGGCCTGTGGGCCTTCTCCTTGGTCCGTGAGCATGAGCCCATCTTCCACCTCTCTTTTGGATGTGTGAGCCTTCCTTAGTCGTATGGGCTTGAGCCCATCTTCTAACACACTTGGATGTGTGGACTTGGTCCCATCTTCAAACACTCTCTCTTAAGTTGGGGGTGAGAGAACATCATGAAGGCCCAACTTGCTGCAAATGGTGTATAGGATCTTCCTATATAAAATGGTAGTATGTCATATCTTCCAACACTCCCCATCAAGTTCTGATCTCTTTGTTCTTTACCAAGAGACCCATCTGGCATAATATAAGAGAGAGTAAAATCACTCCTAGATGTAAGACAAAGCTCCATACTCTAGTAGTCAAAAATACTTTTCGCTCAATTTCTTTGGCAAAAAAGTAGCCTTACTGTGAGGCACATAGTCTACCCACTTTCTCAGGGTAGCTAAAAAACACCTCTTGGGTGTATAATAGACTTGACTTACGTTGGATATTAGGCACACTCCTATCCTCTATAGGTAGTGCCTTTTCTTCTTCCTATTTTCAATTTATGTTCAGTTGTTCAATTATTCTAAGACTTATATTTTAGTGTGTTGAATTTATGGAAAAGAGAAATAGTTCATTGACTTCATTAACTTATTATAATTAGAGTACATGAACCTCTATTTATAATAGTGGAAGGTAGTAGAGTCCAATTACAATAAAACTACCTTTGTCCCTATTACATCCAAACTCTAACACTGAAAGATAAGTCCTAGCATAATTAAATAGCTCAATATAGATAAAAGACAAACATAACTAAAACTAAAACTCTTCTAGGACGTGACCATAAGATAAAGATGCCTTTGTGAGTCCTTCTTGATCTTCCAACTTATGTGATAAGGATGACATCTTGTGGTAATCATGGTGGGTCCTACTTCTTATGTGCTTGGGCCCATCTTGTGGGCCTTCCTTGGTTGTGTGGGTTTGGGTCCTATCTTCCAACACTCCCCCTGAATCTGGGGGTGAGAAAACATCAAGAACTCCAAACTTGCTGCATATGATGTATAGAATCTTTTTTGTATAAAAATGATAATCCTCCAATCTTCCAACACCGCCCCCCACGCTGGTGCTCTCTTCAGTGAGGCCCAACTGGCCAATCCAGGGGAGTATAACATAAATGTAATAATAAGTTCCCCCATCAAGGTGTTGATATTTGATATTTTTGACGGTGTATTAAGTTCCTCCGTCATAAAATTTCAACCGTTGATATTTTTTATATTTTTGATGGGGTATTAAGTTCCTCTGTCATGGAATCCCAACCATTGACATTTTTTATATTTTTGACAGGGTATTAAGTTCCTCTGTCATGGAATCACAACCATTGACATTTTTGATATTTTTTATGGGGACAAATAAATAATTGTATGAGGCCACCTCTTCTTCAATAATAATGTCCCCAAAGAGATATAATAGCTGCAGCTAAATATAACACAACCATCTTCCAACACATATAACACAAACCAAATAATAAACTTTGTAAAAGAACTTATGAAATAATCCGATAGAAAAATTTCTTCTTAGATGCACAAGCTTCATTTGTTCTCCCCCTTTCTTGAATATTTTGGTCACATAAAACTTATCCATAACATACGAAATAAAATGTCTCTTCCTTGTACTTCTTCTACTTCTCCCTCTCAAGCTAGGAGATAATTGCAGTGATCTCATCCTGAACCAAATATCATAGATGTAGTAATAAGCCCAAATAAAAGAGATGTATAAATAAACCCTCAAACCAGGGAGAAGTGAGATATTTTTCTGATATATCAACTCAAAAAGTGACACAAAACAATGGGCTTAAATTCTGATTTTTTAATGGAACAAAATACCAGCATGACCTTTGATTATTCCAATGCAAATATATCTTTAAATATAGATCAGATTGATATGAATTTTTCTCCTTATGAAACTAGAATTAAAGAAATTTCATCCAAGTATAACTTCACTTTATAAAATATAATTATCGGAAGATAAATAATCTGATAGATTTCGGTCTCTGTCATTTGGCAGAACTAAGCACTGTTTCTCCTTTTTTTCCAACATGACCATTGACTCTTCTAAGATCAATATCTCCTTATAAAAAACTCAGATTGAGAATAGGTTGAATAGGTAAGAAAATAAACTTACATATATTTCTTTTGATATATAATTCTCCATATAAAATCCCTTTCTTGATAAAATAAAATACATCGGAAGTTGAAGATTTTTGGTGTTGATCGAACCTTTTTTGGAATCTGACCTTTGCTTATTCAAATATCGATTTCTTTTTGTAGATAAATCAGTTAAAAAATTGGTTAAATATGTAAAATAATATACTTACATATATTTCTTTTGATATATATTTCTCCATATAAATTCCAGTTCTTGAGAGCATAAATACCTCAGAAGCTGAAGGTTTCTGCTACTGCTTGAACCTCTTTTCCAATTTGACCTTTACTCATTCAAATATCGACATCCCTCTATAGATAACTTCGATTGGAAAAAAATCATTTTTCCATGAAAATTAGACTGAAAGAGCTTTCCGTCAATATATATTTTGAAATATGAAAAACTCATTATGATGGTAAAAAATGCAAAGAAATCGATGGGTGTAGGGACTAAAAAAAAACTACGAACCTAGACTTAGGGTTTATGGTTTAGAGAAAATGATCTCATTATCTTTGTGGGTTGACCAAGTCAACTCATAGAACCTGCTCTGATACCATGTTGAATTTATGGAAAAGAGAAATAGTTCATTGACTTCATTAATTTATAATAATTAGAGTACATGAACATCTATTTATAATAGAAGAAGGTACTAGAGTCTAATTACAATAAAACTACATTTGTCCCAATTACACCCAAACTCTAACACTGAAAGATAAGTCCTAGTATAATTAAATAACTCAATATAGATAAAAGATAAACATAACTCAAACTAAAACTCTTCTAGGTCGTAACCATAAGATAAAGATGCCTTTGTGAGTCCTTCTTGATCTTCCAACTTATGTGATAAGGATGTCAACTTGTGGTAATCATGGTAGGTCCTACTTCATATGTGCTTCAGCCCATCTTATGGGCCTTCCTTAGTCGTGTGGCCCATCTTATAATATATTTAGATATGTGGGCCTTCCTTGGTCTTGTGGGCTTGGGCCCTATCTTCCAACATAGTATTTAACTTTGGGTGCAATTGGGATATGGGTTGTTTAATTGTAACTGGATTCTACTTGTTTCCTCTATTATAAATAGAGACTCATTTTACTCAAATTACATCAAGTTAGTAAAATTTTTCTCCTTTCCAGAAATTCAACATCTTTAGTGGTGTAGACATCTCTCAATCTCTTGTCGTGATTTATTTTGAGTATAATGAATGCTTTAATTGAATGTATTTTGAGATCCTTTGGTACTTTTGTATGATTCTTTGCTTTCAAAGATTAATGTTTGAAAACTGCGTAGTGTATGGGTCAAAAGTAAGAAAATATCCGTTAATGAAAATAAATAAAAAATGAAGAAGAGTGATTAGAGAAATGAGATAAAACTCAAAAATTGAAATCCCCACATCTCATTTGTTGTGTTAAGAGATGAGAATGATAGGAAGAGGTAAAAAAAGGGAACCAGATGTTGTCCCAAAAATAGAACCTAACAAGTTTGAGTAAATGTACAAAAGAAGTATAATAATACAAGTAAAAATGGTGAAGTCACCCCATATTAAGAAAGCCTGAAATGAATGCCAATAGTATTTGAAGTGCAAAAGATGAAAGAGAAGGAGAAGGAAAGCTGATCAAGCTAAAGATGATGAAGTGAAAATCAGCATTGGCAGCAAAGAAAAAAATGAACTTTTGAGAAGAAAAAGAAACCCAACAGTGAAGAAGACTAATATAAAAATATTTAGAAAAGGTGGTGTGAAAAATGTGAGTGGAATTCACAAATAGAACAACTTAAAGGGGTGAACAAACATGGAATTGGATTAGGTGGTGTCTTTCATGATTATATTCTCACTTTCGCTTATATTTTTAAAATGTTTAGTTTGTCTTCATAAAAAAAGGAGGTATATTGGCTTCAAGATCTCCATTAAGATAGTTTTTAACAATAATAAACAGTTAAGTTACTAGTGAAGTGCACAAAGTATGCCTTTATCTCAAAAACTCACAAAGGAAACATCTAATAGCGAGCCCGTTCAACTTGCCAAGGATTGTTTGAATGGTCCAAACAAAAAGGGAAACAAACAGCTTTTGTAAGAAAACATATCATTTGAATGGCCTAGCAGCACCATTTGATCAAGCAAGAAAGCTTAGGACAACAAGCAAAGCAAGAAAAAAAGTTAGATTCATCTGATTAGATATCCTTCAAATTGACTAGGTAGAAGAAAGAAAATACTCTATTAAATTTTGTTCACTAAGGCAAACAAATGACAAGCTAACAAAGGCAGGAAAATAAAAAAAACAAAACAAAGCCTTAGAAAAAAAGTCATATGTTGGATCATATGATTGACCGAATGATGCAAGCAAAATTTTCGAGTAGTCATCCAAGAAGATAATGAAGTTGATCTCCCAACTACTACTCAATTGAATGATAGAAGAGAGAAAAGCCTTAGGTTGCAATTGTTTGCCTTGACAATTGGATGAGCAAAGTTCAAAAAGGCATGAAGAAAATGAGGCACATATAAAAAATGATCAACTAGGCTACCCCAACCATGTGACTCATATAAACATACCATAAGGGAAAAAGAAAAGAGTGAAGCAACATACTAAGGTCGACAGTTTGAATCATTGTCATCCAAATGACACGTTCCACAAGTGTTGCAGAATGTGGTTGAAGACATCGATTCAACTAAGATAGGTCTCCAAAATCTGTCAGTGACCTATCCATGTGATTGTAGCTCAGTAAATGTTTTTTGTATTTCTCATGAATTTTAGTTGAGATTTCATTATTGTATGGAAGGACAAAATGCCCCTTTTTAAGCTCAATGATTCAAATTATGAACATTGAGAACTTATTTATTTAAAGTCGATTTCCCCTACAAAAATTTCTCTCTCAACTCCTAAGGCAAAATATGAACAATCCCAAGTGCTCTTGGTTAGGATTTAGATGCCCTAATTCCAAACTAATGAGAGCAATAATAATAAAAGTAAAAGAAGGAAAATGAATGCACGAGAAAAAATGAGATTTATACAGGTTTGCCTCAAGGTGAGACTACGTCTTGTCTTTCATCGTTGCAGTAATCCACTATGAAAATGAAATAGTTTACAAGAGAAATCGCACACACTCACAAGTATTTTTCTCTAACCTATCTTGGGCCGCAACTCAAGATCCTTCTCCGTGATCATGAAACCCTAATAGCGACACCCCAAATATAAAGAGAAAACAAGGGCAACCGCGTACCAACTCAGTGTAAGATGTTGATTAGGCTCTACAACTTAACAATCTCCCACTTGGAGACTAATTCACCATCAATATCTCCTTTGCGGCGGCAACATCTTCTAAATCCTCAGAGAGAAGTCCAACTAAAGTTGCACACAACTTCAGTTTCTCGATGGTAATAGTCTTCATCAACATATTAGACGGATTCTGATTCCCTTGAATCTTCTCAAGTGCTAAGACTCCATCATCTAGAGTTGATCTGATGAAGTGATAATACACATGTATGTGCTTTGTTCTGGCATGATAAACGGGGTTCTTTGCTAAATAAATACCTCTCCGACTATCAAAATACAACACATTCTTCCCATACTTGATACCTAATTCTTCACCAAAAGACTACAACCATACCATCTCTTTGCTAGTTTCAATCATGACGATCTCAGTAGTGAAAAGTGCAACTATCTTCTACAATTTAGAGACTCAGCTAACAGTTGTACTCCCAATGTGTATACATATCCAGTGGTACTCTTCATGCCATCAATGTCTCCAACCATGTCAGTATCTACATAACCCTATAATCCCAAGTCTGATTTTCTGAAACATACAGTTGAGTTTGCAGTGTCTCTCAAATACCTGAGAATCCACTTCACTACTTCCCAATGTTTTTTTATCGGAATTACTCATATATATGTTCAAAACTCTCACTGCATGAGCTATGTCTAGTCTAGTGCACACCATGGCATACATGAGATTGCCAATAGCAGAAGCATAAGGCACATTGGCTATGTTGGTTCGCTCCTACTCTATTGAAGGTGACTGCTTCTTAGATAGCCTAAAGTAACTAGCCAAAGGAGTACTCACTGGTTTTGCATCATTCATGTTGAATCTGCTCAGCTCCTTCTTCACATATTCTTCTTGTGACAGTTTCAAGACATCAATATCCCTAGTAATCCTCATCCCAAGGATTTGTTTTGAAATACCCAAGTCCTTCATTACAAACTTCATGGACAATCCCTTTTCAACTTATCTATTTCTTGTTTGGAAGCATTTTCTATCAACATGCCATCACTATGTACTAGTAGAATGATGTAAGAGTCATCAACGTTCTTCACATAACAACAATGATCTGCTTGGTACATCAAAAAACCATTACTACTAATAAAGGTGTCAAACTTTTTCTACTACTGTCTTGGATCCTGTTTAAGACCATACAAGCACTTTTGAAGTTTGCATACCATTTTTTCTTTTCCTTATGCTTTGAAACCCTGTGGCTACATCATATAAATTTTTTCCTCCAAATCACCATGAAGAAAAGTTGTCTTTACATCTAACTGTTCTGAGTGCAGGTCTTCATTTGCCACTAGTCCAAGCACTGCTCTAATAATAGTCAATTTCACTACTTGAGAGAAAATCTCAGTGTAGTCAAGGCCTTCTTTTTGTTGAAAGACCTTTACAACTAGTCTTACCTTGTACTGCTTGCTATCATCATGTTCGTCTTTTATTCGGTTCACCCATTTATTCTGCAAGGCCTTCATGCCTTTTGGTAACTCGGCCAATTACCATGTGTGATTGGATAACAGTGAATCCATCTTCTCCTACATGGCCAACTCCCACTTAGTTGATTCATCAGCTTGCATGACTTCCTCATAACTTTCTGGTTCACCTTTATCAGTCAACAAAATATAATTCAACACAAGCGAGTACCTCTATGGTTATTTTCTTGGTCTTCCTGAGTAATATTCTCCATATCAATAACTGGAAAATCTCTCTATTGAATCACTTCAAACTTATTGGCTTTATCACTTATGCTCTCAGACTCTGTTCTCAACCTGTCTTTATACATGACACCTTCATTGAAGATCACATCCTTGCTCCTGATAACCTTACAATTTTGGTAATCCCAAAAGCGATAACCAAACTCAGTACCACCAAAGCCAATAAAAAATATATATTAGATTTAGTATCAAGTTTACTTCTAACAACATAATCAATATGAGTATAAGAAACACAACCAAAAACTTTCAAGAAAGAAAGATTTACCTCTTTGCTGCTCCAAACCTCTTCTGATATTTTGCAATCCAAAGGTGTTGAAGGACCTATGTTGATCAAATAGGCAGCAATGCTAATAGCCTCAGACCAGAGCATCTTTGGCAATCCCGCATGTAATCTCATGCTCCTAGCACGCTCGTTCAAAATCCTATTCATCCTTTCAGCCACACCATTCTGTTGACATTTTCCAGGAATGGTCTTCTTCATTTTGATTCTATTATCAACATAGTACTGTTTGAAATCATCATCTATGTATTATTCCCCATTATTTGACTCCAAGCACTTGACCTTCAAATTTGTCTCATTCTCAACCATTGCTCTCTATTTCTTAAAGGTATCAAAGACATAAAATTTCTTTTTCAGGAAATAAACCCATACCTCACTGCTTGCATCATTAATAAATGTCACATAGTAGTTAGAACTACCAAGGTTAGTAAAAATTGAAGGCCCCCACACTTTTCTGTGAACCAACTCCAATTTTGTTGTCTTTTGCTCCTTTCCAGCCTTTGAAAAGCTAAACCTTTTCTGCTTGCCAAAAATACAACCTCCACATAAACTGTTATTTATAGTTTTTAACCCTGGTAACTTCCCTTTGGACTGAATCACTTTCATTCTCTTCTCACTCATGTGATCGAGCCTATAATCACAAATCAGAATCAATAATAGCATCATCAACTGCAATCCTTTCTCTACGATTGGAAGTGATGTAAAGTGTTCCAGTTTTAACTCGTCGTGCAACAACCATGGCTACCCTAGAGACTTTCTAGGTAGTACCATTAAAAGTCACAACCTTCATCATCAAGTTGCCCTACTAAGATAAGATTACGCATTAGTTTTGGCAGATGTCTCACCTTGTGAATTTTTCACACTGACCCGTTTGACATTCTCAAACTGACATCACCAATACCGACAATATCCAAATGTTCTCCATCAGTAAGATACACTTTCCCATGATCTCCAATAACATAATTCTCCATGATTTTGCGGTGCACAGTGGTGTGAAAAGAAGCTCTTGAATCTAACACCCAAAAGTCAATAGGGCTATCAAACGACAACAATAAAGTATCTTGTACTTCTTCAGTCACCGCATTTGCAACATCGTTTTTCTTTCATCCTTCTTCAGTGATCTGCAGTTCTTCTTTATATGACAAGATTTGTCACAATTCCAGCACTCCACATTCCTTCTGAATTTGGACTTACTTCTTCCATTCCTTGACTTCCCTCTACCATTGCCCTTGTTGGAACTCCTCTCGAAGTTCCTGCCCCTAGTATCGATATTTAGGGCAGAATTAGATGTTGACAATTCTCCGGAGTCCTTTCTATAAACTTCCTCAGTAAGAATGTTATCCTGAACATCATTAAATATCAACTTTCCATTGCCAACGAAATTGCTAACCGTAGCCCTCACAGGCTCCCAACAATTTGACAAAGATGCCAAAAAAAATAAAGCACGAACCTCATAATCAAATTTAATTTGAAATGAGGTCAATTAATTGACAATCTTGCTAAACTCATTCAAATGTGTTGCCCCTGATGTATTTTCTATCATATTTAAATTGAAGAGTTTTTTTATGAGATTTATCTTATTATTTGCGGAAGTCTTCTTATACATATCCGATAAAATCTTCATCATCTTCGTTGTGGTTTTCTTCAACGCCACGTTACGAGCGATGTTTTTCGACAATGTTAACTGGACTACTCCCAATACTTGTCTATCAAGGAGATTCCATTCATCATCTTTCATACCTTCTGGTTTCATATCCAGAAATGGTGAGTGCAGTTTTTTACTATACAGATAATCTTCGATCTGTATCCTCCAGAACGCAAAATTCATACCATTGAACTTGTTGATTCCAAGTTTCGATCCTCCTTCACTAGCCATTTCTCTCAATCATGAACCAAAGCTCTGATACCACTTGTTAGGAATTAGACGCCCCTAATTCCAAACTAACAAGAGAATAATAATAAACGTAGAAGAAGGAAAAAGCAAGCACGAGAAAAAATAAGATTTATACAAGTTTGCCTCAAGGTGAGACTACATCCTATCTTCCGCTATTGCAGTAATCCATCATGAAGATGAAATAGTTTACAAGAGAAATCACACACACTCACAAGTGTTTTTCTCTAACCTCTCTCAAGCCACAACTCAAGATCCTTCTCCGTGATCATGAAACCCTAATTGTGGCACTCCAAATATAAAGAGAAAACTAGGGCAACAGCGTATCAACTCAGTGTAAGGCGTTGATTAGGCTCCACAACTTAACTTTCTTACACTTTGAAATTGAATTTGGAGATAAGACTTGAGTTTGAAAAGCCAACTACCTTTGAGCTAAGTATTTCCGAGCTTATATTTTGAAATTTATTTACTTAACATCTCTTATACTATAATTGTTACACTCATACTTTGAAATCATACTATTCACTCTACATTCACATTTAAAGGGAATTTTATAAAGTATTGATATTTTGAGGCTATTTTCCAAAATTCAAGAATCATTGAATTTACACTTTGAAATATTTTGATTGATCTTGTTCTTCTAAATTTGAACTTAAGTTCCTATACTTTAAAATCAAAGTTATTCGTTTAGATCATTGACTATTGAGCCTATATTATGAAATCAATTTTAAATTAACCAACTTTAAGTGCTATCCAAGTTTCAAACCAAATTTATTTTGAGCTTTTATTTTGAAATATGGTCAAATTAGGATGCAATTAACCTACCACTTTCACTGAATAGGTACTTAGGTAGGTGTGCCTATTTGGTTGTGTTTGAATTCTAAAATCTACCTATTGAATGTCTTTCATATTGAGCTCAAGTGTAAGGAAGTTACACTTGCAAGCATTGGTCAAACCTTGGCAAGGTAAGACCACACTCATCTCAATTTGATTGAGAGTAGGCAAAGTGGTTGTGGAGAGGCTGTTGTAAAATCCTTTGTGAATCTAAGTTGCTACTTAGTAATAGGTTACTATATTCCTGAGGAAAAATCTATGAAGCTGTGTTGTTGCTGCTATGAGCTATAAGTCCTTGTGTAGGCAAGCGGTGTTGAAAATCTTATGCTTGAGTTTAGGCTTGGTGTGCTTAGTATGTTGCTGCGAAAATCTCTTTAATAGTCGAGGTGTCTCTACGTTGTTGCTATTGACCATTTGTCCCGAGTATTTGGCTAGTTTTATTTGGACCTTTGTGGTTTATTGCTTTATATGTCGTTACGATTGTACACCAATATAAATCATATATGTTTTTAATTCTGACCATTTACTTCTATACTTTGATTGTATGTGGAAGTATATCAAATATAAAATTATCTCTGAGCATTAAAATATTTGAGAGTATAATAACTCACCAAGGATTTCAACAAAAGGAGTTGAATTTAATAACATAATTAAACAAACTTATTCAGGTTCATGACCTAATAATTTACACCTCAATTATGGCGAATTTCATGGGTAAAAAAAACAAAATAATTTAAACTAATTTTACATGTGATAATTTGGCTCATTTATAAGACCATGGGAGATTTTTTTTAAAATTTTTTAAGATAACCCAGATAGCTTTAGCCAACCTGCTATATAACCTTTATGCCAGGACTGATTCTTAAATTTGATAGAACAAGTAATATAACTTGTTCAACTTATTTAATTAGTAAACAATTTATATAAGAGAAGAATTAATTTCTTAAAATGTAGTAAAAACGAAAATAAAAGAATTTACAGCATCTCGAGCTCTGGCAATGACGAACGACCAAACAAGTTCTTTCATGAGCAACAGCATGTTGAAGGCCGGAGGTTTCCAACTACAAGAACAGGTCTGCACTAGTCTTGTTTAAAATTGAGCAAGGTTTACTTTACAATTTCGTCCATAATTCAACGGAGTTGTTGGGGAAGATGAATCCTCTGTTTTTCTCCCAGTCCCCATGCAAACAATTATGTTAGGGAAATGTAATAATTTTCCGAAAAAGCGAGCTTAATTAGGTCAAGTTCTTCTACTTTCACGAAACACAAACATTATATATTTCTATTAGTCTATTTGCTTCAGGGTAGCGAAACCAAATCCATTGTCTGTGGCGGATGTGCTTCCTTGAATTATTTAAAATTCAACCCAGGCAGCGATGTGGAAATCTTTTCGCGTAGCATCAGCAGGAACAAGGAATGCGACTGCTGGGTGCTGCTGATAAGCTTATAAGTTATCTCGATTGGTATACATGGATGGCTTCCTGCGAATTCATCTCAAATAATTGCTGTCTACTTCAAATGGAGATTGATGAACGGGTGGAGCAGTGAAATTTCTTAAAAAAAAAAAAAAAAACAGAAGGAAAAAGCTGACACCAGTGAGAATGCAAGTAGCTAGCAATTATAGAAGAAGATCAATAGCAGGTATCCCAGTCTTGTGGGATCCATTTGCCTCCGACAGAGAGGTCTTGAGTTGTTGGCCACCCAAACAACCCTCAGTAAACTAACTGTTAAAAATCCCATCATCTACTACCCTTTATGATGGGTCCTACTTTCACTCTCAATCTCATCTCTCGTCTCTCACTCCTCCGGAGTTCAGACTTAATTCAGATCAGACGCCACAAGTCACAACCCCAACCCTTTACATACACAACCCAAAGAAGAAACGCAGTGGTGGCCAAATTAAGAAAATTAAAGCGACTCGGTTACTCTTGCAGTCTGCAGAACTTTCTCTAACCTCTGTCAAAATTAATTGATTAACGAGGTTGGATGGGACGCCTTGAAGACGCCCTCGGTTTGGCGACGCACCAACGGGGGCGTCAACGGGGAGTACTCCTCGTCCGTGCAGTGATCTACCATTAGACTCCTCTTTCGGGTGTTAGTGTTGATGGGCCGGTCGAGATTGCCTTCGATGGAAATGGCGACGGGAGGGATTTCTATGGTGTCCAAAGGTGGGGGAGGGTGACGCCACTGCGGTAAAGGCCCCGCTAGGAGCAGGGTCTGGAGAAGGGGGCCTGCTTTCATTACGGCCTGCAGTAGCTTCCCTTTCTCCGGCAACGGTCCGATTGTCTCGATGGACTGTACGGGGGACCCGCAAACTATACTCTCCTCACTGCGTCCATCGTCTTCAGCAACTAGCCCCTGTTGCTGTTGCTGTTGCTGTTGCTGTTGCTGTTGCTGCTGTTGCTGTTGTTGCTGCTGTTGCTGCAGCTGCTGCTGCTGTTGTAAAAGGAGCCCCTGGTATTTATCGTTGATGTCGTCTCTTTCCGTAATGGCTCTATTTAAGAGATCTTGGAGCTGTTTAATCTCGTTCTCCTTTCTGTCCAAATCCTCTTGAGCTGCTAGGCGAGTTGTTTCTAGTTCAAGCGAGGTACATAAGAGTGAGTGCCTAAGCTCTTCCAGGCTCTGTAATAAGAGACATTGCGATTCATTTTAGGGGTTGGAATTAAAGAAAGAAAAACTCTAAAAATAAAAATTAATGAGACTAGAAGAGAAGAAGCAGCAATTAATACCTTTCCTTGGTGGAAGCAAGACCAGCTGAATTGAGGAAACCGGAGGTGTTCCATATGACTCTGGGTATGGCTGAATTCATGCGACTTCCCACCCTCTCTGCCAATGCGAACTCGGAGAGAGATAGAGAGAGGGAGAGAGAGAGAGAGAGAGAGAGAGAGAGAGAGGGGGGAAGAGCGGAAGGGAGAGCGGTCAGTACTAGTTTGGGTACTTGTTATAAGTTTATAAGTGGGTGCGGGTCTCTTTTTCTTTCTCGGCCTTCTCTTTTTCTCTTTGACACCTTTTCTGGGTTGGACAAAACACAAAAGCCAAAAGGCACAAGCCAAAAAACTCTCAGTCCGCCGCTAGGGAACAGTTAGGGGCGGGAAAACGTGAAGACGGGACGGCAATCGGGACCCACTTCTCTCTCCTCTCTCTTTCTCATTTCTCACATATATCACCATCCACGCCCATTAAAGGAAAAGAGAAACCCCTTCCATAAATATCGAAATGCAGCTTTAGATGAGAAATTTGTTCAGCCATTAAAGGATCTAGAATAACCAGTAATCATCTCGTGGAATGGGTCCTCTGCGCGGTAGGTATAGCCAATTAAACTCGGCCCCTCTCTGCATGTCAAAGTGGAGATCATTGGGTTCAAGTGAAAAAAACTTTCAGTTGACAAGCAGCTAACGCGGTTAATTGGCCATATAAAATGCCGTAAAAGCAAATGTTAGAATCAATCTCAATCAAGTTGAGATGTCCCTCAACCAGCTGCTCCGTTTGTTGGTTAATGCTCCCTTTCCAGCACTCCTAAGAAACCCCGTAAAGCCCTTACTCAATCTTCGCCGTTTCTCCGTCAATTCTCTATTATCCTCCAGTCCGGTCAGTTTAACGGCTACTTTTAGCGGTCAGAAAAGGTTAGCGGTAGCAGAACCTAATCTTGCTACCAATGCTTCGCAAAAAGGGTGGCGATGGGTCCTACCCCCGCCTTCCCTTTTTCATCAATTAAAAAAACAAAAAATTACGGTGACGAAGATGATGGCTAAGAACACAAGAAAATGTTGGTCATTCGGTGTCTTTTTATTTGACTGACTAAAGAAGAGTGACCACAGAAATGGTTCCGGGAGACGCGGAGGCTTAAGCCTCTAAATCGAACATTAACTCGAATTTCATTCCTGAAGAATGAAAGAAGAAATAACACAGACATGCAGTCTTCTGGTCACTTTCTCAAGAAGCTATAATATATACCATGAACAGATCCCCTGGACGAACTCCCTCTTACCTCAATTTGACGATCTAAGAGGCTTGATGAGAAACAATACAGAGCGGTTCGGACGTCGCGGTTAGCCTTGCCGTCCGGAAATTAGGGTTTTTTCGTTGGGGGAGGAGGGGGGAGGGGGCCACGTTTAGATTTCTGCAAATTGAAGAACTTCATTCTAGGGGCAGTCAAGATCAATTGATGTTAGATGGGCACTGTCGTAACTGAGAAGTTTGTGGGTGAACCTGGACTCTTGAGTTCATCCGGTTGGCCAATGGACCCGTGTTTTGTACAGGTGCGCGGCCATGACTCGAGAAAAAACCAGGGCTGGTCCACTAGTAGAAAATCAACTCCGCTTTTCCCTCCGACGCTTCTCGTTCAAGTCAAATTCATTAGAATAACAACACAATACGTCCATACATTATCTTCGAACTTCCACCTCATGCACATGGAAGAGGACCCAGCGTTCTTCCCTCTGGTTTTTGTTCTTGACATTTCTGACGAGTTCAAATTATATAGGAGAAGATGAAAGAATACGGCATGAACTATTAAAGCACAGCTCGACCAGACCATGGAGCAAGCGGTCTTGGGAAGATACTGGTTTTCTTTTTTATCGAATTTTTTTTTCTTATTTTTTTTTTCCAGATTTTCACCCGCTTTTGGTGATGAGACCAAGAAAGCAGTGGCCCTGGAGATGGAATTGGTTGAATTTGGAGAGGAGTTACTTCTGCTACTTGAGAAAACGGTGAAGGCAAAGGATGGCCCACCCACCACCCGCCGATTTTCTTCTCTTATCTAGGATGCTCGTGTTCTCCGAGAAACTAACTCCTTTTTTTCACTTTTTAAAGAAGCATTTCATTGTCTTCTTCGGAAGAAGTAAATAAAGTTTGTTTTCCTACTCGTCTTTTTCGTTTTTAGCTTAGACTCTCCTTTAACTATTATCAAATTACATCTATCAATTCTTCTTCTTTTAACTTAAAAAGTAGTTCTACAATTTCAAAAAATCAGACGATAAATGCAACTATTGAAGCTCTAAATGTGAGTATAATTTTCTGTAATTTTCTTAGGATCTCCGACTTAGTAAATCTTTTACTGTTTACTTTATGCAATCGCAGCTGCTAAAGTAGACTTGATGTATTTCAAAGTTCGAACCTTATCCGTCCGGGGAATGCTCCACGAGGGTCCATTAACCAGTCCTGAATTCGATTCAGACGAGTATTTGGATCAAGCTTTGAGGCTGTACTAGAAGCTATAACTACGTTAAAATTCTGCTGATCCATGCCGGCCCCATTCAACTCTTTTGCACATTTCCGCAGAATTGATACTCTTTTTCTTAGCTAGTGAATCTTGTAAAAGGAAGCTTCCCGGGTTTTTCTTTATTCCGAATACAGAGTAGATGCAGAAGAAACAAGCCAGTTACCTTAAATTTGATACGTATCCACTAAACAAGAAACAATGGCATGTGCCCTTTAGGCTGATGAAGTGAACTGACCTTGAATGAGAATCTAATATGAGCAGCAATGATGCAAGTCCGGTGAAAATCACTTTCCTACTGGTATTTTTTTTTTCACTCTGGTTGTTAGCGGTTGGTACAATAGTCTGAGCAATTGAGTATCAGACACCAGAGATTCTGAAAGACTGAAAATTGTTAGTTTTAACAGAAATTCTCTGTGTCTTTCGAAAAGAGCGACTCCCTTTTACACTCCAAGTTTATCATTGTTTCTCCCCATTCACTCGATTCCCCCAAAAAAGTTATCCCCATCAGAAACTCATTCATGTGAGTAGAAGGAATAAAATTTGCAGCAGTCCAAGTGTGGGAGAAGAGGGTAGAGAGGCGAGAAGGACAAAAGAGCAGTGAGGTGGAGATGACGGGCTTTCGCCGACAAGCGTATTGAAGAAGGATGTGGGGAGATGGCTTGACACACGATCAGGTTGAACAACTTTGGCGTTACCTGCTAAAGGCAAATCCAACCAGCAAGCCTTGCTAGATTCTCACCCCTCCCCCCCCACAAACCGGCTGTCTCAGGCGCCATCACTAATGACTCCAGACCCGAGAGAGCGTATGGTGGCATCGTATCGTTGAAGATGGTCGCGCGGGAGATGCGGAGAAAGAAAAGCCAAAACCCGTATCTTTCTCGAACCTTAAGGAGCAGCAGAAGATTTCAGAAAAAAGGAAAAACAACTCTCACTCTCTTTCAGTCCTTCTCCACCTTTTGGAGTGGTCCTCACGCGCTTCGGTTGTGCGCTTCAGAAATGATTACTGATCATTGTCGTCTTCCAATTCCATGTGAACCTCCATTATTCCACTCTCCGTCTTCTTCTCTCCCTCTCTTTCCCCACTCTCTCCCAAAACCAAGTATTCATTTTTGATCTCTCTCCTTGTCAACGCCTAAACCTTATCCCACAGCTGTGATGAACCCTAAACCTTATCCCACAGCTGTGATGAACCCTAACTACCATTTACGCGGATTCGAGCTCCTCCCCAACCAACCAGGCACTAAAAAATTTCAATTTCCAAATGCTCTCACACAGGGTAGCGACTCACTACCCGTCTCCCCTTACGTTCAACAGGTAATAATACATTACACCAGCTATAATGGCTACGTTTGTCAAATGTTAGGCACCACTTGCAAATTGAAATTGGGTCCAGATGGAGCCACTTAATGTATGAACTACGTACTCGACTCTATTGGGGCTAATGGAGTAGATACGATGGCATATGATTAAACGGATAAGATGAAGCGCGTGCTACATGGCTACTTGATGGTGTTAGTGGGTACGAGGATCCGATTCTTATTGCTTGAAAAAGGAGACCGTTTTTGGTCGTTGGGTAGCTTCAGTGTGTTTTCCCTGTGCCTCGTGTGACCGGCTGGGGTCTGAGGATCATTTAGCTCTCCACTCCCGCGAGTTAGGAACACTTCCACTAACTAATGCGTAGATGAGAGATACTAGCTTGCATTTACAGTTTACACCATGCGCATGGGGAACCAGGATTAGAATCATGTATCTTTGTTTTTAATCAAACACTCCTTATATTTTCGAGTATAGTCATCTACATGTAGTGTTATTAAATGTACCCTTTAATTAAAGATTTAGTGTATAAATGAAGCTTTGATTTCATTTGTTTAGAGTTAATCAAACCAAGGGAAAATAATACTATTAGCTTCACCCCAGAGTCTAGAAGAAAATCTTATTTTATTATTAAAAAGAAAAATCTTCGAGGTAGGCAAAGAAGTGAAAGGGTAGATGTTCTTTTTCCACTTGAAATAAGGTGGGGGGATGGGGGAATTTTTTTCTTCGCCCATCTCTTAACTGTGCTTTCCCCTCGCCTCATGTCAACGGCTAGGGATTATTAACTACCCGACTCTTTGAAACTAGGAACTCTTCCACTAACTAATGAGTAGATAAGAGACACTAGCTAGCTTGGACACGTAGCATATCCGCGTAACAAATTCCACCACCTTCTATACATTGAATCATTTGTCTTTATTAAATGTATCATCTACATGTAGTATTCTTAAATGTACCCTTTAATTAAAGATTTAGTGGATAAATAAACCCTTGCTTTCATTTGTTTAGAGTTAATCCAACCAAGATAAAATAATACTATTAGCTTCACCCCAGAGTTTAGAATAAAATCTTATTTTATTATAATTAAAAAAAATTGTGAAGTAGGCAAATAAGTGAAAGGGTAGATCTTCTCTTTCCACTTGAAATTGGGTGGGATGGGGAGAGGGATTGGGGAATTTTTCTCTTCACCCTTCTCTTAGGGATTATTAACTAACCCACTCTTTCAAACTAGGAACTCTTCCACTAGCTAATGAGTAGGTACGAGACACTAGCTAGCTTGGACACCTAGCATACCTGCATAACAAATTCCACCACCTTCTATACATTGAATCATTTGTCTTTATAAAATTTACCCTCTACATGTAGTATTTTTAAATGTATAGGTTAATTAAAGATTCAATGGATAAATAAAGCCATGCATTCATTTGTTTAGAGTTAATGCAACCAAGGTAAAATAATACTATTAGCTTCACCCTAGAGTTTAGAAGAAATCTTATTTTATTATAGTAAAAAAAATTCTTTGAGGTAGGCAAAGATGTGAAAGGATAGATGTTCTATTTCCACTTGAAATAAAGTTGGAGGGGGACGGGGGAATTTTTCTCTTCGCCCTTCTCTTGAGTGTGCTTTCCCTCACTCATTCAATAGGCATATGTTGACTGATTCCATTGGAAATCTTATCCACCAATCAAACTCAAGTGCGTTAGTGCAACGTGCACTAGGCACGGGTTGGTGGCAAATAGGGCCGTTGCTTGTTCACTTCACACAGTATATTAAAGCATCTCAGGGTCTCCTTCATCCCCCTCCCCCCCCCCCCCCCCCTAAAGGACAAAAGCCAACAATTATTTTCTAAAAATCAGAATCAAAGCACCAAGAAATTGATTAGTGAATGATGCAATGTATGACAGATGGTGCAAGATAGTTATGGTTAGGGTGCAAACAAACTTTCAACGCTAGGGATTATTAACTAGCCAAGTCTTGAAAATTAGGAACTCTTCCACTAACTAATGAGTAGATTAGCTAGCTTGGACGCCTACCATATCTGTGTAACAAATTCCACCACCTTCTATTCATTGAATCATTTGTTTTTATTAATGTTACAAGGTGGGACCATGATCACGTGAGGTGGCATGATGACTCTCACAATAAGAAGTCTTATAGAACCAAAATTATTATGGAAGCATGTCTCATTCAAAAGGCATATGTTGACTGATTCCATTGGAAATCATATCCACCAATCAAACTCAAGTGTGTTAGCGCAACACACGCTAGGCATGGGTTGGTGTAGCAAATAGGGTCGTTGCTTGTTCACTTCACACAGTATATTAAAGCAGAAAAGGGTCCGTCCCCCTCCCCCCCCTCCCCCCCCTCCCAAGGACAAAAGCCAACAATTATTTTCTAAAAATCAGAATCAAAGCACCAAGAAATTGATTAGTGAATGATGCAATGTATGACAGATGGTGCAAGATAGTTATTGTTAGGGTGCAAACAAACTTTCAACGCTAGGGATTATTAACTAGATGAGTCTTGAAAATTAGGAACCCTTCCACTAACTAATGAGTAGATAAGAGATACTAGCTAGCTTGGACACCTACCATATCTGCGTAACAAATTCCACCACTTTCTATTCATTGAATCATTTGTTTTTATTAATGTTACAAGGTGGGACCATGATCACGTGAGGTGGCATGATGACTCTCACAATAAGAAGTCGTACAGAGCCAAAATTATTATGGAAGCAGGTCTCATTCAATAGGCATATGTTGACTGATTCCATTGGAAATCTTATCCACCAATCAAACTCAAGTGCGTTAGCGCAACGCACGCTAGGCATGGGCTGGTGTGACAAATAGGGCCGTTGCTTGTTCACTTCACACAGTATATTAAAGCATCTAAGGGGTCCACCCCCCCCCCCCCCCCCCCCCCCCTTCAAAAGGACAAAAGCCAACAATTAATTTCTAAAAATCAGAATCAAAGCACCAAGAAATTGATTAGTGAATGATGCAACGTATGACAAATGGTGCAAGATAGTTATTGTTAGGGTGCAAACAAACTTTCAACGCTAGGGATTATTAACTAGCCGAGTCTTGAAAATTAGGAACTCTTCCACTAACTAATGAGTAGATAAGAGATACTAGCTAGCTTGGACACCTACCATATCTGCGTAACAAATTCCACCACCTTCTATTCATTGAATCATTTGTTTTTATTAATGTTACAAGGTGAGACCATGATCACGTGAGGTGGCATGATGACTCTCACAATAAGAAGTCTTACAGAGCCAAAATTATTATGGAAATAGGTCTCATTCAATAGGCATATGTTGACTGATTCCATTGGAAATCTTATCCACCAATCAAACTCAAGTGTGTTAGCGCAACGCACGCAAGCATGGGTTGGTGTGGCAAATAGGGTCGTTGCTTATTCACTTCACACAGTATATTAAAGCATCTAAGGGTCCGTCCCCCTCCCCCGCAAGGACAAAAGCCAACAATTATTTTCTAAAAATCAGAATCAAAGCACCAAGAAATTGATTAGTGAATGATGCAATGTATGACAGATGGTGCAAGATAGTTATTGTTAGGGTGCAAACAAACTTTCAACGCTAGGGATTATTAACTAGATGAGTCTTGAAAATTAGGAACCCTTCCACTAACTAATGAGTAGATAAGAGATACTAGCTAGCTTGGACACCTACGATATCTGCGTAACAAATTCCACCACCTTCTATTCATTGAATCATTTGTTTTTATTAATGTTACAAGGTGGGACCATGATCACGTGAGGTGGCATGATGACTCTCACAATAAGAAGTCGTACAGAGCCAAAATTATTATGGAAGCAGGTCTCATTCAATAGGCATATGTTGACTGATTCCATTGGAAATCTTATCCACCAATCAAACTCAAGTGCGTTAGCGCAACGTACGCTAGGCACGGGTTGATGTGGCAAATAGGGCTGTTGCTTGTTCACTTCACACAGTATATTAAAGCATCTAAGATTCCCCCCTCCCCCCCCCCCCCCCCCCCCCCCTCGAAAAGGACAAAAGCCAACAATTTTTTTCTAAAAATCAGAATCAAAGCACCAAGAAATTGATAAGTGAATGATGCAATGTATGACAGATGGTGCAAGATAGTTATAGTTAGGGTGCAAACAAACTTTCAATGCTAGGGATTATTAACTAGTCGAGTCTTGAAAATTAGGAACTCTTCCACTAACTAATGAGTAGATAAGAGATACTAGCTAGCTTGGACACCTACCATATCTGCGTAACAAATTCCTTCACCTTCTATTCATTGAATCATTTGTTTTTATTAATGTTACAAGGTGGGACCATGATCACGTGAGGTGGCATGATGACTCTCACAATAAGAAGTCTTACAGAGCCAAAAATATTATAGAAACAAGTCTCACATAAGAGTTTTCAATTTAAAGGTGTTTTAGTTGTGTTAGTCTTCTATTTATGTTGAGATATTTAATCATGCTAGGACTTATCTATAATTGTTAGAGTTGTGGTGTAATTGGGACAAGGGTAGTTTAATTGTAATTGGACTCTTCTACTTTCCTCTATTATAAATAGGTGGTCATGTACTCTGATTACATGAAGTCAATGAAGCTCTCCACTTTTCAACTCGTGAAGAATCTCTCTCTAGCCTAAACTCTTTTTTCTCTCTCATTCTCTTCTCTCCTCTCTACCTTAGTTCTCTCTCTCTTTGCTATTTTTCTTCTCCCTCTCTCATCTTGCTCGAGGTTTCAATCATGGGGTCCTAAATTCAACATGGTATAAGAACATTAAATTTAGGATCCCCACGTCAAAAGAATGCTCTAAGAAGTTATGATCAAAGCTACTCATAGAAGGCTCTTTGTGAAGCAAGATTGAAGCTTGTGAGATAAATTTTTTATTCTTATTATTATTACTTCATGCTCTTGGTTTTTGGATATTTAGAAGATGGTTCAAAGATGATTTTATTTTTGTCTTCATCTTATGAGATTATTTATATTTACGCATCTCGGATTAGAAGAAGTTTACCAAGGCAATTTTGTCGGTTTGCAATTTCTTGACTAAAAATAGGTTTATGTTGAGATTTTATGCATAAAAGGTTATAATTTTGTGCGAACAAGACTTTACTAATGAATAAAATTATTCTTGAGCCTATTATGAATGGTTTTTTATCCATTGGATTTCAAAAATCTAATTACTTGGCTTCTATGCTAATGTTCTCCATTAACCGAGTTATTTGAAGAACTCTATTTGGTTTTGTATTTTTTTGGAGAATTTATTTTGAAAGCCACGAGGTGGCTGATTGATCTTGGAACTGAATATATACTGGTTTATACCATGCTGGAGTCAAATATATTTTTGGAATGATCTTGGAACGATCTAATTCGAAATTGCTACCTTACCTTGATCTCATGCTTATTGATTTATTTTTGCTATTCTCTACAAGGAAGACTAGAGAATTAATTATATTAATTTTGGCCAGCAAGTTGACTGGTCTAAAAGGGTTCCGTCTGTTATGATCTGGGGTTAAGTACTTGGCTTTCCGCTACCAAACAAATCATTCTTTTGGTATGTATTGGCAAGGTGCTTAACATTTGGTATCAGAGCTATACCCTTATTGGAAGTTCGAATCCTGGAGGGGGCGACCTAGAGGCCAGATTAAAATTAATGGTAAGCTCAAAAAGTGGGTCGAGCCAGTGTCACTAGAGTGAGCCACTAGAGTGGGCAGTTGTGGATGTCGGCTCATAATGGTGGGAGTATTGTTATGTTCCAGGGGTTAAGTACTTGGCTTTCCGCTACCAAACAGATCGGTCTTTTGGTATGTATTGGCTAGGTGCTTAACACCCTCCTTGCCTAAAGACTTGATAAGCTTGAGTTCTCCTCCCTTCTACCCGAGCTAGCCTTGGCTAGTCTTGAATCTCCCTGTAGCTTACTTAGGCTACTTCAAATTTGAGTACATTATTACCCTTGAATTGCCTCTTATGGCAGAAGAATACATGGGTAACAAGAATAATATTCTCAAGATTACAACCATACCCTTGCCAGGGATATCAAATTTCTTGAGCTGGTCCACATCGGTTCGACAATTCCTTATAACAAGGGATCTACTTGCTCACCTCACCAAACTTGGGCCACCCATTGTTGAACAAGATATTGCTTATGCTAAGTGGTTAAAAAATGACACTTTTGTAATTATTGGGCTCATCAACAACATGGAAGAACCTGTCTCCAACAATGTTATTTACCTCGACACCGCCAAACAAATTTTGGAGACATGTGCTAAGTTGTACTCTAGCTTTGACAACTTACACATGCCATATGATATTCTCCAAAGAATGTTCAACACTAAACAAGGAGAAAATATTCATGAATATTTGGCTCGTTTTAGAGGCTTTCTTCAAGAATAGAAGCTAGCTTAGCCTACCTCCATTGATGTTTCTATCCAAGACAAGTAGAAGGAAGCTTAGCCACTGCCATTTGCCTAGAAAACATTAAGCCATATCTCAAAGTTTCTAAAAGTCAACTTCTTAGTGCCTTTGTTATTCCCACCATTGATGATGTATGTACCACATTACTCTGCAATCCAAACTTTTCTTATCCTTATCATACTGAAATATCATCCGCTATGTACTCCGGGCATAGGGAAGCATCAACCGACCATGGCCGAGGTTGTGGAAGAAATTATAGAGGAGGACGAGGAAGAGGAAGGAATGACTTTTTTAAACAGACGGCAGGAAATGCACCCATTGTGGGAAATATGGCCACACTATAGATCAATGTTTAAAAATCCAATGCATACCGGACTGGGTTAAGGCTAATCAAGCCTCAGTAAGTGATACAAAGGAGGACCAGTCTACCCCACTAACAAAAAAGAAAAACCCATACTGATGATGAGTATGAATCATTCCAGAAAATGAATACATTGATGGCCTCTCCTCCAAGTTCCTCCTCAACTGTTGCCACCACCGTTTCAGGTATTCTCTCTGCCACTTCCTCCTCTTCATCCTAGATAATTGACTCAGGGGCCTTCGAGCATCTCACAGGTAACAAAGATCTACTCCACTCAGTTTTTCCTTGTCTCTTAAATAAATTGGTTACCATAGCTGTCAGCTCCCAAACTAAAGTTATCGGGAAAGGATCCACCTCTGTTACACCATCACTTCCGCTCACATATATTTTTTTTCCTACTTTTCCCTTGAAATTTTTATCTGTTATTCAACTAACACAACATTTTAATTGCTTAATTACCTTCTCACCCACTTCCTGTGTGTTTCAGTATCTTACAATGAAGCAGGTGATTGGCAGAGGTCGTGAACAAGGGGGGTTCTACTACCTAGACGTGCCTCAAATAAATGTCATATCAACCAAGGAAATTGAGACAAGTCTATGTGACAATTGGTTGGTACATTCATCCACATAATCTCTTCTTCTAATTTTTCCTACCTTTAAGGATACGTCAAAGTTAAATTGTGAAGTGTGTCAACTAAGCAAACACCAGAGGACCACATACTCACCTCGTCCAAAGCTTAAAAAGTGTTACTCCTTTTTTGTTGATCCACAAATGTATAGGGACCCTTGAGCGTCTCAAACATTTCCCGAGTCAAGTACTTTATTAAATATATTGATGATTTTACATGTACCACATGGCTATTTGTTTTTAAAGAGTGATCTGAAATACCATCCATTTTTAAATCCTTTCATGCTATGGTTGTCACTTAATTTGGTCAGAAAATCAAAGTACGTTGGTCTGATAATGCCAAAGAATATACTTCCAGATATCTTGACTATTTTATTAAGAGAGTGACATTATTCATCAAACATCTTGTGCCTACACCCCCAACAGAATGGTGTAGCAGAATGGAAGAACCATCACCTTCTTGAGGTAGCTCGCAACGTATTGTATACCATGAAAGTCCAAAACTTTTATTAGTCGCATGCCATCCTTATTGCATGTTTTCTTATAAATAGGCTAGCCTCTTCCGTTTTCGGTCATAAATCCCCATATTCCTTATTGTTTCCATATGGTGATCCTTTTTTGTTTCCCTTGAATGTCTTTGGTTGTACATGTTTTGTTCATATTACCTCCCTACAACATAGTAAATTTGATCCAAAATCTATCAAGTGTATCTTCTTAGGATAATCTCGTACGCAGAAGGGTTATATTTGCTACAATCCCACTCTCCAATGGTTACTTGTGTCTAGGGATGTATTTTTTTTAAGACTCTTCATACTACTCTAACAATACTCCTCCAAGTCTCTCTTTTGTACCAGCTTCTCCTCGACTAGTTGTGCCACATGCTGCAAAAACAATTCAACCCCCTGAAGCGTTGGCTGACACCACACCTGCATAATTTGTGGATCCTATTGAGGTAAGTCCATCTTCTCCTATTCTTTTTGGACCACAATATGATACTTGTTGGAAGATGGGCCCAATCCCACACGACCAAGGAATGCCCACATATCCAAGTGTGTTGGAAGATAGACCCAAGCCCTTAAGACCAAGGAAGACCCACATATCTAAAACTATTGAAGATGGACCCAAGCCCATAAGATATGGGACCCACCATGATCACGTGAGGTGACATAAGAAGTCTTACACAATAAGAAATCTAACAAAGCCAAAATTATTATGGAAGCAAGTCTCATAGAAGAGTTTTAGTTTAAAGGTATTTTAGTCATGTTAGTCTTCTATTTATATTGGGTTGTTTAATTATGCTAGGACTTATCTTTAAGTGTTAGAGTTTGGGTACAACTGGGACAAAGGTAGTTTAATTGTAGTTGGACTCTATTACTTTCCTTTATTATAAATAGAGGTTCATGTACTCTAATTATAATAAGTCAATGAAGTATTTCTCTTTTCCATAAATTCAACAATACTCAAACCATTGCCTTAAGAAAAGAACCCAAAACTTGCACTAGGGCCTGTACTTCTCACCCCATATCCAATTTTGTGTCTCACCATCATTTATCCTCTTCTTGTTGTCAATTTATTGCATCAATCTCCTCCATCTCAGTCCTACAGTCCTATCAAGAGGCTCTGAAACATCTAGGGTGGAAGGCAGCAATGGACAAAGAAATACAGATATTCTATGAGAATCAGACATGGGTTCTAGTTCCTCTTCCATCAAATAACAAACCTATCGATTGTAAGTGGGTCTTTACTTTTAAACACAATTTGGATGGGTCAGTTGCTCGCCTTAAGGGCCGCCTCATTGCTAAAGATCGATTATGATGAATCATTCTCTTCGGTGGCCAAAATGAACTCAATACGTATTTTATTATCTCTTGCTGCTAATTCTTCCTGGCAAGTCTATCAGCTTGATGTGAATTTTTTTTTCTCAATGGGGATATAAAGGAAAAAATTATATGCAACAACCACCTAGATTTGTGGTTGAGGGGGAATCAGTATGTCAATTGAAGAAATCCCTTATGATCTGAAACAGTCTCTGCGTGCATGGTCTGATAAATTTAGCCAAACATTCATACGAGCAGGATTTCACAGATGTTCCATAGATCACTTTGTATTTCTTAAAGACACACCTAAAGACATGGTGATTTTGGCCATATATGTTGATGATATTATTGTAACCGATAGTGATCCTGAGGGCATTCAAGAAACCAAGGAAAATATATGTGAAGAATTCAAGACAAAAGATCTTGGACTACTTAAATACTTCCTAGGTATTGAAGTACTACAGTCCAAACATGGGATTATACTATCTCAAAGGAAGTATGTTGTTATGCACACAATAACATTATTTTTTTAATTGTTTTTATTTAATTTACTTTATTTTATTTCAATTAAAGAATTAATAGGCCACAAGGGTATTTTTGTAATATTTTATTTTAAACCTTGTAAGTGTGAACCCTAAGAAAGAGAAGGATTGATTTAGAGTAAACAAGGGTTTTGAGTTCTCCTCAACGAGCTCAGGGGTGTGCGTTCTCCTAAAGGAACCTAGGGTTTTCAAGCTTCCCTTTGGCTTGATTTTTGTCTTTCTCTTCTTCCTCCCTACGAATCCATGTGTCAGATCTGGGACCGTATCAATTGTTATCGGACCAATAATGATGGGATGTAGACCAGTAGAAACCCCTCTAGATTCTAATACAAAATTATTTGCAAGCACTAGAGAAGTTGTGGATATCATAAATATCAAAGACTTGTGGGGGAACTCGTTTATCTCTATGTAACAAGGCTGGATATATTATATGCAGTAAGTGTGCTGAGTCAATACATGCACAAACCATAACTTACTCACTGGCAAGCACTAGAAACAATATTGCGATATTTGAAAGGAGCTTCAGGAAGAGGGCTTCTCTATAAGAACCATGGTCACTTCAACATAGAAGAATTCTCAGAAGCAGACTGGGCCAGATCCTCAAATGACAGAAAATCTACTTTGGGATATTGTAAAATGGTTGGAGGGAACTTGGTTACATAGAGAAGCAAGAAACAAAATATAGTTACAAGGTCTAGCACAGAAGCAGAATATAGGGTCATGGCACACACAGTTAGTGAGCTTCTATATATTAGATCCCTTCTCATTGAACTGAGATTCTATAAAAAAAAAAACCCTTATGGATCTATATTGCGATAATCAAGTGGCAATACATATCACCTCAAATCCAGTCTTCCATAAGAGAACAAAGCACATTGAGATAGACTGTCATTTCATATGAGAGAAATTCCAAGCCAACATATTATCTCTCAAACATATCTCCTTACAATGGCAAGTTGCAGACATTCTCACCAAACCAGTCACTCATAAGATCATGTCCACCATTTGCAGCAGGTTGGGTATTTATGATGTTTTCTCACCCCCAACTTGAGGGGGAGTGTACAAGGTGGGACCCACCATGATCACACAAGTTGGTGGGACCCACCATTATCACGTGAGGTGGCATGATGACTCTCACAATAAGAAGTCTTACAAAGCCAAAATTATTATGGACACAAGTCTCATAGAAGAGTTTTGATTTAAAGGTATTTTAGTTATGCTAGTCTTCTTTTTATGTTGAGTTATTTAACTATGCTAGGACTTATATATAAGTGTTAGAGTTTGGGTGTAATTGGGATAAGGGTAGTTTAATTGTAATTGGACTCTACCACTTTCCTCTATTACATATAAGGATTCACGTGCTCTGATTACATGAAGTCAATGAAGTTCTCTACTTTTCAACTCGTGAAGAATCTCTCTCTAGCCTAAACTCTTTTTTTCTCTTTTCTCTTCTCTCCTCTCTACCCGATTTCTCTCTCTCTCTCTCTCTCTCTCTCTCTCTCTTTCTCTCTCTCTCTCTCTCTCTCTTTGCTATTTTTCTTCTCCCTCTCTCATCTTGCTCACGGTTTCAATCATGGCGTCCTAAATTCAACAATTAAATTTACCCTCTACATGTAGTATTCTTAAATGTACCCTTTAATTAAAGATTTAGTGGATAAATGAAGCCTTACTTTAATTTTTCTAGCGTTAATCCAACCAAGGTAAAATAATACTACGCTTCACCCCTTGAGTTTAGAAGAAAATCTTATTTTATTACAAGTAAAAAAATTCTGTTAGGAATTAGATACTATAATTCCCAACTAACGAGAGAAATAATAATAATCACGGAAGAAAGAAAAAAAATTATAGAAAAATAGAACAAGATTTATACAGGTTCACCTCAAGGTAAGACTATATCCTATCTTCCGCCAATGTAGTAAACCATAATGAAGATGAAATAGTTTACAAGAGAGATCACACACACTTACAATTGTTGGTTTTCTCTAACCTCTCTTAGCCGCAACCGATGCTCCTCGGATGATGACCAACCCCTCCCCCCCCCCCCCCCCCCACAATTATAAAGAAAAAATTAGGGCAACTTACGATATATTGACTGTTGCTTCATTAAGGGTAGTTTGGTGATTTTACACTTGTAATCTTGTGCACCAACTCAGCATAAGGCGTTTATTAGGCTCCAAAACATAACAATCTCCCACTTGGACATTTATCCATCATCAATCCTTAGAGAGAAGTCCAACTAAAGTTGCACACAACTTCAGTTTCTCAATCATAACAATATTTGTCAACATATCAGTCATATTCTGACTCCCTTGAATCTTCTCAAGTGCTAATAGTCCATCCTCAGGAGCTGATCTAATGAAGTGGTAACGCACTTGTATGTGCTTTATTCTAGCATAATAAATAGGGATCCTTGCTAAATGAATAGCACTCTGACTGTCACAATACAACACATTTTTCCCGTGCTTGAGACCTAATTCTTCTAAGAAAGACTACAACCATACCATCTTTTTGTTGGCTTCGGTCACGATGACATATTCAGTCTCAGTAGTGGAAAAAGCAACTATCTTCTATAACTAAGAGACCCAGCTAATTATTGTACCACCCAATGTGTATACATATCCAGTGGAACTCTTCCTGCCATCAATGTCTCCAGCCATGTCAGCATCTACATAACTATGTAATCCCAAGTCTGACTTTCTGAAACATAAGGTTGAGTCTGAACTGCTTCTCAAATACCAAAGAATCCAGTTCACTGCTTCCCAATGTTGTTTACCCGGATTACTCATATATCTGCTCACAACTCCCAATGCATTAGCTATGTCTGGTCTAGTGCACACAATGGTATACATGAGACTACCAATAGCAGAAGCATAAGGCACATTGGTCATGTAGGCTCACTCCTGCTTTGTAGAAGGTGACTGCTCCTTAGATAGACTAAAATGACTAGCCAAAAAAGTACTAACTGGTTTTGCATCATTCATGTTGAATCTGCTCAACACCTTCTTCACATATTCTTCTTGTGACAGTATCATGACATCAATATCTCTAGTAACCCTCATCCCAAGGATTTGTTTTGCAACACCCAAATCCTTCATTGCAAACTTCTTGGACAACTCCCTTTTCAAGTTATCTATTTCCTATTTGCAAGCACCTGCTATCAATATGTCATCAACATAAAGTAGTAGCTTTATGCAGGAGTCATCAAGCTTCTTCATATAACAACAATGATATGCCTGACACCTCAAGAAACCATTACTACTCATAAAAGGTGTTTGTTTATTTTTTAGGACTCCATGAATTTAGCTCATGGAGAAAAAGAGAGAGAGACCCATTAGGAGAAAACCAGAGGAAGAAGATGTTATGGACTTGATGATCCTAACCCTTCTCCTAAAGCTCAATTTATAGATTAATGAAACTACTATATTACAATAATACCTCTAAACTTAGGGTTTAAGGTTTTAACCCTGAAACTTCAACCTAATTACATCAATGCCATCTTTATTAGATGACTCTTTATTTACCATCATGCCATCATTGTATGGGCCTATGGGCCTTCTCCTAGATCTATGGGCCTTGAACCCGTCTTCTATATCTCTTGGATGTACGGGCCTTCCTTGGTCTTATGGGTTTGGGCACATCTTCTAACACACTTGGACTTGTGGACCTTCCTTAGTCATGTGGTCTTGGGCCCATCTTCCAACACTCCCCCTCAAGCTGGGGGTGAGATAATATCATGAACACCCAACTTGCTGCAAATAGTGTGTAAAATATTTTTTTATAAAATGGCTTGGGCCCATCTGCCAACACTCCCCCTCACGCTGGTGCATCCTTCCATGAGGCGCTGTTGGCATATGATAAGTGATAGAAAATTCACTCCTAGCCGGTAAGACATTGCTTCATACTCTGGTCCTAATGTTGGATGTAGGGTACACTCCTCTTATTAGGTAGTGCCACTCCTATCTCTTGTAGTTAGTGAGTCTATAGGCATTGCTCTGAAGTGTAATAAAAACCTCCTCCATCACCGTGTCCCTCCATAGGACAACGACTCTCAAGTGGTAGGAGTAATAATTGCCAATTCATGGGGGTATAATATAGAGTTAGTAATAAACACTTCCATCATAGTGAAATAACATAGATGTCTTTATAGGTAGTGGTTGTAGTAATAAGCTCCTTCATCACAGTGATGTAACATATATTGAGGCCATCTCTTCTTCAATAATAATGTCTCATCCAAAGAGACATAATAGTTGCAGCTGAATATAACACGACCATTTTACAACATATAACACAAACCAAAATAATAAACCTTGTAAAAGAACCCATGAAATAATCAAATGTAAGTATATGTATCAAATAATATGCTGGCCAAGGAATAATCTGTCAATACTTCAAAATAATAACCCAGCCATAGAAAAAATACCGAGTTGCGCCAAGTCAAATAGTAGACCAATATATCCGAGTAGTGGAAGAAATATGTATAAAACTTGGGCACATATATCGAGGTAGAAAGTAAGTGGGACATTTTAGAGTTGACCCAGACCAAGTTGGCCGGAGTTAATTGGTGGAATGGTGCAGGACGGCAACAAGAAGAGCAGCCCCGTTCTTTGGCTTGACCCGACAAGGTCTAGTCCAGGTTGGGCTAGCAGTCAATTAAAACCAGTTTCCTAAGTTAGGAAACGTAAAATTTTCCAACAATGTCATCTTCTTCACGTAGCCGAAGGACTCCACGATTCAATTTTTTTTTCAGATTATGGACTCTTTCCCGATATCATTGACAATATTAAGAATCGGGAAAACGTCTCCTTCCTCACGGTGCCGGACAGCTCGGGACAACAGAAAATTGTATGCAGAATGTAATCTCTGCAGAAACAGAGTCTCAATGGCAACCAATCGACAACAGTATCTCTTCTTCCCCGAGCAGTACGGGGCAACAACATTGATGGACTTTGATCCCGACCTTGTTGCTCTTTAACAAACCAATCAATTAGCAAAGGAACTTTCAAAAAATAGAGCGGCAAACCAGAGAAGAAGAGTTTCCAGAAAATAAAATGGCGAGCAGACTGGATCAAGATAAACACATTTCGTAATCTGAATAGCAGCTGCGTACTAGAAATCATCAATAACTTGCCGAATAAAAGCATCAAGCACCAACATGCCAATATCAATCAGTAAGACTTTCCTTAATTCAGCAACGAGACCTGCTGGTTACAAACACGTATCTTGCTATAAATTTTCCTTAATGATAGCTGCATGATGGAACTTCTCCCTAAAAACAAGTAGCATGCGGAAAAATTTCCTTTTTGAATCACGAAAGAACTAGTGATTAGTTTATGAATCACTTGCTGCATCCAACAGGAGGGCCTCATGATTCTCATATCACTTTCTGGATTACGAAAGTCTCTCAGCAGATACTATTGTATCTTGATTTCCAACAACAGCAGCAAGTATTGTTAGAATTTTGAACAACAAATATATTCTCAGAGAGGCAACAACGAAGGGGAAAACGAGTAACAAAAATAAAAAACTGAAGTTCCAAAAAAACTACAGAAAAAAAACAAAGAATCTATGAGAAAAAAAAATATAATGGAATTTTGGAATCTTGAAAACCATAGTTACGAGTCCTAAAAATCAATGCTCCGATACCATATTGATTTTCAGGACTTCATGAATTTAGCTCAAGCAGAAAAAGAGAGAGAGACCCATTGTGAGAAAACCAGAGGAAGAAAAGGTTATGGACTTGATGATCCTAAATCTTCCCCTAAAGCTCAATTTATAGATTAATCAAACTATTGTATTATAATAATACCCCTGAACTTAGGGTTTAGGGTTTAGGATTTTAACCCTGGAACTTCCACCCAATCATATCAATGTCATCTCTATGAGATGACTCTTTATTTACCATCCTGCCATCATTGTATGGGCCTGTGGGCCTTGAGCACGTCTTCTACATCTCTTGGATGTATGGATCTTCCTTGGTCTTATGGGTTTGGGCCCATCTTCCAACAATGTCAAACTTTTTATACCATTGTCTTGGAGCCTGTTTAAGACCATACAAACTCTTTTGAAATTTGCACATTATTTTCTCCTTTCCTTGTGCTTTGAAACCCTGTGGCTACATCATGTAATTTTTTTCCTCCAAATCACCATGAAGAAAGGTTGTATTTACACCAACTGCTCTAAATGCAAGCCTTCATTTGCCACTAGTCCAAGCGATGTTCTAGTAGTAGTCAATTTCGCTACCAAAGAGAAAATCTCAGTGTAGTTAATGCTTCTTTTTTTGTTGAAAGCCCTTCACCACCAGTCTTGCCTTGTACTGCTTGCTGCCATCTTATTTGTCTTTTATTCGGTACACCCATTTATTTTGTAAGGCCTTCTTCCCTTTTGGTAACTTGATCAATCATTAGGTCTGATTGGACAACAGTGAATCCATCTCATCCCGCATGGTCAACTCCCACTTGGTTGATTCATCAGCTTGCATGGCTTCCTCATAACTCTATGGTTCACCTTTATCAGTCAATAGAATATAATTCAGCGTAGGATAAGTTTTGATTTACTTTTGGGGGTATGTTTTCCTAGTCTTCCTGAGCAATATTATCCATCTCAATAACTGGAAGACCTCTCAACTGAATCACATTAAACTTCTTGGATTCATTACTTGTGCTCTCAGACTTTATTCTCAACTTGTCTTTATACAGGGCACCTTCATTGAAGATCACGTCCTTGCTCTTGATAACCTTATGATTTTGGTCATCCCAGAAGCAATAACCAAACTCAGTACCACCATAGCCAATAAAAAAATATATCTTAGATTAAGCATCAAGTTTACTTCTAATAGAAGAATCAATATGAATATAAGAAACACAACCAAAAACTTTCAAGAAAGAAAGGTTACCTCTTTGCTGCTCCAAACTGCTTCTGGCATTTTGCAATCCAATGGTGTTGAAGGACCTTTGCTGATCAAATAGGCAGAGGTGCTAATAGCCCAGAACATCTTTGGCAATCCTGCATGTAATCTCATGCTCCTAGCACGCTCATTCAAGGTCCTATTCATCCTCTTCATCACACCGTTTTGTTGAGGTTTTCCAAGAATGATCTTCTTCATCTTGATTCCATTATCTACAAAGTACCGCTTTAAATCATCATCTATGTATTCTCCCTCAGTATCTGACTGCAAGCACTTTACCTTCAAATATGTCTCATTCTCAACCATTGTTCTCCATCTCTTGAAGGTATCAAAGACATCAGATTTCTTTTTCAGGAAATAAAATCTTACCTTTCTATTTGCTTCATCAATAAATATCACATCGTAATTTGAACCACCAAGGGAGGTAACTGTTGAAGGCCCCCACACATCAGTGTGAACCAACTCCAATTTTGTTGTCTTTTACTCCTTTCCAACCTTAGAAAAGCTAATCCTTTTCTGCTTGCAGAAAATACAACCTTCACACAAACTATTGTTTACAGTTTTCAACCCTAGTAGCTTACCTTTGGACAGAAGCACTTTCATTCCCTTCTCACTCATGTGATTGAGCCTATAATACCACAAATCAGAATCAATAACAGCACCAACAACTGCAACCATGTCTCTGCAAGTGGAAGTGATGTACAAAGTTCTAGTTTTAACTCTTCATGCAACAATCATGGTTCCCTTTGTGATTTTCCAAGCAGCACCATTAAAAGTCACATTATGACCTCATCATCAATCTGCCCTACTGAGATCAGATTATGCATCAGTTTTGGTACATGTCTCACCTTGTGAATTTTCCACACTGACCCATTTGACATCCTCAAACTGATATTACCAATACCGATTGTTACATTGTGGGACCCACCATGGTTGCATGAGCTGGTGGGACCCACCATGAGGACTTGAGATGCCAAGAGGAGTCATCACACGAGTTGGCATGAGTTGAAAGATAAGAATCGTGAACTGGAATGAGTTGGAAGATTTGAAGATCAAGTGGGACCCATAAAGATACCATGAGCTGGTATCCTTATCACATGAGCTGGAAGATCAAGTGGGACCTACAAAGATGACCATGAGCTGGCATCTTTATCCTATGGTCACGTCCTCATAGAAGAGGTTTAGTTTGAGTTATGTTATGTTGAGTTATTTTATTATGATAGACTTATCTTTAAGAGTTATAGTTTGAATGTAATTAGGAGAAGGTAGTTTAATTGTATTTGGACTCTACTACTTTCCTATACTATAAATAGAGGTGTTTGTACTCGAAAATAAGTCATCAAAGTGAAGTAGTTCTCCACTTCTCTCTTGTGAAGAGTTCTTCTCTTGCCTAAACTCTTTCTTCCCTTTTTTCTCTTCTCTCTTCTCTACCCGAGAGCTTTCTCTCCCTTTCCTTTTCTTTTTCCCTCTCTCACCTTACTCGAGATATCAGTAAAGGGGTCCTAAATTCAACATGGTATTAGAGCATTAAATTTAGGATCCCCACTTCAAAGGAATGCTCTAACAAGGTAGGATCAAAGCTGCTCATAGAACGCTCTTTACGTAGCAAGATTGAAGCTCATGAGATAAGTTTCTTTTTTTTATATATTATTGATTCATGCTCTTGGTTTTTCGGATATTAGAAGATTGTTTAGAGATTTTTTTATGGCTATCTTCATCTTATGAGATTATGGAAACATATGCATCTCTTATTAGAAGAAGTTACCAAGACAGTTTTATTGGTTTGGAGAATTTTTTACCGAGACCAGTTTATGTTGAGATTTATGCATAAAAAGTTATAATTCTGTGAAAACAAGATTCTTTGATAAAGAAGATTGGTATTGAGCCTATTATGAGGGGTTATTCATTGAATTTCATAAATATGACTACTTAGCTTCTATGTTAAGCCTATCCATTAACCGAGTTGGTTGAAAAACTTTACTTGGTTTTTTTATTAGTATTTGATTGGAGAATTTATTTAATTGAATTGCCTATTATGGCTGAAGAAAACATGAGTCACAAAAGTGATATACTCAGAATTACTACTATACCCTTGCGAGGGGTATCAAATTTCATGAGTTGGTCCACATCGGTTCACAAATTTCTTATAACAAAAGACCTTCTTGATGACCTCACCAACCGTGGACCACCTATTGATGAAGAGGATATTTTTTATAAAAAATCTTTTAAATTATTATACTTTGGTTATTAGTTGGCTTATCAATAGCTTGGAAGAACCTGTCTCCAACAATGTTATTCATCTTGATATTGCTAAACAAACTTTGGACACAAGTGCTAAGTTGTATTCTAGCTCTGACAACTTACACAAGCCATATGATATTCTCCAAATAATTTTTAACACAAAACAAGGAGAAAATATCCATGAATATTTGGCTCGTTTTAGAGGCCTTCTTCAAGAATGGAAAATAGCTCTGCCTACCTCCACGGATGTCTCTGTTCAAGACAAACAGAAAGAAGCCTTAGTCACTGCCATATGCCTTGCAAACATTAAACCGTATCTCGAAGTTGCTAAAAGTCAACTTCTTAGAACTTTTTCTATTCCAACTTTTGATGAAGTATGTGCCACATTACTTCGTATTCTAGACGCTTCTTCTTCTACTACTGAAGTATCATCCGCTATATACTCCGAGAATAGGGGAACATCATCTGACCGTTGCCGAGGTCATGGCAGAAACTATGGAGGAGGATGAGGAAGAAGTGGAAGGAATGGTTTGGTTAGAACAGATGGCAAGGAATGCACTAAGTGGGGGAGATATGGCCACACTATAGATATGTGCTATTACAAGGAATGCACCTATTGTGGAAGATATGGCCACACTATATAGACATGTTATAAAGTCCATGGCACACCGGAATGGACAAAGGTTAATCAAACCTTAGTAAGTGATACAAAGGAGGACCATGCTACTACATCAACAGAAAAGAAAATCCTTACCGATGAAGAGTATGATTTATTCTAGAAAATGAAAACGCTGATGGGTTCTGCTCCAAGTTCCTCCTCAATTGCAACTGCCACCACCGCTTCAGGTATGCTATCTGCCTTCTCTTCATCTTGAATAATTGACTCCGGAACCTCCGAGCATCTCACATATAGCAAAAATCTACTACACTCAGTTTCTCCTTGTCTCTCACATAAATTTGTTACCATAGCTGGCGGCTCTCAAACTAAAGTTCAAGGGAAAGGATCGTTTCTGCTATACCATCACTTCCGCTCACAGATATTATTTTTGTTCCTACTTTTCCATTGAATTTTTTATCTATTAGTTAGCTCACAAAATATTTTAATTGCTCCATCACCTTCTCACCCACTTCTTGCGTGTTTCAAGATCTTATAATGAAGCACGTGATTGGTGGAATCCGTGAACGAGGGCTCTACTACCTGGACGTGCCTAAAATAAATATTGCTAAAACAAGTGAAACTGAGACAAGTCTATGGCACAACCGGTTGGGACATCCATCCGCACAATCTCTTCATCGTCTTTTCCTACTCTTAAAGAAAGGTCAGAGTTAAATTGTGAAGTCTACCAACTGAGCAAACACCAGAGGACTACATATCTCGTCCAGAACTTAAAAGTATTACTCATTTTTCATTGATTCATACAAATGCATGGGGACCTTTGAGTGTCTCAAATATTTCCCAAGTCAAGTACTTTATTGAATTTATTGATGATTTTACTTGTACCACTTGGTTATTTCTCTTTAAAGAATGTTCTGAAATATCATCCATACAATCCTTTCATGCTATGGTACTCACTCGGTTTGGTCAGAAAATAAAAGTACTTCGGTCTGATAATGCCAAAGAATATACTTCCAGAGACCTTGACTCCTTTTGTCAAGAGAATGACATTATCCATCAAATACACCTCTCAACAAAATGGTGTAGCAAAATGGAAGAACCGTCATCTTCTTGAGGTAGCTCACAGTTTACTATATACCATAGAAATCCATACTTTTATTGGCTGCATGCCATTCTTACTGTATGTTTTCTTATAAATAGGTTGCTTTCTTCCATTCTAGGTAATAAATCCCCATACTCGTTATTGTTGCCACATGATGATCCTTTTTCACTTCCCTTGAAAGTCTTCGGTTGTCAATGTTTTGTTTATATTACCTCCCCACAACATGGTAAACTTGATCCCAAATCTATCAAGTGTATCTTTTTAGGATACTCTCGCACACACAAAGGGTTATGTTTGCTAAAATCCCACTCTCCAACGTTTACTTGTGACCAGGGATGTCACTTTTTTTAATACTCTTCATACTATTCTGACAATGCTCCTCTAGGTCTATCTTTAGTACCAAATTCTCTTCGACCGGTTGTGCCTCGTGCTGCGGAAATTGCTCAACCCCCAGACACACTGGTTGACACCACACCTACTGAGTTTATGGATCCCACTAAGGTAAGTCAATCTTCTCCTATTGTTTTTGGCCCACAATATAATACTCGTCTCATTGCCTTGCGAAAAAAACCAGAACTTGCACTAGGCCCTCTACTTCTTACCCCATATCCAATTTTGTGTCTCAACATCATTTATCCCCTTTATGTTGTTAATTTCTTTCGTCTGTCTCCTCCATATCAGTCCCACAGTCCTATCACAAGGCTCTCAAAAATCTAGGGAGGAACGCGGCAATGGACGAAGAAATGCATATACTATATGAAAATCAGACATGGGCTCTAGTTCCTCTTCCATTAGATAAGAAACATGTTGGTTACAAGAGGGTTTTTACAGTGAAACACAATCCGGATGGGCTTGTTGTTCGTCTTAAGGCTCGCCTCGTTGCTAAAGGCTAGACACGTTGTTATGGAATTGATTATGTGGAAACATTCTCTATGGTGGCAAAAATGAACTTGGTACGTATTTTATTATCTTTGGTGGCTAATTCTTCCTGGCAGGTATATTAGCTTGATGTGAAAAATGTTTTTCTTAATGGGGATATCACGGAATAAATTTATATGCAACAACCACCTGGTTATGTGGCTGAGGGGGAGTTGGTATGTCGATTGAAGAAATCCCTTTATGATCTATAACAATTTCCTCGAGCATGGTTTGAAAATTTTAGTCAAGCCCTCATACAGGCTAGATTTCATAGATATTCAGTAGATCACTCTTTATTTATTAAAAACACACCTAAAGACAAGATAATTTTGGCAGTATATGTTGATGATATTATTTTACCGGTAGTGATCCCAAGGACATCCAAGAAACCTAGGAAAAAATATGTGTAGAATTCATGACAAAAGATCTTGGACTACTTAAATAATTTCTAGGTATTGAAGTACTACAGTCCAGACATGGGATTGTACTATCTCAAAGGAAGTATGTCCTTGATTTACTAGAGGAGACAAGAATGAAGGGGTGTAGACCAGCAGAAACACCTATGGACTCAAATTCAAAATTATGTGCAAGTACTGAAGAAGATGTGGATATTGGAAAATATCAAAGACTTGTAAGAAAATTAATTTATCTTTGTGTAACAAGACCAGATATATCATATGTGTTGAATTTATGGAAAAGAAAAAAATACTTCATTGACTTCATAAACTTATTATAATCAGAGTACTTGAACCTCTATTTATAATAGAGAAAGGCAGAAGAGTCCAATTACAATAAAACTACTTTTGTCCCAATTACACCCAAACTCTAACACTTAAAGATAACTCCTAGCATAATTAAATAACTCAATATAGATAAAAAAAACAAATATAACTCAAAGTAGAACTCTTCTAGGACGTGACTGTAAGATAAAAAGGCCTTTGTGAGTCCTTCTTGATCTTCCAACTTATGTGATAAAGATGTCAGCTCGTGGTAATCATGGTGGGTCTTACTTCTTATGGGCTTGGGCCCTATCTTTCAACACTCCCCCTCAAGCTGTGAGAGAACATCAAAAACTACCAGCTTGCTGCAAATAATGTATAGAATCTTTTTGTATAAAATGGCAGTCCTCCAATCTTCCAATACTCCCCCTCACACTGGTGCTCTCTTCCATGAGACCCAGTAGGAAAATTAAGGGGGGTATAACATAGATGTAATAACAAGTTCCTCCGTCATGGTGTCCCAACTATTGACATTTGATATTTTTTCGGGGTATTAAGTTCCTCTGTCATGGAATCCCAACCATTGACACTTGATTATTTTGACGGGGTATTAAGTTCTTCCGTCATGGAATCCCAACCATTGATACTTGATATTTATGATGGGGTATTAAATTCCCCCGTAATGGAATCCCAACTATTGACATTTTTTTATATTTTTTACAGGGTATCAAGTTTCCCCATCATGGAATCCCAACTGTTGACATTTTTTATATTTTTGAAGGGGACAAATAAATAATGGTATGAGGAAAGATACCAAGGCCACCTCTTCTTGAATAATAATGTCTCATCTAAAGAAACATAATAGCATCAGTTGTAATGTAACACGACCACCTACCAACACATATAACAAGAACCAAAATAATAAACCTTGTTGAAGGACCCATGAAATAATCATAATCCGATATAAATATTTTTTCTTAGATGCATAAACTTCATCTTTTGTGCTCCAAATTTCTTGAATATGTTTGTCACATAAAACTTATCCACAACATATGGAATAAAATACCTCTTCCTTGTACTTCTTCTAATTCTCTCCCTCAAACTGGGAGGTAATGGTAGTGATCCCAGCTTGAACCAAATATCATAGATGTAACCATATGGCCAAATAACAAAGATGTATAGATAAGCCCTCAAACATGGGAGAAGTGAGATATTTTCCTGATATATCAACTCAAAAAGTGACACAAAACAATAGGCTTAAATTCGGATTTTTCAATGCAACATAATACCAGTATGACCTTTGATTCTTCCGATGCGAATATATCTTTAAATATAGATCAGATTGACATAAAAAAATTTTCGTCTGAAACTAGACTTAAATAAATTTCATCCAAGTATAATTTTTATTCATAAAATTATAATAATACAAATAATCTGATAGATTTCAGTCTCTGTCATCTGGCCGAATTAAGTACTGTTTCTCCTTTTTTTTCAGAATGACCATTGACTCTTCCAAGATCAATATCTCCTTATAAAAAAATCATATAGAGAATTGATTGAATAGGTAAGAAAATAGACTTACATATATTTCCTTTTATATATAATTATCCATATAGATCTCATTTCTTCATAGCATAAAATACCTCGGAAGTTGAAGCTTTCTTCTGCTAGTCGAACCTCTTTTGCAATCTGACCTTTGCTGATTCAAATATCAATTTCTCTTTGTACATAACTCAGATAAAAAATTGGTTGAATATTTAAAATAATATACTTAAATATGTTTCTTTGGATATATATTTTTCCATATAAATTCTAATTCTTTATAGCATAAAATACCTTGGAAGTGGAAGCTTGTTGCTGTTGTTCGAACCTTTCTGCAATCTGACCTTCGCTCATTCAAATATCGATATCTCTCTGTAGATAACTCTGATTGGAAAAATAAATTTTTATTTGGAAATTATACTCAAATATATTTCTGTCAATATATAATTTGCAATAATAAAATCTCATTATATAGGTAAAAAATGCAAAGTAAACTATGAGTGAAGGGATAAAAAAACAATAACAACTAACCTACACTTAGAGTTTAGGGTTTAGAGAAAAGCATCTTATTATTTCTGTGGGTTGACCAAGTCAACTCATAGAACCTGCTCTGATACCATGTTGAATTTATGGAAAAGAAAAAAATACTTCATTGACTTCATAAACTTATTATAATCAAAGTACATGAACCTCTATTTATAATAGAGGAAGGTTGTAGAGTCCAATCACAATAAAACTACCTTTGCCCCAATTATACCCAAACTCTAATACTTAAAGATAAGTCCTAGCATAATTAATTAACTCAATATAAATAAAAGACAAATATAACTCAAACTAGAACTCTTCTAGGACGTGACTATAAGATAAAGATGCATTTGAAAGTCCTTCTTGATCTTCCAACTTATGTGATAAAGATGCCAGTTCGTGGTAATCATGGTGGGTCCTAATTCTTATGGGCTTGGGCCCATCTTGTGGGCCTCCTTTGGTCGTGTGGCCCTTCTTATAATAATCTTATATATGTGGGCCTTCCTTGGTCATGTGGGTTTGGGCCCTATCTTTCAACAATATGCAATATGTATGGTAAGTCAATACATGCACAAACCACAACTCAGTCATTGGCAAACCCTAAAAAGAATATTGCCATATTTGAAAGGAGCTCCAGGAAGAGGGCTTCTCTATAAGAACCATGGTCACTTCATCATAGAAGGATTCAAAGATGCAGACTGGGCCGGATCCCCGAATGTCAGAAAATCTACTTCGGGATATTGTATAAAGATTAGAGGGAACTTGGTTACATGGAGAAACAAGAAGCAGAATGTAGTTGCACGATCTAGTACAGAAGCAGAGTACAGAGCCATGGCACACACAGTTAGTGAGCTTCTATGGATCAGATACCTTCTCACTGAACTAGGATTTTATAAAGAAGCTTCTATGGATCTATATTGTGATAATCAGGCAGCAATACATATCACATCAAATTCGGTCTTCCATGAGAGAACAAAGCACATTGAAGTAGAATGCCACTTCATACGAGAAAATTTTCAAATCGGCATATTGTTTCTCAAACATATATCTTCACAGAACCAAGTTGCTGACATTCTCACCAAACCAATCACTCATAAAATCTTGTCCACTATCTGCAGCAAGTTGGGCATTTACGATGTTTTCTCACCCCCACTTGAGGGGGAGTGTGACAATGTGGGACCCACCATGGTTGCAGGAGCTGGTGGGACACCATGAGGACTTGAGATGCCAAGATGAGTCATCACATGAGCTAGCATGAGTTGGAAGATAAGAAGCACGAGCTGGAATGAGTAGGAAGATTTGAAAATCAAGTGGGAGCCACAAAGATACCACAAGCTGGTATCTTTATCACATGAGCTGGAAGATCAAGTAGGACCCACAAATATGACCACGAGCTGGCATCTTTATCCTATGGTCACGTCCTCATAGAAGGGGTTTAGTTTGAGTTATGTTAGTCTTCTAATTATGTTGAGTTATTTTATTTTGATAGACTTAACTTTAAGAGTTGTAGTTTGAATGTAATTAGGAGAAGGTAGTTTAATTGTACTTGGACTTTACTAATTTCCTCTACTATAAATAGAGGTGCTTGTACTAAGAAATAAATCATCAAAGTGAAGTAGTTCTAGACTTCTCTCTCGTGAAGAGTTCTTCTTTTGCTTAAACTCTTTCTTCCTTTTTTTCTCTTCTCTCTTCTCTACCAGTGAGCTCTCTCTCCCTTTCCTTTTCTTTTTCCCTCTCTCACCTTGCTCTATATATCAGCAAAGGGGTCCTAAATTCAACACCAATAATATCCAAAGGTTCTCCATCAGCAAGATACACCTTTCCGTAATCTCGAGCAACATAATTTTCCATGATTTCACTATGCGCAGTGGTGTGAAAAGAAGCTCTTGAATCTAACACCCAAGAGTCAATAGGGCTATCAACCCAAAGAGTAAAGCATCTTGTAGCTCTTTAATCACCCGATGTGCAGCATCTCTTTTCTTTTCATCCTTCTTTGGTGCTCTACAGTTCTTCTTTATGTGACAAGACTTGCCAGAATTCCAATACTCCACATTCCTTCTGAATTTGGATTTGCTTCTACCATTCCTTGACTTCCCTCAACCATTGCCCTTTTTTTAATTCCTCTTGAAGTTCCTGCTCCTAGTATTGACATTTATGGCAGAATTAGATGTTGCCGATTCTTCGAAGTCCTTTCTACGAACTTCCTCGATGAGAATGGTATCCCGAACATCATTAGAGAACAACTTTTTATTGCCTACAGAATTGCTGATTACAACCCTCATAGGCTTCCAACAATTTAGTAGAGACGCCAAAAGAATTAAAGCACGAACCTCATTGTCAAATTTAATTTGAACTGAGGTCAATTGATTGACAATCGTGCTAAATGCGTTCAAATGAAATGCCACTTATGTATTTTCTGTCATCTTTAAATTGAAGAATTTTTTTATGAGATGTACCTTATTATTTTTTGAAGCCTTCTCATACATGTCAGAAAGAATCTTCATCATTCCCATTGTGGTTTTCTCTGACGCCACGTTGTGAGCAATGTTCTTCAATAGTGTTAACCGGACTACTCCCAACACCTGTCTATCGAGGAGATTTCACTCATCATTTTCATACCTTCTGGTTTCATATCCAAAAGTGTGTGTGCAACTTTTTACTATACAGATAATCATGTATTTTTATCCTCCAAAACGCAAAATCCATACCATTGATCTTGTTGATTCCAAGTGTTGATCCTTCTCCACCAGCAATTCCTCTCAATCACGAACCAAAGCTCTGATACCACTTGTTAGGAATTAGATGCCTTAATTCCTAACTAATAAGAGCAATAATAATAATCACAGAAGAAGGAAAAAGACAAGCACAAAAAAACACAACAAGATTTATATAGGTTCTCTTCAAGGTGAGACTACATCCTATCTTTCACCGCTGCAGGAATCCATAATGAAGATGAAATAGTTTATAAGAGAGATTGCACACACTTACAGGTGTTTTTTTTCTCTAACCTCACTCAGCCACAACCGATGCTCCTCGGAAGATGATCAAACCCTAATAGTGGCGCCCCCAAAATTATAAAGAGAAAATTAGGGTAGCCGGATTACAAGTGTGAAATCCAAAAACTACCTTTAATAAAACATTAGTCAATATATTGTGGATTTGGTAGGGGCTCCACCCCCGAACCCCCAGGGAGGGGGACTCCCCACCCACCTTCAAACCCCCATGGTGACCTTACCGCGAAGGTCGACCCGCGTACCCACTCAGTATATGATGCTAATTTGACTCCACAACACAACAAGATGTTCTCTTTTCACTTGAAATAAGATGGGAAGCAGAGGGGGGTGCGGGTGGGGGAATTAAGTGTGATTTCCCCCTCGCCTAATGTCAATGCTAGGAATTATTAACTAACCGACCATTGCAAAATAGGAACTCTTCCACTAACTAATGTATAGATAAGAGACACTAGCTAGCTTGGACACCTACCATATCCGCGTAACAAATTCCACCACCTTCTATACATTGATCATTTGTCTTTATTAAATGTACCCTCTACAAGTAGTACTCTTAAATGTGCCCTTTAATAAAAGATTTAGTGGATAAATAAAGCCTTGATTTCATTTGTTTAAAGTTATTCCAACCAAGGTAAAATAATACTATTAGCTTCACCCCAGAGTTTAGAAGAAAATAATATTTTACTATAATTAAAAAAGTAATTTGAGGTAGGCACAGAAGTGAAAGGGTAGATGTTCTCTTGCCACTTGGAATACGGTGGGAGGGCTAGGGGAATGGGGGAATTTTTCTTTTCGCCCTTTTTTTAAGTGTGTTTTCCCCTCATCTCATGTCAACGGCTTGGGATTATTAACTAGTCGACTCAAGCAAATTAGAAACTATTCCACTAACTAATGCATAGATAAGAGACACTTGCTAGCTTGGACACCTAGCATATCCGGGTAACAAATTCCACCACCTTCTACACATTGAATCATTTGTCTTTATCAAATGTACCCTCTACATGTAGTATTCTTAAATGTAGCTTTTAATTAGATTTAGTGGATAAATAAAGCCTTTTTTTTTCATTTGCTTAGAGTTGATCCAAGGTAAAAAAAAATACTATTAGCTTCATTAAGAGTTTAGAAGAAAATCTTATTTTACTATACCTAAAAAAATTATTTGGGGTAGGCTAGCTAGCTTGGATACCTAGCATATCCGGGTAACTAATTCCACCACCTTCTACCCATTGAATCATTTGTCTTTATCAAATGTACCCTCTACATGTAGTATTCTTAAATATACCTTTTAATTAGATTTAGTGGATAAATAAAGCCTTGTTTTCATTTGCTTAGAGTTGATCCAACCTAGGTAAAAAAAATACTATTAGCTTCACTCAAAGTTTAGATGAAAATCTTATTTTATTATACCTAAAAAATTCTTTGGGGTAGGCAAAGAAGTTAAAGGGTAGATGTTCTCTTTCCTCTTGAAATAAAGTGGGAGAGGGAGGGGGGAAGAGGAAATTTTTCTCTTCTCTCTTCTCTTATGTGTGTTTTCCCCTCGCCTCATGTCAACGCTAAGGGTTATTAACTAGCCGACTCTTACAAATTAGGAACTCTTCCACTAACTAAAGAGTAGATAAGAGACACTAGCTAGCTTGGACACCTAGCATATCCGTGTAACAATATCTGCCACCTTCTATACATTGAATCATTTGTCTTTATTAAATGTACCCTCTACATGTAGTATTTTTAAATATACCCTATAATTAAAGATTTAGCGGAAAAATAAAGCCTTGCTTTCATTTTTTTTAAATTTAGTCCAACCAAGGTAAAATAATTCTATTAGCTTCACGCCAGAGTTTAGAAGAAAATCCAATTTTATTATAGTTAAAAAAATTCTTTGAGGCAGATAAAGAAGTGGAAGGGTAGATGTTGTCTTTCCACTTGAAATAAGGTGGGAAGGGGAGGGGGGATTTTTTCTCTTCGTCCTCTTAAATGTGCTTTCCCTCACTCATTCAATAGGTATACGTTGACATATTCCATTGGAAATCTTATCCAGCAATCAAACTCAAGTGAATTAGAGCAATGTGCGTTAGGCACGAATAGGGCCATTGCTTGTACCCGTCACCCAGTATATTAAAGCATGTAAGGGTCCCCAAGTAAGGGCAAAATCCAACAGAATTTTTCTAATAATCAAAATTAAAGCACCAAGAAAGTGATAAGTGAATGACGTGATGTATAACAAAGGGTGCGGGACAATTATGTTTAAGGTGTAAAAAAACTTTCAACTCTAGGGATTATTAACCAGCCAACTCTACTAAATTATGAACTCTTACACTAACTAATGAGTAGATAAGAGACATAGCTAGCTTGGACACCTAGCATATCCATGTAAAAAATTCCGCCACCTTCTATACATTGAATCATTTGTCTTTATCAAATTTTCCCTCCACATATAGTATTCTTAAATGTAACCTTTAATTAAAGATTTAGTGGATAAATAAAGCCATGCTTTTATTTGTTTAGAGTTAATCCAACCAAGGTAAAATAAAACTATTAGCTTCACCCCATAGTTTAGAAGAAATCTTATGTTATTATAATTAATAAAATTCTTTGTGGTATTTAAAGAAGTGAAAGGGTAGATGTTCTCTTTCCACTTGAAATAAGGTGGGAAAGGGAGAGGGATGGGGGAATTTTCTCTTCGCCGTTATCTTAATGTTGAATTTATGGATAATAGAAAATACTTGATCGACTTATATCAACGGATATGAACCTCTATTTATAATAGAGGTAGATAGTAGAGTCCAATTACAATAAAACTACCTTTGTCCCAATTACACCCAAACTCTAACTCTTAAAAATAAGGTCCTAGCATAATTAAATAACTCAATATAATAGAAGACAACATAACTCAAAATAAGACTCTTCTATGAGGATGTGACCACAAGAGAAACATGTCAGCCCGTGGTTATCTTTGTGAGTCCTTCTTGATCTTCTAACCAGCTTGTGGTTATCTTTGTGAGTCCTTCTTGATCTTCCAACTTATGTGATAAGGATGTCAGCTCGTAATAATCATGGTGGGTCCTACTTTTTATCAACTTGGGCCCATCTTACAATACTCTTAGATACATGGGTCTTCCTTGGTCGTGTGGCTCATCTTACAATACTCTTAGATATGTGGGCATTCCTTGGTCATGTAGCCCATCTTATAATTCTCTTAGATATGTAGGCTCTTCCAACACTCCCCCTCAAGTTGAGCGTGAGAGAACATTATGAACTCCCAGCTTGCTGCAAATAATGTATAGGATCTTTTTGTACAGAATGACAGTCCTCCATATCTTCCAACACTCACCCTCACGCTTGTGCTATCTTCCATGAGGTCCAGTTGGCCCAAGATAAGTGAGAGTAAAATCATTCCAAGCCGTATGACATTGCTCCATGCTCCAATCATAACCCATGCTAGGAGTAATAAATGCCAATTTAGGGGGGGGGGGGGGGGGGGGGGGGGGGGGGGGGGGGTGGGGGTGTATAACATTGATGTAGTAATAAGCTCTTCCATCATGGTGATGTAACATAGAAGTAGTAATAAGATCGTTCTTCATGGTGTCCCAATCCGAGCACCGGGCACGGACTCTCATGAGTAGTAGATGTAGTAATAAGTTCCTCCGTCACGGTGATGTAACATAGATACTGAGGCCACCTCTTCTTCAATAATAATGTCTTATCCAAAGAGACATAATAGTTGCAGTTCAAATGGGCTTGGGCCCATATAACACGACCATCTTCTAACACACATTACATGAACCAAATAATAAACCTTGTAAAAGGACCCATGAAATAATCTGATATAAAATTTTCTTCTTAGATACAGAAGCATCATTTTTTGTGCTCCCCCTTTCTTGTATATTTTGGTCACAAAAACTTATCCACAACATATGAAATAAAATACCTCTTTCTTGTACTTCTTGTACTTCTCCCCCTCAAACTGGGAGGTAATGGCAGTGATCCTAGCTTAAACCAAATATCATAGATGTAGTAATAAGCCCTCAAACTAGGGAGAAGTGAGATGTTTTCCTGATATAGCAACTCAAAAAGTGGCGCAAAACAATCGGCTTAAATTTGGACTTTTCAATGCAATAGGACACCAGCATAATCTTTGATTCTTCCAATGCGAATATATCTTTAAATATAGATTAGATTGTCATGAAATTTTATCCTTATGAAACTAGAATTAAATAAATTTCATCCAAATATAACTTCTCTTCATAAAATATAATTATTAGAAGATAAATAATCTGATAGATTTTGGTCTCTATCATCTGGCCAAACCAAGTAATTTTTCTGCTTTTTTTTAAATAAGACCATTGACTCTTCAAAGATCAATATCTGCTTATAAAAACCTTATATAGAGAATTGGTTGAATAGGTAAGAAACTAGACTTACATATATTTTTTTGATATATAATTCTCCATATAAAGTCTCTTTCTTGATAGCATAAAATACCTTGGAAGTTGAAGCTTTCTACTGTTGCTCCAAAGTCCTTATCAATCTGGTCTTCGCTGTCTCAAATATCAATTTCTCTTTCTAGATAACTCAGATCGAGAATTGGTTGAATAGGTAAGATAATAGCCTTACAAATATTTCTTTTGATCTACAATTCTCCTTAGAAAGTCTCGTTCTTGATAGTATAAAATACCTCAGAAGTTGAAGCTTTCTGTTGCTGCTCGAACCTCTTTTGCAATTTAACTTTCGCTGGTTCAAATATCGATTTCTCTGTGTAGATAACTCCGATAGGAAAAAATAGTTTTTCCATAGAAAGTAGACTCAAATATATTTCCATCAATATATAATTTGTAATATGAAAAGCTCAGTATAGAGTTTAAAAACATAAAACAACTAACGGATGTAGGGACAAAAAAAAATAAATACGAACCCTAAACTGCTTGAGAGAATAGATTAGAAATGAATCACATTACCTCAATGGGTTGACCAAGTCAACTCTAAGAACCTGCTCTGATACCATGTTGAATTTATGAAAAACAGAAATACTTCCATGACTTGTTATAATCAGAGTACATGAACCTCTTTTTATAATAGAGGAAGTAGTAGAATCCAATTACAATAAAACTACCTTTGTCCCAATTACACCCAAACTCTAACTCTTAAAGATAAATCCTATAATAATTAAATAACTCAATACAATGGAAGACAACATAAATCAAACTAGAACTCTTCTATGAGGATGTGACCATAAGATAAAGATGTCAGCTCATGGTTATCTTTGTGAGTCCTTCTTGATCTTCCTACCTATGTGATAAGGATGCAAGCTCGTGGTAATCATGGTGGTCCTACTTCTTATCAGCTTGGGTCCATCTTATAATACTCTTAAATATGTGGGACTTCCTTGGTCGTGTGGCCCATCTTACAATACTATTAGATATGTTGGCTCTTCCAACACAAGTGTACTTTCCCTCACTCATTTAATAGGCATATGTTGACCGAGTCCATTGGAAATCTTATCCATAAATCAAACTCAAGCACGTTAGCGCAACACGCACGAGGCGCGGGTTGGTGTGGCAAATAGGGTTGTTGCTTGTTCCCTTGACACAGTATATTAAAGCATGTAAGGGTCCCCACGAAAAGGACAAAAGCCACCAGAATCTTTCTAAAAATCAAAATCAAAGCCCCAAGAAAGTGATAAGTGAACGATGAGATGTATGACGGAGGGTGCGGGATAGTTATAGTTAGGGCACAAGAAAACTTTCAACTCTAGGGAATAGTAGATAAGAGACACTGGATACACCAAGCATATCCGTGTAACAATTTCCACCTCCTTCTATACATTGAATCATTTGTCTTTATTAAATTTACCCTCGACATGTAGTATTCGTAAATGTACCCTTTAATTAAAATTTTAGGGGATATATAAAGCCTTGCTTTCATTTGTTTAGAGTTTATCCAACCAAGGTAAAATAATACTATTAGGTTCACCCCAGAATTTAGAAGAAAATATTATTTTAATATAATAGAAAAAATTCTTTAAAGAAGTTTATCTAATTTTATTATAAGTAAAAAAAATATCTTTGAGGTAGGAAAAAAAGTGAAAGGGTAGATGTTCTCTTTCCACTTGAAATAAGGTGGAAGGGGGAGGGGGAGGGTGATGAGGGAATTTTTCTCTTCGCCCTTCACTTAAGTGTGCTTTCCCCCTTGCCTCATGTCAACGCTAGGGATTATTAACTAGCCGACTATTGAAAGTTAGGAACTCTTCTATTAACTAATGCGTAGATAGGAGACACTAGCAAGCTTGGACACCTTGCATATCCGCGTTTCAAATTCCACAACCTTCTATACAATGAATCATTTGTCTTTATTAAATGTACCCTCTACATGTAGTATTCTTAAATGTACCCATTAATTAAAGATTTAGTGGATAACTAAAGCCTTGATTTCATTTGTTTAGAGTTAATCCAACCAAGGTAAAATAGTACTATTAGGTTCACCCCAGAATTTAGAAGAAAATATTATTTTAATATAAGAAAAAAAATTATTTGAGGTAGGCAAAGAAGTGAAAGGGTAGATGTTCTCTTTCCACTAGAAATAAGGTGGGAGGGCAATGGGGATGGGGGAATTTTTCTCTTCGCCCTTCACTTAAGGGGGGGTTTAGTGCACAATGTAAGTGCAAGGGGAAAGTGGAAGGGAAAGTGAGAGGGAAAGTAAAGTACTTGTTTGTGTTAGTGTGCGCAATGGAAAGTGCAATGTAAAGTACTTGTTTGTGTTAGTGTGCACAATGTAAAGTACAGTGTAAAGTACTTGTTTGTGTTAGTGTGTATAATGGAAAGAGTGGTGTAAAGTACAGATAGATTAATTATTAAATAAAATATTTTGATATATCTGACTTTCATAAAATTAAATTAATATTATTTAATAAATAAAATATATTAAATATAATAATTAAAACAAATGATTATTTTATATTATTAAAATTTTAATAAAATTTTAATTTTTTAATATCTAAATATGAAATAATTATACAAATATCGTACTACATAGCATACTACACAAACATCGTAATAATAAAAATATAACTCAATCACCTTTTTAATATAAAAAATTACATATGTACATACAAAAATACAACACAAAAAATATTTAGTGGCATTAAAACATAATAGTCAATAATTTCGCCACATCTAAATTGCTAAAACAACTCGATAATATGATGCTCTTACAGATTGTACTACAGACTCCCTCTGAGTACTTCTTTGAGTGTCTGCATCATCCTCAACTCCATCACGACTATCATTGTCTTTATTTCACTTTCATTGTTATCTTCACAATGTTCTCCACCACAAACACACTCATTTTCACTTCAAATGAAGCATCAGTACTTATATAATAAACAGAAGTTACCACAGTGAAACTCTTTATTCCATGTTCAGTCAAGCCATTGCAAATCTGAGACATACCCCCATACATGCTTAACTATCTAAAATATATTGCTTTTATTAAATACTAATAATGATTTTCAATAGCTAATGCTCTAAACAAAGACCTACAAGAACAATTAACCATCGATGAATAGGAAGAAATTTTTATCCTACTTTCTTCCGAATCGAGCCAGAGAGGTTGTAGAGAGGGGCAGTGGCCGACGGTCGTCGGTGCTGGGGAAGAGAGACAAGCTCCGGGGAGAGGTCGCAAGGGGAGCGATTGAAATTTCCCACGGTCGTGACGGAGGGAGGAGCCGGAGAGGTTACAAAGAGGGGAGAGATGTCGATGAAGGTCGTCGGTGCTGGGGACGGTGAGAGGAAGGAAGTCGAGCACCGGAGACATGTCGCACAGAGGGCGATTGAAATCACCAAAGGTCGTGAACGAGCAAGAGAGAATTTTTTTCTCCAAAACCTTCATTCTACAGAGCCTTCCTTCCCGACAGCCCGACTCCAGTGTAATTGAGGGAGGAAAAGTGAATTCAGAGTCGACCCCTCTGAATTCACTTTCCCTCCCATTATGCCTAAAACGGGGAAAGTGAAATACATTTGTATTTTACTTTCCTCCATCACTTACACTAGGCACTAACAGCTTTTGGCTCCTTTTACCCAGCATAAGTGAAATACATTTCACTTACGCTGTGCACTAACAGGGCCTAAGTGTGCTTTCCCCTCACCTCATGTCAACAGCTAGGGATTATTAACTATTCGACTCATGCAAATTAAGAACTCTTCCACTAAATAATGTGTAGAAAAGAGACACTACCTAGCTTGGACATCTAGCATATCCGCATAACAAATTCCACCACGTTCTATACATTGAATCATTTGGTTTATTAAATGTACCCTCTACATGTAGTATTCTTAAATGTATCTTTTAACTAGATTTAGTGGTTAAATAAAGCCATGTTTTCAGTTGTTTTGAGTTAATCCAACCATGGCAAAATAATAATATAGCTTCACCCCAAAGTTTAGAAGAAAACCTAATTTTATTATAATTAAAAAAATTCTTTGAGGTAGGCAAAGAAGTGAAAGGGTAGATGTTCTCTTTCCACTCTAAATAAGGTGGGAGGGGGAGGGGGATGGGGAAATTTTTCTCTTCGCCCTTCTCTTAAGTGGCTTTCCCCTCACCTCATGTCAACGCTAGGATTATTAACTATCCGACTCTTGAAAATTAGGAACTCTTCCACTAACTAATGAGTAGCTAAGAGACACTAGCTGGATTGGACACCTAGCATGTCCGCGTAACAAATTCCACCACCTTCTATACATTGAATCATTTGTCTTTATTAAATGTACCCTCTACATGTAGTATTCTTAAATGTACCCTAGAATTAAATTTTTAGCTGATAAATAAAGCATTGCTTTCATTTGTTTAGATTTAACCCAACCAAGGTAAAATAATATTATTAGCTTCACCCCAGTGTTTAGAAGAAAATCCAATTTTATTATAGTTAAAAAAAATCTTTGATGTAGATAATGAAGTGAAAGGGTAGATGTTGTCTTTCCACTTGAAATAAGGTGAGAGGGGAAGGGGGATGGGGGAATTTTTCTCTTCGCCCTCCTCTTAAGTGTGTTTTCCCTCACTAATTCAATAGGCATATGTTCACTGATTCCATTGGAAGTCTTTTCCAACAATCAAACTCAAGCGGGTTAGCGCAACGCGCGCTAGGCGTGGGTTGGTGTTGCAAATAGGGCCATTGATTGTTCCCTAAAATAGGGCCATTGCTTGTTCCCTTCACACTGTATATTAATGCATGCAAGGGTCCCCACGATAAGAACAAAAGCCAACAGAATTTTTCTAAAACTCAGAATTAAAGCACCAAGAAAGTGATAAGTGAATGATGCAATGTACGACAGATGGTGCAGGATATTTATAGTTCGAGTGCAAAAAAACTTTCAATGCTAGGGAATATTTACTTGCCAAGTCTTGCCAATTAGGAACTCTTACACTTACTAATGAGTAGATAAGAAACACTAGCTAACTCGGACACCTAGCATATTCAAGTAACAAATTCCACCACCATCTATACATTGAATCATTTGCCTTAATTAAATTTACCCTCGGCATGAAGTATTCTTAAATGTACCCTATAATTAAAGATTTGGTGGATAAATAAAGCCGTGCTTTCATTTGTTTTGAGTTAATCCAACCAAGGTCAAATAATACTATTAGCTTCACCCCAGAGTTTAGAAGAAAATCTTATTTTATTATCAGTAAAAAAAAATTGAGGTAAGCAAAGAAGTGAAAGGGTAGATGTTCTCTTTCCACTTGAAATAAGGTGGGAGGACGAGGAGGACGTCGTTAGTGTTGGAAGATAAGCTCAAGCCCACACGACCAAGGAAGACCCACAAGATGGGCCCAAGCCCATAAGAAGTAGGACCCACAATGATTACCATGAGTTGGCATCCCTATCACATCAGTTGAAAGATCAAGAAGGACTCACAAAAGTATTTTTATCTTAGGGTCACGACCAAGAAGAGTTTTAGTTTGAGTTACATTTGTCTTTTATCTACATTGAGTTATTTAATTAAGCTAGGACTTATCTTTAAGTGTTAGAGTTTGAGTGTAATTGGGACAAGGATAGTTTTATTGTAACCGGACTCTACTACCTTCCTCTATTATAAATAGAGGTTCATGTACACTGTTTACAACAAGTCAATGAAGTATTTCCCTTTTCCATAAATTCAACATGGTATCAGATCTAGGTTCTGTGAGTTGACTTGGTCAACTCACGGAGGTAATGTGATCCTTTTCTCTAAAACCTAAACCCTAAGTCTAGGTTCATAGTTATTTTTTTCAATCCCTATACCAGTAGTATTATTTGTGTTTGTTTACCGCTGTACGGAGTTTTTCATATTGTAAACTATATATTGACGAAAATATATTTGAGTCTACATTTCAAAGAAAAATTATTTGTTCCAATCGGAGTTATCTATAGAGAGAGATATGTATATTTGAATGAGCAAATGTCAGATTACAAAAAGGTTCGATCAGCAGCAGCAAGCTTCAGATTCTGAGGTATTTATTGCTAACAAGAACTAGACTTTATATGGAGAAATATATATTAAAATAAATATCTGTAAGTCTATTCTTTTACCTATTCAACCAATTTTTTATCTGAGGTATCTACAAAGAGATATCGATATTTGAAGCAGCAAAGATCAGATTGAAAAAGAGGTTCGAGAGGCAGGAGAAAGCCTCAACTTCCGAGGTATTTTATGCTATCAAAAAAGAAACTTTATATGGAGAATTATATATCAAAAGAAATATATGTGTAAGTCTATTTTCTTACCTATTCAACCAATTCTCGGTAATATTTTTTTATAATGAGATATTGATTTTGGAAGAGTCAATGGTCATTCTGGAAAAAAAAGTAGAAACCGGACATAGTTCAGCCAGATGATGGAGACCGAAATCTATCAGATAATTTATTTTCTGATAATTATATTTTATGAAGAAATTTTATACTTAGATGAAAGGTATTTGAGTCTAGTTTCATACTAAGAAAATTTCATATCAATCTGATCTATATTTAAAGATATACTCACATTGGAAGAATCAAAGGTCATGCAGGTATTTTGTTGAATTGAAAATTCCAAATTTATGCCCATTATTTTGAGTCCTTTTTTGAGTTGATATATCAGGAAAATATCTCACTTCTCCCTAGTTTGAGGGCTTATTTATACATCTCTTTTATTTGGACTTATTTCTACATCTATGATATTTGGTTCAAGCTGGAATCACTGCCATTACCTCCTAGCTTGAAAGGGAGAAGTATAAGAAGAACAAGAAAGAGGTATTTTATTTCATATGTTGTGAATAAATTTATGTGACCAAAATATTCAAGAAATGAGGAGAAAAAAAGTTGAAGCTTGTGCATCTAAGAAGAAATTTTTATATCGAATTATTTCATGGATTCTTTCACAAAATTTGTTATTTGGTTTGTGTTATATGTGTTGGAAGATGGTCGTGTTATATACAGTTGCTGCTATTATGTCTCTTTAGGGACATTATTATTGAAGAATAGGTGGCATCATATCATCATTTATTTTACCCCATCAAAAAAATATCACAGTTGGGAAACCATGACGGAGGATACCCTTTCAAAAAATATCACGGTTGGGAAACCATGACGGAGGATACCCTTTCAAAAAATATCACGGTTGGGAAACCATGAGGGAGGATACCCTATCAAAAAATATCATGGGCGGGAAACAATGATGGGTCCTGTCAAAAAAAAATATCACTGTTGGAAAACCATGATAGGCCTTGTCAAAAAATATCACGGTTGAGAAACCATGACGGAGGAACTTATTATTATATCTATGTTATCCACCCCGTCCTGTAATGACTTTTATGACTCCTACCACTTGAGAGTCATTGTCCTGACGAGGGACATGGTGGTGGACACTTCAGAGCAATGTCGATAGACACACTACCGATAGAAGATAGAGTGTGCACTACATCCAGCATTAGGAAAGGAGTATGAAGCAATGGCTTACCGGCTAGGAGTGATTTTTACTCTCACTTATATTATGCCAGTAGGGCCTTATCGAAGGACGCAACAGCGTGAGGGGGAATGTTGGAAGATGTGTCATTTTATACAAAAATATTCTATACATCATTTACAGCAAGCAGGGAGTTCAAGTTGTTCTCTCACCCCCAGCTTGAGGGGGAGTGTTGGAAGATAAGCTCAAGTCCACTCGACCAAGGAAGGTCCACATATCTAAGATTATTATAAGATGGGGCATAATACTAAGGAAGGCCCACAAGATGGGCCCAAGCCCATAAGAAGTAGGACCCACAATGATTATCATGAGGTGGCATCCTTATCACATCAGTTGGAAGATCAAGAAGGACTCACAAAAGTATCTTTATCTTAGGGTCACGACCAAGAAGAGTTTTAGTTTGAGTTAAGTTTAGCTTTATCTACATTGAGTTATGTGATTAAGCTAGGACTTATCTTTAAGTGTTAGAGTTTGGGTGTAATTGGGACAAGTGTAGTTTTATTGTAATTGGACTCTACTACCTCCTCTATTATAAATAGAGGTTCATGTACACTAATTAAAACAAGTCAATGAAATATTTCTCTTTTCCATAAATTCAACATATAGGAATTAGATGCCCTAATTCCAAATTAACGAGAGCAATAATAATAATTAAAAAAAAAGAAAAAGAAAGCATGGAAAACAACAAGATTTATACTGGTTTGCCTCAAGGTGAGACTACATACAGTCTTCCACCGCTATAGTAATCCACTATAAAGATGAAATAATTTACAAGAGAAATCGCATACACTTAAAGGTGTTTTCTCTAACCTCTCTCGAGCTCCAATTCCAACTACTTCTAGGTGATGATAAAACCCTAATAGTGGTGTCCTTAAATTATAAAGAGAAAATTAGGGCAACGACGATACCAGAGTAAAATTCTCAAACTGCCCTTAATGAAACAACAGTTAATATATCGTGGATCTGGCGGGGGCTCCGCCCCCCTTCCATCCCCCACAGCGACCTTACCACGAAGGTTAATCCGCGTACCGACTTAGTGTAGGATTAGACACCACAACTCAACAGATAGGAGAAATTTTCTCTTCGCCCTTCTCTTAAGTGTGCTTTCCCCTCGCCTCATGTCAATGGCTAGGGATTATTAAATAGTCGACTCTTGTAAATTAGGAACTCTACCACTAACTAATACGTACATAAGAGACACTAGCTAACTTGAACACCTAGGATATCTGTGTAACAAATTCCACCTCCATCTATGCTTTGAATCATTTGTCATTATTAAATGCACCCTCTACATGTAGTATTCTTAAATGTATCCTTTAATAAGATTTAGTGGATAAATAAAGCCTTCCTTTCATTTGTCTAGAGTGAATCCAACCAAGGTAAAATAATACTATCAGCTTCACCCCAAAGTTTAGAAGAAAATCTTATTTTATTCTAATAAAAAAATTTCTCTGAGGTAGCCAAAGAAGTGAAAGGGTAGATGTTCTCTTTCCACTTGAAAAAAGGTGGGGGGACAAGGAGGATGGTGGAAAATTTCTCTTCACCCTTTTCTTAAGTGTGCTTTCCCCTCGCCTCATGCCAACAGCTAGAGATTATTAACTAGTCTACTCTTGCAAATTAGGAACTCAACCACTAACTAATGCGTACATAAGAGACACTAGCTAGCTTGGACCCCTAACATATCCGTGTTCCAAATTCCACCTCCATCTATACATTGAATCATTTTTCATTATTAAATAGACCCTCTACATGTAGTATTCTTAAATTTATCCTTTAATATGATTTAGTGGATAAATAAAGCCTTGCCCTCATTTGTCTAGAGTGAATCTAACCAAGGTAAAATAATACTATTAGCTTCAACCCAGAGTTTAGAAGAAAATATTATTTTATTATAATTAAAAAAATTCTTTGAGGTAAGAAAACAAGTGAAAGGGTAGATTTTCTCTTTACACTTGAAATAAGGTGGGAGAGGGAGAGAGATGGGGAGATTTTTCTCTTCACCCTTCTATTAACTGTGTTTTCCCCTCATCTCTTGTCAATGCTAGGAATTATTAACTAGCCGACTCTTGCAAATTAGGAACTCTTCCACTAGCTAATGAGTAGATAAGACACACTAGCTAGCTTTGGCACCTAGCGTATCCGCGTAACAAATTCCACCACCTTCTATACATTGAATTATTTGTCTTTATTAAATGTACCCTCTACATGTCGTATTCTTAAATGTACCCATTAATTAAAGATTTTGTGGATAACTAAATCCTTGCTTTCATTTGTTCAAAGTTAATCCAACTAAGGTAAAATAATACTATTAGCTTCACAGAGTTTATAAAAAAATATTATTTTTTATAATTAAAAAAATTGTATGAGGTTGTCAAAGAAGTGAAAGAGTAGATGCTCTCTTTCCACTTGAAATAAGGTGAGAGGGGGATGGGTATGGGGCAATTTTTCTCTCCTCCCCTCTCTTATGTGGGCTTTCCCCTTCTCCTCATGTCAACACTAGGGCTTACTAGCTAGTCGACTTTTGCAAATTAGGAACTCTTCCACTAACTAATGCACAGATAAGAGACACTAGCTAGCTTGGACACCTGGCAAGGCATATCCACGTAACAAATCCCACCACCTTCTATACATTGAATCATTTGTCTTTACTAAATGTACCCTCTAAATGTAGTATTCTTAAATGTACCCTATAATTAAAGATTTAGTTGATAAATAATTTTTTACTTTCATTTGTTTACATTTAATCCAACCAAGGAAACAATTCTATTAACTTCACCACAGAGTTTAGAAGAAAATATTTTTTATTATAATTTTAAAAAATTTAAGGTAGGAAAAAAAGTTAAATGGTATATGTTCTCCTTCCACTTGAAGTATGGAGGGAGGGGGAGGGGCATTGGGGAATTTTTCTCTTTTCCCTGCTCTTAATGGTGCTTTTCCTTCACGTCATTTCAAACCCTAGGGATTATTAACTTGCCGACCCTTTCAAATTAGGATCTCTTCCACTAACTACTGCGTACATAAGAAATACTAGCTAACTTGGACACCTAGCATATCCGTGTAACAAATTCCACCACCTTCTATACATTGAATCATTTGTCTTTATTAAATGCACCCATGTAGTATTGGTAAAAGTACCCAATAATTAAAATTTTAGTGGATAAATAAAGCCTTGCTTTAATTTGTTTGGAGTTAATCCAACCAAGGTAAAATAATACTATTATCTTCACCCCAGAGTTTAGAAGAAAATTTTATTTTATTATAATTAAAAAAATTCTTTGAGGTAGGCAAAGAACTGAAAGGGTAGAAGTTCTCTTACCACATGAAATAAGGTAGGAGGGGTGGGGGCGGGAAAAAATTTCTCTTCACCCATTTCTTAAGTGTGCTTTCTCGTCACCTCATGTTAATGTTAGGGATAATTACATTGCCGACTCTTGCAAATTAGGAAAACTTCCACTAAGTAATGAGTAGATAAGAGACACCAGCTAGCTTGGACACCTAGCATAACCGCGTAACAAATTTCATCACCTTGTATACATTGAATCATTTGTTTTATTAAATGTACCTCCTAAATGTATTCTTAAATGTACCCTTTAATTATAGATTTAGTGGATAAATAAAGCCTTAGTTTCATTTATTTAGAGTTAATAAAACCAAGTTAAAATAATACTATTAGCTTCACTCTAGAGCTTAGAAGAAAATCTTATTTTATTATAATTAAAAATTTCTTTGAGGTAGGCAAAGAAATGAAAGGGTAGATGTTCTCTTTCCATTGGAAATAAGGTGGGAGGGGGAGGGGGTGGAGAATTTTTTGTCTTTGCCCTTCTCTTTAGTGTGATTTACCCTCGCCTCATGTCAATGCTAGGGATTATTAACCAACCAACTCTAGCAAATTAGGAACTCTTCCACTAACTAATGCATAGATAAGAGACACTTGCTAGCTTAGACAGCTAGCATATATGCGTAACAAATTCCACCACCTTCTATACATTGAATCATTTGTCTTTGTTAAATGTACCTTCTACATGTAGTATTCTTAAATTTACCCTTTAATTAAATAGTGGATAAATAAAGCCTTGGTTTCATTTGTTTAGAGTTAATCCTACCAGGTAAAATAATACTATTAGCTTCACTTAGAATTTATAAGAAAATATTGTTTTTTTATAATTAAAAAAAAAACTTTGAGGTAAGCAAAGAAGTGGAAGGGTAGATGTTCTCATTTTACTTGAGATAAGGTGAAAGGGAGAAGGGGATGGTGGAAGTTTTCTCTTCCCCCTTCTTTTAAGTGTGCTATCCCTCGCCTCATGTAAACGGCTAGGGATTAGTCGACTCTAGCAAATTTGGAATTCTTCCACTAATTAATGCGTAGATAAGAGACACCTAGCATATATGCGTAACAAATTCCACCACTTCTATACATTGAATCATTTGTCTTTATTAAATGTACCTTCTACATGTAGTATTCTTAAATGCACCCTTTAATTAAATAGTGGATAAATAAAGCCTTGGTTTCATTTGTTTAGAGGTAATCCTACTAGGTAAAATAATACTATTAGCTTCACTTAGGGTTTATAAGAAAATATTGTTTTGTTATAATTAAAAAAAAATATTTGAGGTAAGAAAAGAAGTGGAAGGGTAGATGTTCTCTTTTTACTTGAGATAAGGTGGGAGGGAGAAGGGGATGGTGAAAGTTTTCTCTTCCCCCTTCTTTTAAGTGTGCTTTCCCCTCGCCTCATGTCCACGGCTAGGGATTATTAATTAGTCGACTCTAGCAAATTTGGAATTCTTCCACTAACTAATGCGTAGATAAGAGACACCTAGCATATATGCTTAACAAATTCCACCACCTTCTATACATTGAATCATTTGTCTTTATTAAATGTACCTTCTACATGAAGTATTCTTAAATGTACCCTTTAATTAAATAGTGGATAAATAAAGCCTTGGTTTCATTTGTTTAGAGTTAATCCTACCAGGTAAAATAATACTATTAGCTTCACTTAGAGTTTATAAGAAAATATTGTTTTGTTATAATTAAAAAAAATCTTTGAGGTAAGCAAAGAAGTGGAAGGGTAGATGTTCTTTGTTTACTTGAGATAAGGTCGGAGGGAGAAGGGGATGGTGGAAGTTTTTTTCTTCCCCCTTCTTTTAAGTGTGCTTTCCCCTCGCCTCATGTCAACGGCCAGGGATTAGTCGACTCTAGCAAATTTGGAATTCTTCCACTAACTAACGCGTAGATAAGAGACACCTAGCATATATGCGTAACAAATTCCACCACCTTCTATACATTGAATCATTTGTCTTTATTAAAATAAAAAATTTCTTATAGTCCAACTTGCAAATATATAATTAGAAATGGAATATTATCAATTTTCCAGAGTCAAATAAAATAAGATAATTTTAAATACAACCTTCTTAGATGACATGTTTTCATGTATATCCATCTAGATCCACTATTTTTAAATATGCTTTTAATTAAAGATCTGGTCCCAAAAATAAACAATAACCAAAAGTCGACTTAGTGTCCTAGGATCTTTAGCCCAATTCTAATTAGAATATGACATAATTTAGTTAATTAAAATGATAGATGTCAAATGATATATTCAAAATTTTATACTATGAGTATAAGTACACTTGGTATATCTGAAAATTTGCTTCAAAGCTTCCCTAGTGATGCAATAGTGGATTATACACAAATTGTTGATTGATAACAGAGTCAAATTTGGCGTAGCCAATTAGCTATTATAATTTTTAGGAGAAGACAATTTTGTGCTTGTGAGATGAAATATCTTTTTGCGATGAACATGAGTAGGAATTACAATTGTTAGAAGAGATGAATGACTTTGAGTGGCATTGACATAAAAAGCTTATACTCTTTGCCTTTAACCTCCACACATTATGGTAAGGGGCATATATGTAATTTCTTTCCTTTAATCAATATAAATTGTCAAATTCTAGGGATTAATCCATAGGAAGCTTAGGTTTAGGGAGATGAAGAATCGAGAAGAATGAAGGAAGAAAGGAAGAAGGAAAGCAAAAGCTTGAAGAAGCTAGGGGATGAGTTGATAGAGGAAGATGATTAGAGTTTGGAGTGAGCTTGTGATTGAGCCTCCTCCCCCTCTCTTTCTTATTTATATATCTGGGGCAAGGATGTCCTAATACATATGGAAAGAAAAAAATACTTAATCTCTTACTTAATTACACCATATGACACTCACTCTCATAACTACATAGGATACCTTTACTCTTCTTCAACACTCCCCCTCAAGTTGGTGAGAAAACATAAAATATTTCTAGTTTGGAGCATGTATCTGTACGTGGTCCTGTAGTAATGGCATTCATGAAGATATCAACTATTTGACTCTTTTGAAGGTTCATATTGCATGGATATAATCCCAATTTGAAGGTTTTTCTTGAATGAAATAGCAGTCTACCTCGATATGCTTGTTCCTTTAATGGAATACTGTATTAGCCACAATAAGTGTCATAGCACGATATAGCTTCAACACTTGATCGAGTCACAACATTCAGTTTCTTGCTTCTCCAGGTGACTAAATTTCCTTCAATAATTGTATAATAACCAAAAGTAAAATTTCTATCATCAAGGGAGCCTTCCGAGTCTGCATGAGCAAAGCCTATAATATCAGTTTGCCCATGACATTTGTACAATAAGCCTTGACCTAGATTTTTCTTTAAGTACCAGAGAATTCTTTTCAATTCTACCCAATGAGATTCTTGTGGTTGATGCATATATTAGCTGATAACACTAATTGAATAGGCTATATCTAGCCTTGTGAATTTGAGATAGATCAATTTTTCAACTAAGCATTGGAAGTGAACAACATCAACATCACTGCCAGTTCCAGCACATATATTGACATTTGGTTCCATTGGGGTATCAATTGGTTTAAAACCCAGCATTCTAGTCTCCTTCAAGAAATCAAACACATACTTCCTTTATGATAGAATTATGTCATGCCTGGATTGGATAACTTATATGCCTGGGAAGTATTTAAGAAATACAAAATCTTTTGTTTGACATTTCTTTTTTAGGTCATTCTTAACTTGCTGAATTCTATTGTAATCACTACTAGTAATAACTGAATAGCCTATATCTAGCCTCGTGACTTTGAGATAGATCAATTTTCCAACTAAGCAAGACCAACATCAACATCACTGCCAGTTTCAACACAAATCTTGACATTTAGTTCCATTGAAGTACCAACTGGTTTAAAACCCAGCATTCTAGTTTCCTTCAGGAAATCAATCACATACTTCCTTTGTGATAGAATTATGCCATGCCTGGATTGGATAACTTCTATGCCTAGGAAGTATTTGAGAAGTTCAAAATCTTTTGTTTGAAATTCCTTATTAAGGTCATTCTTAACTTGCTAAATTACATTGTAATCATTGCTAGTAATTACAACCATAAGAATGATTTTGAATTTATGGAAAAGGACAATACTTCATTGACTTCATTAACTTATTATAATCAGAGTACATGAAACTCTTTTTATAATAGAGGAATGTAGTAGAGTCCAATTACAATAAAACTACCTTTGTCCCAATTACACCCAAACTCTAACACTTAAAGATAAGTCCTAGCATAATCAAATAACTCAATATAAATAAAAGACAAACATAACTCAAACTAGAACTCTTCTAGGACGTGACCATAAGATAAAGATGTCGTTGTGAGTCCTTCTTGATCTTCCAACTTATGTGATAAGGATGCCAGCTCGTGGTAATCATGGTGGGTCCTACTTCTTATGTACTTGGGCCCATCTTGTAGGTCTTCCTTGGTCGTGTGGGCTTGGGCCTATCTTCCAATACTCCCCCTCAAGTTAGGGGTGCGAGAACATCATGAACTCTCACCTTGTTGCAAATGATGTAGATAATCTTTTTGTATAAAATTGTACATCTTCCAATATGCCTTCATCTTCAAACACACCCCCTTATGTTGTTGCGTCCTTCCATGAGGCCCTGCTAGCCTAATATACGTGAAAGTAAAAATCACTCCTAGCTGGTAAGACATTGCTCCATACTCCAGTCCTAATGTTGGATGTAGGGCACACTCCGTTTTCTTTAGGTAGTATGTCTATTAGCATTGCTCTGAAGTGTCCACCACCGTGTACCTCCACAGGACAACGACTCTCAAGTGGTAGGAATAATAAAAGTCATTAGAGGGGGGTAGTGGGTTTATTTGTAATGGTGTCCCAATCCGGACACCGACTCTCATGGTATACCAACCATGATATTTTTTAGAGTTAAATTTTATCATGGTGTCCCAATCCGGGCACCGACTCTCATGGTGTCCCAACCGTGATATTTTTTAGAGTCAAATAAATTATGGTATGAGAAAAGGTACTGAGGCCACCTCTTCTTCAATAATAATGTCTCATCCAAAGAGACGTAATAGCAGTAGTTGTAATATAACACAACCATCTTCTAACAAATATAACACGAACTAAAATAATAAACCTTGTAGAAGGATTATCATAATCCGATATAAATATTTTTTCTTACATGCATAAACTTCATCCTTTGTGCTCCCCCTTTCTTGAATATTTTGGTCACATAAACTTATCCACAACATATGGAATAAAATACCTCTATCTAGTATTTCTTCTACTTCTCCACCTTAAATTGGAAGGTAATGGCAGTGATCCCAGTTTGAACCAAATATCATAGATGTAGCAATAAGTCCAAATAATATAGATGTAGTAATAAGGTTTTAAACCAGGGAGAAGTGAGATATTTTCCTGATATAGAAACTCAAACAATGACACGAAACAAAAGGCATAAATTTGGATTTTTCAATACAACAGAATACCAGCATGACCTTTGATTCTTCCAATGCGAATATATCTTTAAATATAGATCAGATTGACATGAAATTTTCTCCTTCTGAAACTAAACTTAAATATCTTTCATCCAAGTATAACTTCTCTTCATAAAATATAATTATCAGAAGATAAATAATTTGATATATTTTGGTCTCTAACATCTGGCCGAACTAAGCATTGTTTCTCTTTTTTTTTCCAGCATGACCATTGACTCTTCCAAGGGAAGGACAAGTCATTCAGACAAGGATAAACTTGGGGGACCTCAAGATACAGAGGCTGAAAAGATGCATCAGTCCTCTTCCATGGATGATGAGAATTTACCATCACTGTTGATGTAGCATCATAGAGAGGCTGAGGTGGTGAAAGGAGCATACCACTATAAACTACCATGCGCCTTCACTACTAAATATGAAAGGAAAAAGCAATTCATGCAGCTCTAAATCTTAATAGGTTTTTGTTCTGACTTTAAGCGAAACTCATATTAGTCTTTTGTGTTTCACATCCACTAACAACTTAGTGCAAAATATAAATCTAATATTGATCATTCATTATTATACGATAATAAAATTTTCAAAGATATTGTAGGTGGCAATTTTTTTGTCTTATTCAATTGAAGAGTAATCAAACTCCAAAGATAACTAAAAGGTCAGAAGAGGAAAATGGAACTAACCATATTTTCACTTTAAAGAATTTGTGTTTTTTACCCATTTGGGCCTAAAGATAAGATAAGTTGTGCACTTTTATGTTATTCATTTTTTTGGCCAATACCCTTAGTAATTTTAGAGCTTTGTATGTTTTTGTTTTTAATTATAAGCTTGGGGTCCATTTAATTTGTAGTCTATATTTCCTAAGCAAGTAGGAGACCAAGGGTTAGCAATTCCAAATGCCCAAGGATGTGCCTACATTATCAAAGATGATGTAAAGTGATATTTTACATATATAATGATGATGGATTAGCAATTATTTTTATACTAACTGGATTTGTTGTTATTATATGCCGACAACACAGTTGATTTGTCAAACTCATTCTGGGGCATTTCATGTGAACAATTTATTTGATAGTGTACATTTCCATAGTAGATAACATTGAGGCAGTTGATTGAACTTTGTTCAGTGACTTAGCACAACATCTAACAAATAGGAGTAGACAGCCCTATCTAGGACTCCATTGTTCATCAATGGGATGCAAAGCTATATAGAGTTATCTTGGCTCAACTTTAGACCTCATGACATTGCTCTAATTTAAGGGTTGAAATATAGTAATAGTAAAAACATTTGTTATTCATGACATGGGAGGTTTCTAGTGTGAGATCTTCAGTTCACGTCTTACGGAGGATAAAGAGGGGGAATATGTGTGTCTAATCAATATTCAAAAAAGAAAAAAAATTGTTAATAGATACTTTAGAACATGAATGGAGAAGGAGAAAGAGGTTGTAGATATTGTTAGGGTTTTAGTTTAATAGTATACATGGAATTATTATTTGAAAATTCAAATGGGGGTTAAATAGGCCTTTTTCTAACTTTATAGAGGATGTAGATATGTTGGGAACCTATTGTTGTCTTGTTGATAGCATATATAATAGAAAAATGCTAAATGTGAAAAGGATGCATCATTTTCAAGAAGTGGAGGTCACTCTATGTAGAATTATACATTGGCTTCATTGTTTAGCTGGTCAAATTTTCTATTTCTCTAGTTATACAAAAGAGGGTGTTATTTGGTTGTGGAAATTAAATGTATTTGATCCATGTAGATGCGGTTCAAAGAGTCTTCGCCGTTGTACATATTATTTTGGGAATAATAATGATCAAAATCTTAATTTCTTTTCTTTTCTTTTCCATGGAGTTCCAAACGGACCCTTAACACTCGAGGCTTACCACGCCTATTTAATTTATGCTTGCAGCTTACCATGAGGTGCAGGCCATGAAAAGCCAACAGTCTTATACTAATGAAAATGAGCTCTACGAATCACTTCCGAGAGGGAGCATCAAAGAGTGGATGAGATATGGTGAAAGGAGAAGCTCCACCATATGCCTCTGCTAAGATATATATATATGAGGAAACAGTCCAACTTTCTTACGGCCTATATGAGTCCTTTGTATTCTCCATATTCTCTTCTCATGTCGGCGGATAATCTTCTTTAGTAAGCAGACCTCTCTATATACGCTTCCCTTCCTTCTGACAGCTCTCATACACCCCATAGGTTTTGGCGTTCATTACTTGAGATTGATGCGTCATAAAATTTCCCAATATGTTGTAGGTGAGAGATTTTTCTGATCTCGTTCACTTGAGAGTAATCAAAGTGTGAAGATCATTAGAAGTAGAGAATATGAAAAACTGAATAAATCATATTCTTGTGTTAAATAATGTGTATTATTTTTTAACCTACTTGGGCCTAAACTGAACATTTTTTTGCACTCTTATGCCCTTCGTATTTAGAGGGTCTTGTATTCCGGTGTTTATCCTCTTTATTCAGTGACATACAGTTTCTTCACTTTTCACCACCCTTCTTTTCTTTTTTCCTCGTAAGGACTGGAATTCCATTCTCGAATTTCTTTTCTTCATTCCTGAAAGGACGAAAATCTGTCCATTCCTCTTTCCCAAAAACAAACCAATTACTCGCTTTAATATCCTCCGTCAACTTTCTCTCAAAGAAGAAAGCTACTCGAATCATTTTGAGGGCAATTAGAACAAGGGTTGTCACATCGTATCCGAAAGCAACTGAACAGGTTAATAAGCATCGCAGTCAAGAGCTTTTTCGAGCAAGTTTATGGGAATACAACAGGTTGAAAACTGACCTTGTTATTGCCATGACAAAAGCTATTGAATACAAGATTGCAGCTTTTTCTTCAATTGAACCATCGTTTTGAGAATACAGAAGTATCAGCATTGTGAAGATGCTCTACCCACTGCTTTTCGTTTGTTTTAACCATAGTGGTTTTGCCAATCCGAACAGACAGTAAGCGACGTTGAGGCCACAGCAGCATATGTACATATGGAATGCTTCCCTGGTGCATTTGTGTTAAATATATATCATCTAAAGGGGGTAAGGAAACGTAAAAGTACAAGCAACAGAATTACTAAACAACAAATGCAGGTCATTAGGCACTACTGGCCTGAATTAAGATGAATAATTAGTGTGTGTGTGTGTATATATATAGATAGATAGAGAAAGAGAGAGAGAGAGAGTCAATACTTTAGTCTTCATCATCTTCCATTTGATTGTTATTTCCATGGTTGATCTTTTGAGCTCTATACATGTCTGCAACCTAAACAATTTCAAGGAAGAATATGACAATGAGAAAGAAGCACGCTCAAATTGCTGACGACTGACAAAGAATGTGTTTTGAACATACCTGGTCAGAAGTTGTGGCTTGATCAGGATTTTTGTCTTCTCTCACCCTCATTAGTCTTGGAAATCGGAGAGAAATACCCTGTTAAAGCCCAAGGTGTAGAATCCAAAAAGTACATCAGCTATCCTTCACTTCCAGTAACAACTATTGACTTCCTCAAAAGGAAAACATCAGAATTGGCTCAATGAGTAGTCAAATGCGTTAAAATTGACCTTGTTGGGATCAACAATGCCAGTGGCAGCACGATGAACAGGACTTATACTCAAATCTGCTGCTTTCACTTCCCACACCTGAAATGAGGAAGCAATTGTGAGAGAAGCCTATCTTTCATTCTTAAGACAAACTGGAAAGAGTGGCAAACATGACTGCAAAGAACATCATGGGTAATTTAGTTACCTCTGATGGTTCAAACCATACATCTGGATTCACAGTATCAGCAAAGCGATAATATGGCTGGAAATAACATAAACACAGATTTTAGCAGATGGGACAACAGTAGCCAAACATAAGACAAGCAAAACCAAGAGAGTTTATAACCTTTGGTTTAGAAATCACTTTGTCACGGAGACTGTTCGACCTCTCCTCAAGCATGATTTCTGAAAATCCAGTGCCTAGCAAGAATGCCCATTAACATATATCAATAGATAGGGTAGAATATCACTGCTAAACACAGCAAAAAACTAGTCATTTCAAAAAATACCATTTGACTACCTATTTTACATATGCTTTGATATTCTTCATCGTGTTCATCATAGCAAGCAAGAAGGAAGGCACCATAAACTCCTAATGAATAAAAGGTAAGCGTTAAAGAACAATTCAACCAAAGCCATCCATAGTTCAAGAATTGGCTATAAGCAGAACATGGCAAGCTTCTATTCTCAAAAAAAGACAATACGATATGTTCAACCACAGGAGCAAGCCGAATGCTTACCTGTACGCTTGCCACGGCCATGGAATGCAGCAATAGGTACCAAATCAAGAGAATCTCCAAAACTAAATAAAGCAGAAGAGAAGGTTTAGAATTGTGATTTCTTAACGGAAGTCTTTCTTTGGAGACGGGAAAAAGAAAGGATAAAGCAAACACTTCAAAACAATAGGTAAATCACTACACTTTTCAATTGTATGACCAGGCAAAACCCTTCAGCAATGTCAAAGCTAAGTCCAATTCCATCCCGGAATAACAAGCTAAAGTTAAGAGACCTCTTGCAAATAATAAGTACAAGATCTTTCAAATCCCAGATCCATGCAGGACTATTCAAACACTCTCCCTTACATGTGGGCTCTCTTTATGACTCTTATATGTAAACTGCAAAAATATAACTTTAAGAAGAAAAAGGGAGAAAAGAGGAAAAAATAGAGAAAGAATGGAGAAGAAGAGTGCATTGAATTTCAGAAATCCTTGGGGTCTCAAATTGTCCCCCTCTTTAAATATATTCACTTAACTGACTTTTGAGTCCAATTAGAAAAGTGCCTCTTATGATTCAAGAACCAATGTCTTACAAATTACCCATCATAACAATATGAAAACTGGACCATAGTCTTCCAACAATTACCCAAACATACTGACTTTTACAGACTCATATTGACTAGTTAAAATGATCAAAATACCCTTACTTTAATTTTTAACACAAACAATTTCGGTGGAGGCCCACAGGTACCAAATCAAACACCATGTTTAAGTTGTGTCTAAGGTCTTCCCCATATGACTAGTCAAAGGTCATATGCCCAAGTAACAATACAAGATCTTTCTAATCCTGGATCTATGTGGGAGTAGTATTAACAAGCAACATATTGCTAATGTATATATTCCTACTATTTACAAAAGAGAAAGAAAGCACCTTAAAATTATTCCTTACATAGACAACTGATAGGGTTTAATTCTGGGTAACTAATCCAGAATGGTATTCTCAATTCCTTAGAAAATTCTCTCATGAGAAAATCTTCTCATGTATGTCTTCCAGTCCCACTCCCTAGTGTTCAAATCATGGTCCACTATATCACTACCAGACACCCAAAAATCCAATATGCATTAACCAGACTGACTGCCATGAAACACTGAAATGGTCTGATTCAGCCAAAACATTAATAACCACATGGGGAAGGCCTAGATCCAACATGTATTGACTGATACACCAACGTGTGGTTAAATTGGGAAACCATAGTACAAAAAATGCTCATACCAGACTAAAACTGGTTGGGCATCACATTGTATACTTGTCATAATTCATGATCTATTACCTATCCATGTAATCCTTTTTCAGTTTCAACCAATTACGTGATCGCTTTGATGGCTCATACGTAGCGTCTCTATCCAATGTTTTGATAATCAGTCCTTCACAACTGCGAAAGAGAAATAAATCAGTAGGAGAAAAAAGAGTGACAACCATCAATTTGTAACTTGTAATGTAATGGTTTCTATCAATTCCGGAGTAGGTATTAAGCAAGAAAACATTAGTCAATGAAACTAATGCAGTAACTTAGACATGAAACTAGTGCACCAAGTAAAATTCGACATGAATATGTGCATACTTTTCTTTTAAGATTTTTTAAATTCATCAACTTTGACAAAAAAAAATGTCATGACATTTTCATTTGAGAACTCATTTACTTTTTCCATGACAAGCAATGACAAACAATGTAATAATGTAGCATTTGAGAAATCAATTATTATTTCCATGAGCAAATAATGACATGAAGAATTGAGTTGAAGAAATGTCAAATCAAAATGTAAGATTGGAGGCTCTTAAGTTTGAAACAACTTTTTTCCATTTCAATACATGGTCAAACAGCATCAGAATATGAATGAAAACTCCAATCAACATTTTATAGAACATAAAGAGGACTCTTTGCCGATTGGGCCTTTGGCTCAATGGACACAAGAAGGGTTCATATTTGAGGTTTCACCATGTGGGGTTTGTTAAGTTGTGGAACCTAATTAACACCTTACCCACGATATATTGATTGTTATGTCATTAATGGTAGTGTGGGGATTTCACACTTATAATCCGGTTGCCCTAATTTTCTCTTTATATATGGGGGCATTGTTGTTAGGGTTTTATAACCTTGACGAGTATCATCATCCCGAGGAGCATCTAGAGTTGCAGCCCGAGAGGTTAAAAAAAAAAAATACATGTAAGTCTGTGCGATTTCTCTTGTAAATTATTTCATCTTTATAGTAGATTACTACAATGGCGGAAAACAAGACTATGTCTCACCTTGAGGCGAACTTGTATAAATTTTGTTTGTTTTTCCTTTCTTCCGCAATTATTATTATTTCTCTCGTTAATTTGGAATTAGGGCGTCTAATTTCTAACAGGGTTCAACGCTTAAAAAAGAAAAATAAAATCTCCTGTTCCACTTATGTATGAAGACTTTCATGTATAGCATAGGATTGAATCTCCATTGATTATGCTTAATTCTTTGGAGGGTTCTCAACAAATGTGTTGTCAGGGTATTGTGGACTAGCTTGCAGTTAGACATGTATGATGTATAAAAAGCAATAAAATTATTTAAAAGGTATACAACATGATGCACTCTAGAGTCTGAAAGAGATTGTTTCAAAAAAAAGAGTCTGAAAGAGATCCAAGACTAGTATCTATAGAGAGAAAAACAATCTTAGATAATAAATCAAGATACAGAGAAGGGAAGCAACCATAATGTGGAAGAACGATATTATTTTACACCACCATATTGGAGAGTCATCCAAAGAGAAAAATAAAAATAATCTAAAAATCTAATTGACGAGTATTTTCCATTGCAGATCTCATAAAAGACAACACACTACCTGGCATCAAGAGCATCCCCAAGAAACTTTTGTATTTCTTCAAGGTCATTAGAGGTTATTGATGTTGCAAACTGGAACTCTCCCTTTACCTCCTCAAAAGAATTATAAAGAAGCTGCAATTTTGCACATAGTTTAGTTTAACCCGAAATTCACAGTTTTGTACAAGGACCACAAGCTCATCAAGCTCTCGAAACATCATTCGAGTAAATGGAAAATAAATTAAAAAAAAAAGAACTTCGCTAATGAATGAAGGTCAATAAATAAAGAGAAGACAATCAAGCACAAGAAACTCATGGAAAATGTTAATGGGAATGGTCCCACATATATAAAGTTAAGAAAAAATTGTTGGTTTATAAGGTTGAGTGATAAGCCTCTTATGTGGGATGGAACCGGACAGGCTCAATCTTATCAGAAAAAGTATTACCAGATGCATTTGCTTACATATAAATATCTACAAGCTATGAAAAGCCAACTGCATATATATCAAGATAACCAAATTGGAGAAATATTGGACCCAGCACCAAACGTGATCCTCATGCATCCCAATGCATCACTTTATTTTTGTAAGTATCCCAAAGCATAGTGTTGCCAGTTTAAGAGGTTCCTTATACTGAATAGCATAGGCACCCATTTCAAAGTTAAAGAAGAAAACCTCACAACTATACTAACATGTCAAGAATTGATGCAGTGTATAATAATCTGGAAGATCTAGCTGAAGAACATCTCCCAGGACAAGAGATAACCCCAAAGTCACTAATATTTATGAAAAAGAAGAAAAAAAGTCAATTCAAAGAGACCTAACTATTGAACCCCATACCCTGGTGAGACTTGAACCTGAGACCTCACACAAGATTGCCCTCATCCCATCCCCAAGTCAAAGGTCCAATCCACAACTTGGCCCCATGTTATTCAGCATAAAATAATAATAGTAATACAAGTACAAATCATGCAACAGAACACAAGCATGAAGATCAAGCAAATTTTTTTTGGCCACGTTCAGAAGTAATGACACAACTCAATGTGGATTCATCGGATCCATATGGACTCAAGTAGTTGGAATCATTCATTCAAACCCTCTGAAGGCCTTTTTGAGTTATCTCAAGAATCATATGGTCTTTCTTTCTTTCTTTTTTTGAATATAAAGGTATACACATCAACTTTTTGGAAATACTTTAAAGAATCTTATTTTATCTTTCAACTTAAAATTTCTCTAATCCATACTTTCAACTTTTTGGAAATACTTTAAAGAATCTTATTTTATCTTTCAACCTTAAAATTTCTCTAATCCATACTTCCAACTTTTTGGAAATACTTTTTTGAAGAAAACTTTAGGGAATACATCCTTATACTTAAAGATTAGGAAACTGTAATGTCATTTCTAAAGCTTAAGAGAGCTCCAATGAAAAACTATGAGAAAGTGAAGCAGGAATAACCCCACATAAAAAATCTTGGTATTATTAATTGGGAAAAGACCTCTCAACTTCAGCAATCATTTTGGGATGCACCCAAACTCAACTTTAATATGGTATCTGTTAGGATCCTTCCAACTTTTTTTTTTTTTTTGTAGAACGAGACAGAAGAAAGAGAGAGATGACGTGGGTTGGAGCTTGAGAAGAGAACCAAAGAGAGAAAAGAGTTAAGGTTTTTCATGGCTCTTTTTACTCATCTAATCCATTCCATTAAATAGATAATTACAGCCTTTCAATTCTATGCAACTTCCTCTTAGAGTCCAACTAAGTACTTTCTACTCTAAAGACCTACCCAAAAATGTAGCTATTATTCCCCCCTTTTAGACTAAACTACCCTAGAATTACTCTCTATTTCCCATAACCCACTTACAGTCATTTTATTAAATTGCCCTTATATCATATTACTAAACTACCCTTATAATTAGCTACTAACAGCATCAAAGTAAGATATCTGTTCTGTGGGGCCTAGTTTGTGTCCATTCAGTTTGTACCCTGTTTAAATTATCCATATCTCAGGCATGTTGTTTGAAGGAGATTATAAAGTAGTCATCAGTAGGTGCTCCAAATCTAGCTCCCTCCTTGGCGCCAATGACCTGTCATTGATTGTATTGTTGGCATTGTGTCTACAATTCATTGTACTTACAATATATTTTTAGATCGGCCAATTCCTTGGCTGATAAATTGATTAAATTTGGAACCTCCCAGCAATCTCTCATTGTTTGGAAAGGTTTCCCCCCTGTAATTTTGCTCTTCTGAGCTTTTGATTTAATAAATTTCAGCATCATTTCAAAATAAACATTACATGCAATTGTTGTAAAATCTTGCTCTTTTCTCAGCTACAACATAATATTCTGTAGCAACTTCTAAATTACTAGATCTCCCAATGGATGAGAAACAAGAAGATGCAACTTATTGTTCAAACTTCAAATAATGATTAGTAACAAGCATGCATGCATTCATACCTCTCTACGATCTTTAAGTTGTTCCTGGAGTAGTGATTGGCCATTCAGGTACAAAACATCAAAAGCAAAAATGCAAACAGGAACCTTTATGTCATCCAACCTGACATCTTTTCGAGCACGAGTGGAAAGTTGCTGAGATCAACAGAGACATAATTTATTAACAGCAAAAACTACAATAAAATAAGCCCTCTGGAACTGGCAAAACAGAAAACATATGAAATTTCAGTTACAGACACAATAAGGAAACTGGTGTATTTTTTAATGCAATATAAAGGTTATTGCCATGATAGCTAGATCTCTCATTTCTATATGAGATAGACGCACTAAAAAGTAAAAAATTGCTTTAAAAGGTATAACAAACATGTTTTTGGAGCTAGTTCAAGAAAACTTCATGGCAGTACAGAGAATTTTGAGATAATTTTTTTCCTGGGACTCTCTTGCACTCTACTATTCTTGTTAAGCAATGCATCTCTAACAAAACTAATAGCACAGTGATACATGAAACAAAAATCATCCTTTTTTAATCTGGGGAAGCTTGAATAGTGTTCTTATTAATTCTCTAATCTACAAAGTGCATGGCACAAATTCTAAGACACTAAAAAAATGTATGACCTGGAATGGCAAAATTTTCTGCATCTCACGGCTATAGGCAACAACTTCACAATCCAGCACAAAGGAACTTATGGTGGACTTCTTGCATCTGCATTCTGACCAAAAGAATTAGGCATGTCTGTATTTACAGAATCACATCATGTCTATATGCCAATATGCAGGAAGTTTCAAACAATAGTATCTTTAAACAATTTTTCAACAAGAAAATGACGAGAGGAACCAGGCTAGGTGCAAACTCCAGCAAGATGACTACAAAAGTAGGAAAACTAAATTTAAGCCACAAAGTAGCACAAAAGCAACAAAGACCATAAAGTAGGATCAATCATTGACTCCTATGATATATGTCACATCAATCTAACAGAAAAGAGTTGATGGTCTAGCCTTTATCAATAATTTGCCAAATAAAAAGCAAAGCAAAATTAGGACACCTATTGCCATTAAACAAAAGGCAGATGGTGTTTCCTTTCATGAGAGTGCTTTTGTCAGGTACCTAGCGTAAGCTTTAACTTTGATCAGATTATCAGTGGTTTGGTGGCAACTGGATTAGGGTTAGCATCACAAACACAAAGAGAAAAGAAACACAAATTGTTGAGGAACCGGATACCCTTTTTCCATGTCCTTCCTTATTTATAACTTTGCTTACATCATAATTAGACAATAGGAAACTCACTCTAACATAAGCATTAAACATGTTTTACAGAACTTCCTGTCACACGCCAATTATACCTTCTACAACTTCTCCCTTAACTAGGAAGTAACTCATGAGCCAATCACCCCTTCTAGAACTTCTCTAATCAATTACAACACAAGATTACTGCAGTACCTACAAAAATACCAAAATTCCCACAAAAATACCAGGATACCCAGTGAAGGCTCCATCCCTTCGATGATGAACCTTGTCCTCGATCTTCAGATAGAACTATTGTGCTTATGTTGTCAAGTATCCCATGGTCTCACATCTTCAAACATGACCTCGCAAGTATCTCTGGTGTTCTCAAAGAAGTATGATTGCAATCAATCAATATGTCAAAGGATTTGGATATTCTATAATTGATTGGTCCCATTCAAAAAGTTGGTGTCCCCATCCATGCTATTGTTTCTAAGAGAATCATAGGCATGAACAGTCAAACACCTACAACAACTTTGTCGTAAATTCAATCATGAAGTGTCCTACTTGTGTCTTTTCATCTTACAGCATAATGGAACACAAAAATGGATCAACTTCCTAGGCCTGGGCCCAATCAATAGGATCCGTGCAAAAACCTGAAAAAACAATGAGAAACAGAAGAAGAAAGAGAAAGGAAAAAGAAGAGAAGAAAAGGCTACATTAAGAGAGCAGCAGTCATCAGGTCTTAGGTCAACCTTAACTCCTCTAATAAACTCACTTAAGTGAGAAAGATTATAAAAAGACATATATGCCCCTCTACACTTACACACTTATATCTCCCTAATTACACCTCCATATGACATGAAAATTTAACCATATAATTCCAACATGAAGACAAGCTAACAGGTAACAGCTAACCCATGAGGGACATAGGAGTATGGGAAAAGACTAAAATACCCATTTTTACATATCTTTCGATAATCCCCCTCAAGCTAGAACATACAAGTCAAGCCCAATTTGTTACAAAAATTTTGAAATTCTTTATTTCCCAAAGCTTTAGTAAAAAAATACCAAGCTAATCAACGGATTTGACATAGGGAGTGACTACAGCTCCGCTCATTATGGCATCATCGACAAAATGGCAATCAATTTCTACATGTTTAGTCCGTTCATGAAATGCTAGGTTCCTTGCAATGAATATTGCAGCCTAGTTATTTTATAACTTTTGTAGTAGGAAAACCCAACTCTTGTATCTTACCCATATAAATTCACTAACCTTGTGAGCCATTGCTCGAGACTTTGCTTTTGCACTAGAGCAAGCTTTTGTTTCTTGTTTTTCAAACTAATTATGTTCGACAAAGAAAACACAATATCTTGAGGTAAATTTCTCTCCAATTTAGACCCCGCATACTCGGCATCCATGTACCGACTAATTTCTAGGTGATTATGTGGTACGTACAACAACCCTTTTCCTAGTGCACCCGTCAAATATCATAATACTTTGTGTGCAGCTTCCAAATGTATCTTCCTCAAATGCTCCATAAATTGGCTGACCAAACTCGTCGCAAATGATATGTCAAGTTGAGTTATTGTACCATAATTAAGCTTGCCTACTAAACTTTTGTACATTGTCTTCTCTTTAACCTTGACACCATCTTCTTCATGGAAACTATCATTTACCTCCATAGGCATCTCAGTAGGCCTATCTCCAGACAGTCCATATTCATAAACCATATTAATCACATATTTTGTCTATGTCACGATAGTACATGTACTTCTTGCTACCTCAATCCCAATGAAATACTTAAGAAATCCTTAGTTTAAAAGTGTTCCGTATGATGTCTTTTGACTTTTTCAATACCTTTCACATCACTCCCTAACAATATTATGTCATCAACGTGTACAATCAACACCACAACTCCAAAAAATCTATTCAAAACAAACAACAAGTGATCACAATGACTTCTAGCGAACCCCAACTACATAACTACTTGATTGAATTTTTCGAGCCAAGCTCTAGGACTCTGCTTTAGGCTATAAATAGTTTTACATAATCTATATACTTTCCATATCTACCCCTAAGCAGCATACATAAAAAGTTGTTCCATAAAAACCTCTTCTACCAAATCACCATACAAGAAGGCATTTTTAATGTCCAACAAGAATAATGACCAACCCTTGTTAATGGCCTCAAAAATCAATTTTTGAATTGATGGCAGGCAAGCAATTGGTGAAACTCAAAGACATCCACTCCATAGGTTTTCTAGTACCCTCTAAGCCAGGTTTTATATCTCTCTATAGAATCATCAATCTTGTATTTGACTATGTATATCTAATGAGAGGCAACTATAGCAGCATCTAATACCCATCCTCCACAGGTTGAGGTACACAACCATATACTTCGAACGAAGAGAACTACCAAATTCGCCAACAGGAGGAGGATATGAAATAGAGCACCAACAACCGTTCCACTCGAGCTCCACTAATAACTGAAGCTGCTCACGTTTTTCAAGGGTATGGGTTACGGGGTCCTTTTCCAACCCTTTTCTTATGCGTTCGTGGATGGCTTCTTTGATTTGGCGTTCATGGATGGCTTCTTTGAGTTGGCTCATGGCTGCTATCTCTTGTAAGAGATGCCAACTTGATTGTGAAAAATCTGGGACACCTTCATAGAAGGTAATATATGTAGACACACGAGTTATTTTGGTTGGTGAACAGTATCACTCATACACCTTTTAGGTATAGGAATAACCCAAGAAGACACACTTGACTAATTGAGGAGATTATTTATCAAAAAATTGACCAAGTATATGGAACCCAAACACATGAGGAAAAGAGGAAACAGCTCACTAGGCTTGAGAATTTGTAAAGGAATCCTACCACCAAGCACATATGAGGGCATTCTATCAATCAAAAAGTAAGCAATGAAGACGGCATCCCCCCAATAGGACTAGGCACCTTGATCTGAAAGAACATAGGTTGAGCAACATCAAGCAGGAGGCAATTTTTGCATTCTGCAACTCCATTCTGTTGTGGAGTATAGACACAGGAAAACTGATGTACAATGTCGTTGGCACAACAAAATGTATCAAATGTATGATTCATGACTTCAAGCCCATTTATCAGCATGCAAAATACGGAGCGAAGCATCTAACTAGTTCTTTATTTGACTATAAAACTTCAAGAATACATAAAAAAACCTAGGATTTCTCTCGTAGGAGATAAACCCAAATAGTTCTACTAAAGTCATCAATAAATGAAACAAAAAACTAGAAGCCAAATATATTGAGTACCCAACATGGATCCCATACATCTCAATGAATAATTTCAAATAAGCTATTGCTATGACTTAAATTGGGCAGAAAAGATGGTGCTACCCGAGTCGACAAGATTCACACTTAAAGGACAAAGTGGAAGGTAGATTAAAAATAACTAAAGTAGTTTGGCTGGAGAGGGATGTCCTAACCACAAGAGCCACTAGAAAGGAGAAACAACTGCATTAAATGCTAAAAAGATGGTGTATAGAACCTTCCAAGAGGTAGAGGGACAGGAAAACACAAACCAATTTTTCTCCTTATCCGTAGGTCCTAAAAGACACAATGATAGAAAGTTACTAAACACAGCAACGATTTAGTAAATTGACTCCAGATAATAAGTTAATAGGAAACTTAGGTATAAAAAGTGTTGAATTTATGAAAAAGAAAAATACTTCATTGACTTATTATAATCAGAGTACATGAACCTCTATTTATAATAGAGGAAGGTAGTAGAGTCCAATTACAATAAAACTACCTTTGTCTCAATTACACCCAAACTATAACTCTTAAAGATAAATCCCAGCATAATTAAATAACTCAATATAGATAAAAGACAAACATAACTCAAACTAGAACTCTTCTAGGACATGACCATAAGATAAAGATGTCGTTGTGAGTCCTTCTTTATCTTCCAACTTATGTGATAAGGATGCTAGCTTGTGGTAATCATGGTGGGTCCTACTTCTTATGGGTTTAGGCCCATCTCATAGGCCTTTCTTGGTCGTGTGGCCCATTTTATAATACTCTTAGATATGTGGGCATTCCTTGGTCGTGTGGGTTGGAGCCCATTTTCCAACGCTCCCTCTCAAGCTAGGAGTGAGAGAACATCATGAACTCCCAGCTTGCTGCAAATGATGTATAAATTCTTTTTGTATCAAATGGCACATCTTTCAATATGACTTCATCTTCTAATACTCCCCCTCACGCTGTTGCGTTCTTCCATGAGGCCCTACTAGCATAATATAAGTGAGAGTAAAAATCACTCCTAGCCAGTAAGACATTGCTCCCTACTCCAGTCCTAATGCTGGATGTAGGGCACACTCCGTCTTCTATAGGTAGTGTGTCTATCGGCATTGCTCTGAAGTGTCCACCACTGTGTCCCTCCACAAGACAACGACTCTCAAGTAATAGGAGTAATAAAAGTCATTACAAGGGGGTAGTGGGTTTATTTATAATGGTGTCCCAACCGTGATATTTTTTAGAGTCAAATAAATTACGGTATGAGAAAAGGTACTGAGGCCACCTCTTCTTCAATAATAATGTCCCCAAAGAGACATAATAGCCACAGCTGAATATAACACGACTATCGTCCAACTCATATAACACGAACCAAAATAATAAACCTTGTAGAAGGACCCATGAAATAAACATAATCCGATATAAATATTTTTTTCTTAGATACAGAAGCTTCATCTTTTGTGCACCCCCTTTCTTGAATATTTTGGTCTTATAAACTTATCCACAACATATGGAATAAAATACCTCTTTCTTGTACTTCTTCTACTGCTCCCCCTCAAACTGGGATGTAATGGCAGTAATCCAACTTGAACCAAATATCATAGATGTAGCAATAAGCCCAAATAACATAGATGTAATAATAAGCCATTAAACCAAGCTAAAGTGAGATATTTTCCTGATATAGCAACTCAAATAGTGATGCAAAACAATCGCCTTAAATTCGGATTTTTCAATACAACAGAATACCAACATGACCTTTGATTCTTCTAATGCGAATATAGTTTTAAATATAGATCAGATTGACATGAAATTTTATCATTCTGAAACTAGACTTAAATACCTTTCATCCAAGTATAAATTCTCTTCATGAAATATAATTATCAAAAGATAAATAATTTGATAGATTTAGGCCTCCGTCATCTGGCTAAACTAAGTATTGTTTCTCCTTTTTTTTCCAACATGACCATTGACTCTTCCAAGATCAATATCTCCTTCTATATAAATCATACCAAGAATTGGTTGAGTAGGTAAGAAAATAGACTTACATATCTTTCTTTTGATATATAATTCTCAATATAAAGTGTCTTTCTTGATAGCATAAAATACCTCAAAAGTTGAAACTTTTTGCTGTTGCTCGAACCTCTTTTGCAATCTGACCTTTGCTGCTTCAAATATCGATTTATCTTTGTAGATAACTCAGATAAAAAATTGGTTGAATAGGTAAAATAATAGACTTGCAAATCTTTTTTTTCATATATATTTCTCCATATAAAGTATAGTTCTTGAGAGCATAGAATACCTCGGAAGCTGAAGTTTTCTGCTGCAGCTCAAATGTCTTTTGCAATCTGACCATCGCTCATTCAAATATCGATATCACTTTTTAGATAACTCCGATTGGAAAAACTCGTTTTTCCTTGGAAACTAGACTCAAATATCTTTCCGTCAATATATAATTTGCAATATAGAAATCTCATTATGAAGGTGAAAAATGCAAAGCAAACTATCGGTGTAAGGACTAAAAAAAATAACTACAAACCTAGACTTAGGGTTTAGGGTTTAGAGAAAATGATCTCATTATCTCTGTGGGTTGACCAAGTCAACTCACAAAACCTGCTCTGATACCATGTTGAATTTATGAAAAATAAAAATACTTCATTGACTTATTATAATGAGAGTACATGAACCTCTATCTATAATAGAGGAAGGTAGTAGAGTCCAATTACAATAAAACTACATTTGTCCCAATTACACCCAAATTATAACTCTTAAAGATAAGTCCTAGCATAATTAAATAACTTAATATAGATAAAAGACAAACATAACTCAAACTAGAACTCTTCTAGGACATGACCATAAGATAAAGATGTCTTTGTGAGTCCTTTTTTATCTTCCAACTTGTGTGATGAGGATGCCAACTCGTGGTAATCATAGTGGGTCCTACTTCTTATGGGTTTGGGTCCATCTTGTGGGTCTTTCTTGGTCGTGTAGCCCATCTTATAATGCTCTTAGATATGTGGGCCTTCCTTGGTCATGTGGGTTGGAGCCCATCTTCCAACAAAAAGACCAGAATTTAAGGACAAAGATGGAGTGGCACCCAACTCCACTCATAGGTGAGATGGACCTATCAGCTAGAGTAACATGATTGAATGAAAAAGACCAGGTGAGAGATGAAAATAATGTGGACACACTTGACACGTGCACGATGCACCAAAGTCAGTAACCCATGGGGTGCTTGAAAACACATCTAGTGTAGACATACTAGATTGTACCATGGTAGTTGTGAGGGTGGAAACATTCTAGACCATGGAAGAAGAGGATAAAGCCCATTGTCCCATGCGTCAAGCCAATTATTGATGTTCATCGAGTGCACCAAGAGCAATAATAACTACACCACTAGCAAAGGATGTTTCACTCTCAAGAAAAATTGAGTTAGCCTAGGCTGACTTGTCGAACTTATCCCAATGTTTGTCTAAAAGATGGTTAGTATCCACACAATGGACGCACTTTTCTCACCATTTCCATCATTACAACCTTGGTTGCGCCCAAATGTATCTATATCTCATCCTTGGCTACCCAACAATGTCCACAGGGTGTCTCTAAGCCATCTTGAATTGGCTGGATATTGAGGGCAGCAGCTCTTGTCCCCTTGTTATCTTTATTGCCCTATGGAACTTTAGGTACCTTTACACACATTAATCGATTGAAGACCTTTTTTAAGTAGAGGAACAATGTCATCCGCAAGTATTTGGGTTCAAACTGCATCAAATTTTGACCCCAACCCATTAAGGAATTAAGCTACATGAAGTTGTCTCTGTTGCGCTCGAAGTTTAGATTCCTTAGTATTAAAAGAATGAACTATCCTTCAAGATACTTTGCAGCTCACTGAAATAACCAATAACTGAACGATCTCCTCTTTAATCCAAAAAATCCCAAATATAACTTATAGATTCTACATAAGTTGCTCTCTTGATCATACAAAGACTCTAACAACTTCCAAATTTCTTTGAAGGTCTCACAATTCATCACAAGTTTCCTAAATTTTGATTTTATGATATTTAGGAGCCAAGTCATGACTTTACAATCCTCTGCCTCCCAATCATTAGTTATCGGGTCACAACGATCATCCCTCAAGTATTTTGACTTCTGCTTAGCTTTCAAATAAATCCGGATAGATTTGGACTAGCCCAAATAATTTTGTCCATTTAATATCTTTGTGATGATCACAATGGTATCCTATTTATTTACATTCCCAGACTCTTTGGCTAGTATAACCACTTCACCTTGATCAGCCATCATTCACTAACAAAAACAACCAGAATTTTTACAAATAGATATTGGAATATACTACCAAGTCAACCAGCATAAAAAGAGCACTAAAGGAACACTATATAAGCCTGTGCAAATGAGGTGGTTGCCCACACCACACATAAAACTAGGGCACTAAAGCACTATTGATTGTATATATGTCAACCATGCCATGATCTAAGAGAAACAACTTCAGAAGAGGCCACTTAGGGCTGACACCAGCCATGAGGATGATGATGTAGGCAGGATGCAAACATGGAAGACTTGCAGAGTGGAGGCACAAAATTGGGATAGGGGCACCCAAACAAGCCTCTAAGGGCACAAAAACTTCATAAAACTGTTCAATTGACAGCACAAGCCATCAACCCTAAGGTTATGGCGCAAAGAAAAGGAAAAAAGGTCGAACCTTTACCTTCAATCAACAACAATTTTGTGAAATCCCTCTTCCTGGAGAGTCTACAACTTGAAGAGAAGAAGATTCTTGCTTAAAATCCCACAACAATAAGATTGATCACTCTAATACCATTTAAAATCCGAGAAACAAAGAAAAACAAAAGAAGAAAGGGAAAGGAGAGAGGAGAAATTGGAAAAGGTTGTGTCAAGGGAGCAACAGCCATCAGGTCATAGGTCGACCCTAATTTAAATTCACTTAAGTAAGAAAGATTACAAAAAGATATATATGCCCCTCAACACTTACACACTTTAGCTCCCTAATTACACCTTCGAAAGACATGAAAATTTAACCATATAATTCTAACATAAAGACAAGCTAATAGCTATCCTACGAGGGACATACGAGAAAGGGAAAAGACTAAAATACCCCTTTTCACACATCTTTCAACAATCCTCATTGAAATCATGGTTTGGGAAGTCTATTCTTGTGAGCCTTGGTGCATGCTCCCCTTTTTGTTATTGGTCACATCTTTGGCCACAAAAGTGGGATTGCGCTCATCTTCAACAAACTCAAACTTTTCTAGATCAAACTCCTTAGGTTGAACTCCAAGAAATATTTCGATTTCAGTAGGCCATCCATCCACTAATTGTTAGAGGGTTTGCACTAATATGTGTTGGAGCAGGCTAAAGCTTTCTTTCTAACTGATCTCCAATTAGTTGATGGCAGTTTGGAGTCAGCTTTCGCTTTCTTTGGCCATCATTTGGTGGTCTGACATGATGACTTGAATGAGATATGCTCGGGCAGTAAGACTGTCCATCCATGAAAACCCATCATCCAAGATGAAAAGACTTCAATTCTCTCCATCTGTGTGCAAGTGGTGGGAACCAAAGAAAGATGTAAGCAAGGTTGAGTTGCCTTGGGTTGAGTCGCCTCAAGTAATGCCCTGAGAGCTACAATGTCTTCCATGAGCCTAGGAATCACTTCAACGCGAGTACAAGTCTCAAAAGGTTCTCACAATGTAACTTGAGAGAACTTTCAAGTCGTTTCATTGTAAATTGGAATCGCCTCAAACAGGTTTAGCTGTATAACTAGTGAAGGCTTCTAGTCACCTTGTCGTGGGTGCAAGTCGCCTTGAGTGTTTTCTCAAGTGTTGTCTATGAAGACTTCAAGTTGCCTTGAGATTTTGAACCAATGGTTCAAACGCAGCTCATCTACTTCAACTGCTATCAAGCTTTCAGAATTTTGGGGGAATGAATCAATAAGCTCTAACTTCGGTCAAATTATTGGTGGTTTAGCTGGTCAGGGAACTAAAATACCCCTTCTCCACATCCTTTAGTTTTCTTACATCATAATTTCAAAAACTCTACAAACTGGGAAACATTAACTAGGAATCAGTGTTTCAGGGAAGGACCTTCTCGAACTTCTCTAATTAATTACAAAACAAGATTACCAAAATACATATACCCAAATGCAGAGAACAATATTAAAATGCCCAGTTATATGACATCTAACAGCTCTCGACATAGTAATAGAAATAATTGAATACTAGTAGCCAACATGTCTCAAACTAATAAAGTTAAGCCGAGGACTTTCAGCACTTACCCAGCATGTGTGGCAGCAACAGAAATCTAAACCAAACTGAAACTTTTTCTCTAACACAAAGTAACTTTGACCTGTTCTTCTACTAATTGGAAAAGATAAGGTTGAAGCAAAGTACCTAGATACTGCATTGACAACGTCTGGAAATTTTCCTGTATTCCGCTCTGCATTTCGACTATAAATGTGAACTGAACCATTGTCCAAGTAGTGTATCTAGTCCAAATGAAAAGTCAGTTTACCGAAAAAAAGGTGAATAGCTATTACTGACAAGAAAGACATGAGACATACCTGAGCACGCTCTCCATCATACTTATACTCACATGTGAATTCCATGTCCTGAAATTTATCCAAGATTTCTGACACTCCCTTGGCAGGCTTAGCTAACATGGGCCCTATAGGCACACCCAGTGTGAACCCACAAGTCTCTGAGAGCTTCCATATACCAACTTCCAAGAGAGCTGCAACAATTTTATCATATACAGGAAGTACTGAATATACTTGTTTGACAATCTTTCCAGCCTGATGAATGAAAAAGTAGAGGAAGGAATGTATCAGCCACTTCAGTCCATCATAAAAAACCATCTGAGGTTTCATTTTTGTGTCATGGATGAAAAAATAGCTCAAAGTAACTATTTACAACAACCTGCACCAAAATAAACAGGGCTGGCTGCATATGGAAGGAAATCCACACAATGCTTTTTGTTTTTTTGAAGATGGTAATTTAATTCATAAAAATTGAAGTACAACAATAAGGTGGGGAGAGGAGAGCCATTAAACACCAACAAAAAGATCCAATCTAGTCACAACAGACTCTGCAAAATAATCAGCAGCTTGATTAGCTGACTGGAATACATGACGCCAAACAACAGAAAATGTAGAACACAAGAAAAGTATCCATCATAGTAATTCCGAAGGCACCAAGGTAGGAGTGGCAGCACCAGAACATCATTAAACTTACTGTAAATGAGTGCCCTTCCACACTAACCAGACAAAAATAAAGCCGAACAAAAAGCTCAAGACCTTGAAGCAAAGCTTTGATTTCAGCTTCTAAAGCACCGCATGAACCAAAAGAGCCACAAAAAGTGAATTGAATAGCGCATAAATGATTCTTAACAACTTCTTCAACACCAGTTTTTTTTTGAGAAAAATGTGTAAATGTATTACTAAAGAAGGTAGGATACAAAACCTTGATAGCTAAAAAAGACTTTCCTCCACAACAAGATGTTGGAGGGAAATGCCCTTTTTTGCATGAACGTCGGCTAAGTGATTAGCCGATCTAGGAACATGATTCCACTTACACTGTAATGCAGAAATTAACTTACAAACTTCATCAAATAACTCTCAATGACGCCAAGGAGGTTTGGAAGGCTTCGTGCACCAGTTGATAATGACTTTAGAATCACCCTCAACAAAGAGGACACCTTTTTTTTGCTTGAATAGTTTCAGCCCGTTGTACAGCCCATGTAGCTCAGCACTTGTAGAGTCAGAAATACCAATTGGGCCCGCATATGTAAAAAGAAGGTTTGCATTTTCATCATGAATTACTCCACAATATCCTGCCGGTCCCGGACATCTAAGGGCACTTCCATCAAAATTTAGCTTAAAATGGCCAGAAGGGGGTTTTGGACCATTCAACCATTTCTGGATTTTTTGCCGGAAATGACATTTCTGCAATAGTTCGCCAGTTTCCACGCAAGTTTGCCCCTTGAAAATTGCAGAAATCCTTTCGTAAAAGAACCCAAGAAGATACTTGCCCGACAATTCTGTCACATAGAATTTTACAAGGGAGAGACTTCTGATTAAATTTTCTATTGTTCCTTTCTTTCCATAAATTCCACGCTATGCGCCCAACACAACAAGATATTAATATTTTCCCCAATTTAGGGAGATGAGCGCTGACCAGAGTGAGGATTGTGTTATGTAAATCTTGCGATGGGCAATATAGAATTCCTATTTTGTTCATCAGATTGGTCCAAATCATATGAGCATATTCACAATGCAATAGGGTGTGATCTGCAGTTTCTGGAGACGTATTGCAGAACGGGCATAGAGGATTTGGAACATTAGTCCCTCGTCTTTGTAAAGCATCTGAAGTTAGAATTTTCTTACGGCAAATAGTCCAGATAAAGAACTTTACGCGAGGAGGAATATGCAAGGACCATGCGAAGGCAGCTGGATGTGTAGCTTGGAGTGTATGGCACAAAATCATGTGGTGATACGAAGAAGTAGTAGAGAACATACCTTGCTTGTTTGGCATCCAGATAAGTGTATCGGATGAGCTTTTTATTTTCACTTCGGAGAGCTTTTTTACCAAGTCAGTTGCTTCCAAAGCTTCGGTGTCATTCAATGCTCGCCTGAGATGTAAGTTCCATTCGCCCGAGGCCTGCCTATGGTCTAAAACCATCATATTATGAGTTCATGATAGTTGGTGAATACGTTCATGGTTGTCCTTGATACAGCTTGAGCCAAGCCACCAGTCCGTCCAGAACAGAGTTTTCTTGCCGCAACCAATATAGCATTTGACCGCAGACTTGAAGATAGGAAGGAGTTGGGCTATTTTCTTCCATACGAGAGATAACTTGTGAAGTGTTTCCCTGTCCATCCACCACCCATTGTCTTTCCCATATTTGATTTTTACCATTTGGCACCATAACAAATTGGGTTGCATATTGTATTTCCATATCCACTTCAAGAGCAAGGCCTTGTTCATTGTAGCAATGTCCCGAATCCCGAGCCCCCCCATAATAATAGGTTTACAAACATCTCCCCATTTTACAAGATTATACTTTTTTTCCCCATTTGGCCCATCCCATAAGAATCTTCTTTTTAAAAGCTCTATTCTATCCCTAATAGAGGCAGGACAATGATACAAAGATAAAAAATAAGACGGAATACCATGTAGGCAAGACTTAATAAGAACCAACTTACCAGCTTTGGATAAATATTTCCCTTTCCAAGAAGCGAGACGCTTTTCGAGACATTCAACAACTAGGAACCAAGCGTTCTTTGTAGGCAATAGTGGAGTCAGAGGCAGGCCTAGATAAGTGCTTGGAAGAGACGCAACCTTACACCCCAAATAACTTGGCATCGAATTGAGAACAGAGGATTCAATATTAAATCCAAAGATTGAAGTTTTAGCCCAACTTAACTTTTGACTAGTGGTTAATTCAAAAATGTTCAACACTACTTTCATGTGGGAAACTTGTCTCAGGGACTCTTCTCCAAAAAGAATTGTATCATTAGCATATTGTAAAATATGAATGTCTTGGTTTGGATCTTCTGAGACAAGATTTAACCAACCCAAACGTTTTGCAAAATGGAGCATTGAAACAAGGTACTCATCAATGAGAGTAAATATGAATGGGGATAGTGGGTCTCCTTGTCTCCCCCTAGAAGCTTTGAAATAGCTATGTGGTTTTCCATTTACCAGGACAGAATAAGAAGGAGAAGAAACACAACTCCTCATCCAAAATTTCCACCTTGTGCCAAAACCCATTCGGTCACAAAGAAAATCAACTAGTTTCCAGTCAACCCGGTCAAAAGCTTTCTCAAAGTAAATTTTCAGAACAAACATTGGCAGGGATGATTTTTTGACAGAATCAAGGAGTTCATGAGCAGTCAGAGAAGAGTCCAGGATATTCCTATCTCGAATAAAAGCGCTTTGATAAGGATTATTACCTTGGAAAGGATGGCTTTTAGCCGATTTGCCAAGAGACGCCCAATGATTTTATATGAACTGGAGGTGAGGCTAATGGGACGAAAGTCTTTGGGTAGCTCTGTATTTAACTTTTTTGGAACAAGTGCGATAAAAGACGCACCAATTCCACAATGAGTTATTCCCACTTGGTGAAAATTCTGAATGAATGCGCTGATATCATTTTTTAAGAGGTCCCAAAAACAATGGTAAAACTCACCATTAAAGCCATCTGGTCCAGGGGGCTTTATCTTTAGGCAAGCCGAGGACAGCCCGTTCAATTTCTTCTGATGAGAAAGGCTTTCCAGTTCTACAGCATCTTCAGGAAAGATATGCTGGAATTCGAGCTGCTAGACTCTCGGTCTTCTGAAACAATCTTCTGAGTACAGTTCTATGAAGTACTTCACTAAAAGGTTAGAAATGGAGGCTCTATCCGTTATCACTTGGTCTTCATGACAAAGAACAGTGATACGGTTAGTCCTACTCCTGGCCGAAGCGATGGAATGGAAAAACTTTGTGTTTCCATCTCCTTCGGCTATCCATCGAAATCTAGAACGTTGTTTCCAACGAACAAACTCTGATCGAAGAAAACTCCAATATTCTAAGTTTAAATGATTTCTAACAAGTAAATCAGAAGAAGAGATTGACCTTTGTTCTTCAAGTAGATCCAGCTCAGAGATGCGGCGGCGAATCGATTCTTTCCAAGAAGCAGCAGATATTCGATGATTTTTTCCCATAGTCTGATCTTTGCCTTAAGAGCTTTGAGTTTCAGAGGGAGAACCCATCCCGGGTTCAGATGATTTTCCTGCTTGAGCCACCAAGTTTTGCAGGAAGGAATGAAAGAATCGGTCAATAGCCAGGCATTCTCAAAGCGAAAAGGAGATCGTTCCCACGCGACTGGACGGGTATTGATTTGAATAGGCCAATGGTCAAATTCAATATTATTTAGGACTTGACAGGAGATGTTAGGGAAAAGTAGGTTCCATTCATTGTTGACAAAAAATCGTTCCAGCTTAGACAAAATCGGGGGATCTGAAAATTTGTCCAGGTGAATTTTTTCCCCGAGAGAGGAATGTCACAGAGACCTAGACTACTAATGAAGTCAGGAAAGGCTCTCATTGATGATGAGGTTCTGGTTGCAAGAGGGTTTTTGTCTGAGCAGAGAAGCGTCGCATTGAAATCTCCTCCTAGAAGACAAGGGAGGTCCCATGATTGGACGAGTTGGAAGACTTCCTCCCAGAAGGGTGCCCGGTCTCGGTGTCGAGTAGGCCCATAGATGTCGACTAGCGCCCATGAAGCTCCAAGGTTGTGATCAAGGAAACGGAGACCGATTGAGAAATGACCCGGTATAACGGAAATTACATCAAATGCTTTTGGATCCCAGATGACAACTATGCCACCGGAATATCCAATTGCATCAACATTGGCCCACGCAAGATTAGAGTCATACCATAAGTCACAGACAAGAGAGTAGTCAAAAGACTGCAACTTTGTTTCAAGAAGTATAGCTATTTTTGGTTTAACATCAAAAAGAACTGCTTTGATGAGGGCTCGCTTAGACAGAGAGCCTAGCCCTCTAACATTCCTAGACAATACAATCATGTAGAACGGGGGGTGGTGATATTCTGCGCGGCCTTACCAGCTTCGAGGTAGCCTGAACAGAAGATTGTTGCCAACTCTGTCATTTTCGAGATATCCTCCCGTGGGAAGTTTTGTTCTTGCTCCAGCAGAAACAGGAGAAGATCATCCCGCGGATTGGGAGCAATGGCCATGGTTGGGGTGGGGTTTGGAATTAGAGTTGGTGGAAGGTCGGACCAAGTGGGGGGGATTTCAGAGGGGAAGGCTGGAGGAAGTTCGAACCGATAAGGGGGGGTTTCCATGGGGAGGACTGGAGGGGAAATTACAGTGGGAGAAAGTGGGGAGCGTGGTAGCTTTAACTTTGCCTTTTCCTTTTTTTTTTTTCCTCCTTGAGTAAGTATAAGTGTAAGAGGTTGTGGCATATTTTCTTTCGGCTTTGGTCTGCAGGGGGTTTCGTTTTGGGGGTTGAGGTCTCCATGGTGTCAGAGTATGGTTTGAGAATTCGAAGAGGGGCGGGGGGGTGGATATATAAAGTGGTTGGGGAGTGGTATGGGGGATCGAAGTCCCAGGTGGAGTTTGCATTGATGGGATTCGAAATAGAGAGGGATGGAGGGGAGGGGCTTGACGGGTCTCGAGGAGGATCTACATTTTGGGAAACTTGTATCAGAGGGGAAGGGTCTGATGGGATGGTGACAAGAGGTACGGGAAGAGTGATGATTTGATGCGGCTAAGTGCTGGTGGTGGTACGGGAAGAGTGATGATTTGATGCGGCTAAGTGGGGGGGGGTGGAATGTGAAAGTGCATGGGGAAGGAACAATGGTGGCAGGTCTCAGAGAGGTTGATGTGATCAAGTGGGGGATAGCCGAGGTTGATAATCCTCGGGGAGTGCAGATGGCAGAGATGTGGCATATGAAAGAGTTGAGAAAGTCCGGCGGGGGGTAATCAAGAACGGTGGTCCTCGGGATGCGAGGGGTTCTAGGTAGCTGGGTAGGGTGGCGGATGGAGGGGCAACGGAGCTCGACTGGTGAAATTGGGGGGAAGATTTAAATACGATGGGACGAGAGGTCGGCGTGATCAGGTGGGTGTCTGTGGGGCTTGGGAATTGATGATATCGGGGGTGGCGTGTAGAAAGGGTATGACTGCAGTGAATGTGGAGTTTGAAAAGGTAATTTTTGTTGGTTGAAAGAGACTGGCCGGGGATCGAGGCTGCCAAGAGTGATTCGGAGGTGAGATAGGTATGGGCTTAGCATGGGGGGTTGTGGTTTGACGTGGTGATGATGGCTCTCGTGAAATGGAGGGGGTGGTAGCTGGGGAGGCGAGGTTTCCTTGGGTTGTGTGTCTCGATGTGACAAAGTTTGATGGAAATGGTGATGAGGGGGTAGCGTGGTTTATGAGAATAGGATAAAGGGTGCTGACAGTGGTTCTGTCAAGTGAAGATGGCACTGGGCACGTGGCGAGAGTTGTGGAAAAAATATTGTTGTCAGCTAATGGTTCCAGCAACGGGCCATCTTGAAATATTTTGTCAGAGAGATTTGTTTTTGGGGCTGGTGACAAGTAGACGGCGGCTTTTTGGGAGGCCCGACTAACAGGTGGTGGCACTGTGGTCGAGGGTATTGGTATTGGTGGGATTTTGTCGGCTCGGGCATTTAATGGGTCACTCAAAAGCGGCGGTGAGGGGATTTTTCTGAGATTTGTTTTGTAGTTTGGATTTGAAGTTTGGGACTGAGTTCGTTTCGGAACCCAAGTCTGATTGGACTCCGAGTTATGTTTCCGAGTTGGCTGTGTTGGGTGAGTCGACTCAGCCTAAGTCAGACATCAAGAGGTTTCTTCCAAGTTGAAAAATTCTGCTGGGAGGATTTCCAGGTCTCCAAATTCCATGGAGACCCATGCCGCGATTTTTCCGCAAGAGATGTGAAAAAATTGTAAACCACTTACTGGTGATTTTGGCCGGATGAAGATTTTCTCCTTGCGGAGATTCGCTGGTTGGCTTTCAGCCCAAATGAGTTCTCCGAAAAAGTTTGTGAGGCATTCCAGAGTATGCCTGCAACGAATTTCCACCGGAAGTCCTTTGATGATCACCCATTGCCCCGAAAGGGGAGTTGTGAGTTCTGATCTCCAATTCATCATGTGTAGGATCGGGGATTCAGTCTCTATCTTTAGTGAGTGTATTTTCCGGCGATCCTCCTCCGAATTAAAATTTATTATCCACCTCCCCTCATGAGCTTTGGTGATGGCTTTGGTTATGATATTTCGCTTTTGTATCCATTCTTGGATTTGCTCACTGGCAAAAAAAAATTTGGGGACCTCTATGACGCCAGGGCCATTTTACGAGTGCCCTCAATTTCGATGTGGGCTGGCAGGGAGATTGAAAATTGGTTTTTGTGCAGTGAGGTTTGAGGCAAGGGTGTTGGTGATAGATAGTTGTTTGGGGTGATCTGAGTTTTTTTCGGTGGAATATCAGGCAGAGGTGAAAAGTTTGGATTTTGTTGGTGTGAAGTTCTTGGTTTTGAGTGGATTTTTTCGGGTGTGGTTAATTGCCGGAGTGTTTGGTCAAACCGTTTCCATCCCATGCCAGAATTTGAAAGTTGTGGTAGGTATATCATACCCATAATCAACGGGCCATGTCTCTGGGTGACGACGCATTCAAGTAATCCACCGTGATACTGGATGTGTAGTTGGAATTCCAGATCCCCGGTGAGGAGTGATCTGCCGTATCTTCTTCCCGTGGTGCCCAATTGGATTTTCCCGGAGATGTCTAGGAAAGAGTCAACCGCAGAGATCGGGAGGGAGATGTAGGATTTTTTCTTCCCTTCCTGTGTATGTATCTGGATTGCTTCCCCACTCTTCTCATTCCTTTTCCGAAAGGTTAGCTTTGCTTTTCCGTTCTGGAATTCGTATCTTGCCAGGTCCTCCACTAGAATCCTTCACCGAGAGGTTCTTGAAATGACAGTTTGCCATTTCTCTCCTGAGCTATCTTCTGCTTCGCTTTTTCCTTCTTCCTCCTTGTCTTCTTCTTCCAGTTGATTTTCTTGCTATTGTTGTTGCTTCTTCCCCAGACTGGTTCGATCGTCACCCCGTCCTGTGCGCTGTTCTACTAGAAGAGTTGGGTCAAAGGGAATGCTCGTTTGATTTCTCCGTTTCCCAGTTGGTAGGTGGGAGGGAGTTACTCCTTGGCCAACCCCCATCTTCCCTATTTACTCGGTCATTTTTTACATCACTAACTCTTTCTTTCCAAGCAGTGAACGAAAATATTCTCCAACACCAATTGGACCTAGATTTCCAAAAGAACTACTGCAAAAATTCAACTTGAGCGAACCCTCCAAAGCAAGCTCCTAACAAACCATAGAGGGAGGATAATAGAAGCAAAACTGTGGAAAATCCATCCAATTCCTTCAAATAACAGAACTTGGATAAGATTTAAAAACCCCCAGAGAATGAATCCATGAGAGAATTAAATGAATTGACTGCATGATAACTCCACCCACAAAGTTCTAAACACCTTTGAATTTCCTTGAATTCCTCTTCTTCCCCAAACTCCATGAGATAGCAGCCAAAGATAAATACCAAAACTTTTTTAACCTTCTCTAAAGAAAGACCACAGTAAAAATTGACAAAGAAACACCCCAACACAAAACATTTTTAAGGACATGATGCATGAATACTAGAAGTATTGTTACCTAATATTAGGAATCTATTAATTCAGAATTAAAGAAGATAAGAAGTTAGAATTGTAAAGGAATAGTCCCACATGGATTAGTGAGTACAAAGATCTTGAGTTTATTAGCTGGGAAAGAGGTTTCCTAAGTTAGCTAGTCATTTTTGGATGGGCCTTGGACCCAACCTAACATGGTATCAAAGCGGGTACTCACATGTGAACCCACACCTAAATTATTCACTTGTACAGCCACAAAAAGAGGGCCTACACCTATAAATTATCCACTTGAAGAGCCACAAAAGAAGGCTTACACCTAAAATTATCCACTAGTAGAGCCACAAAAGAGGGCCTACACCTAAATTATCCACTTGTAGAGCCACAAAAGTGGGCCTATATGTGAGGGGGAGTGTTAAGGAATAGTCCCACATAGATTAGTGAATACAAAGATCTTGAGTTTAAGGTTTTCTAAGTTGGCTAGTCATTTTGGGATAGGCCTTGGACCCAACTTAACAAGAAAGCATTACTGATTTGTTTCATACTTAGGTGTGAGCTTTGGTTTGAGTTTTAAGTTTGAGTTTTATGTCATGAGTGGAGGAAACAAAAGAGTTTAAAATTGGGCTGTTGTACAGGTTGATTTCATGTAAGAGCATGGAGAAGTGCGAGTCAATTTGGACTAGGAGTAGGAAAGGTGACTATGAGGTGGGCCACACCATTTTAATTGACTTAGAGAGGAAATAAAAGACTCCATGCCAAGAAGGTAATGTAGTTGACTCAAATCCCCATCAAACTTTGTTTGTTGTGTGTTTTGTATGTTTGTTTGCTTTCTCTTTCCACTCACTTCACAATCCATCCATTACCTATCCTCTCTACTCACCGAACTCTTTCCCACCCTAATTTTCCAAAGTTTCACAATAAAACATTAAACATAACAGTAAGAAAAATTGAATTTTCTATCACCTGAGGGCATCCTTCAAAATTTATTTAGTTTGAGTATGTGCCCAGCTCCATCCCACATCTGAAAATGGCTTTGGATTTTATAAATTTATAAGGATGAGTATTAAGCCTCTTAAGTGCCAGGACATTTTGGGATTGCATCAGACCAAACTAAACATAGTATCGGAGCAAACCCAAGTTTGTATTTGTGTTCTATGTGGTCTCCCTAGGTTCTCTATGAATCAAACATCTCCGTTCTCCATGCCTTGAGCTAGGTTGTCAATTAAACCTACACATGAAGGGGAATATAGTAGTGTATAAAGTCCCCCAATCTATAACTTTATGTGCTTCACATCCCAGACTAGTTTGTCTGAAGTGAGAGTACAAGTATACGAGAATAATCCCACACTGGTTTGGGATTGAAACGATCCCATGTTTATTAGTTGAGATGCTTCTTAAATTCAGCTAGTCATTTTGGGATAGACCTAACCCAACTTTAACATAGTATTAGCGTACAATGGCCCATTTTGTTGGGCCTTGTTAGTGTCGATTGGGTAACAAAAGATAATAGTATCAGATATATAGTCATGTAAAAGATGACAAGACACATCAACTGAAAATACCAACTCAGATGCTCCCAATCACTTGCAAATTGAAGTAGAAGACCAGCAGTTTCCAAGATTGAAGTTCTACACAAGTTGCCTACGACAGCATTTGAATGAAGGTTACTAGTTTTTCATGAAAACAAAATTGTCAAAGTGAGGAGTAAAAGCATATTGCTACTCAGAAGCTAGAATCATTTGTTTGATTCATAAAAAGCCAAGAGATACTCTTGACTTCAGATGATATTTTGTGGAAGAATGTCGGGTTGCTGATGAGCTGAAAAAGGATTTCATTTTATGCCAATTTTGACCAGAACTATGGACACTATTTAGTGACAGGGAAGTAATCTGGCATGTGTAACTTCTATAAACCACACAATTGCAGCATATCTAATTACCCAAGCCACATCAATTGAAAGTTTCCAATACTGATGGGCACAGATCCAAATACCTTTCTAGTTGAGATCCTAGCCATCCTTGGCTAAAAGTCCTGCATTTGAACATTAAGAGCTATTGTAGACAAATGTGTAATCCATTCCTTGAGCTGGAAGCAAGAAGCACCAACTAAAACTATTCCATATCTATGTTTTTGTATTGTTGTTGAGCTTATTTCTAAATAAGCAAACAATCTGAATTTCACATAGTTTATGAAATGCCAGGCACTATCAACAAAATAGATGCACTAACCTCTTCAAGAAGAGTCTGAATTTGAGAAGGCAGAGGAAGAGGCTTTTCAGAATATACAGCAGCTTGTGCTAAAGCTACTAAAAGAGTCTGCTCAGCCGCACCTACTCGCATTTTTGACTGCACATGATAGTCTTAACTCTTCAGCAAGGGTAAATGACAGAGAAAAATAAAAATCTCAAAAGAGACGGCTTACAACCTGAAGTAAACGTGTTAGATATTGAGGTTCACAATCTGTAGCTGCAACAAGAAGTGATTTAATATGTTTCCGTTTCTTTTCTTGACTATCTTTCCCAGATTCCTATTAGAATTAAAAATAAAAAATCAGTCAGCAGCATAATTAATAAAGGATACTTGAAGATTTGATTAATCATAGTTGTCATTGCATATCTTCATCTCGAGAGGACAATTTTTTGTACATTGATGTCAAATTTAATGAAGTTTCTCCACCAAGGATTCCAAAATAAATTTATTACTTGGGTTCCAAAATAATTATCATTATCTTTGCCATCATTGTCATTACATTAATCCCTGATTTCTGCGGTAAGATGTCACAAAAGTTTCATAAGACCGTTCAAGACATTGTTTGGGACCTTCATGTTTTCTTGGTCCCATGTAACTTGCTCAGCAAACGGTGACATAGATAAGCTTGCTAAGGAGGGGGTTGACCTTCAACACCTTGTCATGAATGTTTCCTCTTATATTTTTTCTAGTCAATTTTTTGCACTTGCCTTCTGCCCAGCTTGTATTTGCTCTTGTTTGCTTTTAAAAATCAACATTTAAAAAAACAAAAAATGTTATTGACCTGACTGATACAAACGTCTTTTACTGAGGGAAGGATGGCAGCTAAATATTAACAAGCATAGTCTGGATTCTTACGTATATATAAGCAACAAGAAAGCACAATATTTTTCTTCTCATGGACTTACAGAGACTTCAGACAAATCCCACCAGCCAACAATCTCAGAGCAATTCTTTCACTAAATTAGAGAGATAAATTGGAACCCAAGCAAATAAGATCACCATGACCAAGGGAAAGAGATGATCTTCAAAATGAAGATGCAAATTAAGCCATTAAGACAAGAAGAATTTGGAAGTACAACTTTTTAATACGGTATTCAGTGAAAAATCTCTGATAGTATGCATCAAGGAAAAACAACGACATATCCAAGTCCACTGTAAAATGGTAACAGAAACAACAAACTGGATTAAAAAAAAAAAAAGAGACCTTCTCCTTGAACAAATATACTCACCTTTGCAATGACTCGAAATGTATCCAAAACCTTGGGAACCATCAAAGGTTGAGGCTTGAACATGAGAACTTGAGAGGAACGGCATTCTTTGGCAACGAGACCTAAGTCGCCCAACTCCTACCATGAAAAGATAAAAGAGACACAAATAAAATCAAACGAATGACCGCGAACAAATGCAGGAATACGCAAAGCCATCTCTTGACCAGAAAAGTGGTTTACGTGTAAGTATCATCCGGAAGGAAGAAACTGAAATATCAAATTACTCTGAATCGACTTTTTATGTAATCCTCCTTCCTCCCGTAGGCTTCGGCTAGAGCTCTGATAAGAGCCGCATCCCCAATGCCAAGCTCAAGTCCCTCGTGCGCTGGGGCAATCTTATTGGCCGACAGATAAACAATAGAAAGAAGATCTCCTGGCGTAGTCACCATCACTGTCCGAAAAACATTACATAGTATATCGGTAATCGCAATCCGTCCAGATTCCATTGAAATCAAATCAAGCGCCCGAGCTAGGAACAAAAAGGGGACAGCTTCGCCCTCCTCCCAAAATGCCGCGGACTTAGGCTTGAAATCTGCTCCTTTCTTTTTCAACAAGGGGATTTTCTGGTCGGCAAGGATTGACAGTGCAGTTTTGTTGTCCTTCAGCGCAGAAGATTTCGTGATGGACTCTTGAGGTTTTGACGAGCCTTCGTCTTTCTTTTTCAGCGTGACAGTTGTCTCAGATATGACAATGGACTGCTGAGGGTGGTGTTCCTTCTTGACAGCAGGCTCTGGAGTCGAGCTCAGAAGTTTTGCGGGATTGCCACTGGGTACAGCGTTCTCGGAGTTTACAGTTTTCTGTTTCTTCGCCGGATTGGCTCGTTTCTTGTCCGCTGCAGCACGAGCAGCGCCCATGAGGACATCGGCAACGGTACGCTGGGACATGGCCGACAGGGAGATGGAGATAATAAAGGATGGGCTAGAATTTGAGAGAAATGAAGGTTTTAGGGTTTTAGGACAGAGAGTGTAATTGGGAGAGAAATGGCGGACAAGAGGAGCTAGACTGAAGAAGGGAGACGACAGTGGCTGTCTCAACATCAGTAGTCGGAAGATAATTTTCGAGGCGGAGACTGAGTTCGTCGAGTATGTCGAGTCGAACTTCCTCTCGCGGGCTTTCAACTTTGCGTGGAGTTTCCCGCTACATTTGCCAATTGCAGTGAGGGAATTTGACATGACAGTAGCCCGCGGCACTATCTAATGCCTACAGCTGGGACAGTGGAATTCACTTATAAAAAATATAAAAAAGAGAATTTTAGTATATTATCCAATATATTTAAAATAATAATTTAAATAACCAACTTTTAAACATAATTACATAAATACCTAACTTTGAAAGGTCAACTACACATATGTAAGGTAACACAAAATCTTTGATCGCTTACATGGTGCCATGTCTTTATGCCACATCAGCACCTAATGAGTTTTACACCACGTCACCTGCCACATCATCTGGAGGCCATATCACATCGTAGGATGCCACATTATCGAATAAATATTTAAAAATATTATTATTTTTTAATATTTTAAATAAAAGGTAATAAAACATGTACCAATAAATTAGATTTTTAAAAGCTAAAATATTTTTTAAATTAAAATTATTTTAAATCGGCAATAAAAGGTGTTATATAGGTAAGAATAAATTTTTTAATTAATTAATATACGAATTTTATTTTTTTTTATTATAAAAAAGAAGGTAGTATATTTGTACCAACAAAAAATAAGAATTTTAAAACTAAATTACTTTTTACTAAATAATGTATTAAATTAAATAATTTATTAAAGTAAAATAATTACATTAAGGTATTAAGTAAAAATAAGTATTAATTATATTAACAAATATTTTTGAAATAATTAATAATCAAAATTTATATTTTTTATTATATTAAAGTGGTGGTAATGAAATGAAATGTGTAAGATTTTTTAAAACATAAATTATTTTTAAAAAAAATTAATTACAAAATAACCTAAATCAATCATGAAAAGAAAATGGGAGAAAAAAGGCAAACTAACGTGGAGGGCTTACGTGGCATTCAATGACGTGGTAGATGATGTGTCATCTACATGGAAGAGAATGTGGTTTATCAATGATGCGACGGGTGATATGGTGTAAGACTCTTCAGGTGCTGATGTGGTATGATGACATGGCACCACTTATGCGGTCAAAGCTTATGTCACTTTTTACTGTACATATGTGTAATTGATCAATCAAAATTAGGTATTTGTGCAATTAAGTTCAAAAGTGTCTGTGTTATTATTATTTTTTTAAATGGGTAGTATAATAAAATTCCCTATAGAAAAACCAATGTGTTTTACCATTATGCAAAGGGAGGATGGTGCGGGATTGTCATCTGGCGACTTGTTGCAATGAGCGTCTTGCTAGAGTTGTCCAAGGTAGGGCAATCGAAGAAATGGAACACCAACTTCTAGTTTGAACTTCAAACATATGGTTTGGCATGAAATGTTTGTACAAGTGGGTAAACCTGGGCATCTAGACATCAATGCAATGTATGCTCTACTGCATCGTGGACTAGCAACTGGCTCGCAAGTGAAGATTGTGACTTGGGCATTGGGATTGAGAGGCAAACCACCAAGCGATGCCCCAATGCTCTTCGAGATTTCTTCTTATCCAAAGAGATTATATTGTTCCATATTTTGAATCCTAGAACATAGTTTGGCATGAGAACTATCTTCAATGACTAACTTGAGAGCAAATTGGAGAAGGCCTTCATGCTAGATCTGATCATGTATATTTTTCTTGTGAGAGCAAGATGACGCATACTTGGTGAACTTATCAACTACAAAATGCACCTCTTCATATGGATATTGATATTGAATAGAACTAGAGATGCGCAAGCGATCTAGCATAGTTGGCCCAAGGCTCTATGCCAACGTGAGATACCTCCCATAGCTTGGATCTATAGTGATTTACCATCTACGACCACTTGTTGACAGCATAAGAAGAAATTTAAAGAGTAAATATTTCAGCCTTGTGGTTTGCAGTTTGCAGTTTGCATTAGACGAATGGGAGCCGCATAAACGATATCGCCTTTGCAGTTCTAGATGACAACCCCTACCGCTCCTCCCATGGTATCCTGACATGCATGTGGAATTGTCAAAGTTTCTTTTAAGGCGAATCCAATTTCATAGGGAACCTAATGGGTTAAATTTTGGTTTGCTTTTGGGTGGTACTATTACGTGTCAAATAGTTTTCCCGTTATCCTTTATGTTGTTCCTAAGTAATAGGTTTTATTCAATGAACATATCCATGTGGATCGATGGTCAAAGTCCTCATGAGGTAATTAAATTTTGAAGTGGTTTCCTATTCCAACTCCTAGTCATCAAGGAGGTTGGGTCGTGTAGATAATCCAGGAGTGCACGTCACTTGTTTGTTATATTTCCTAATTAAGAGAGTCCAGAATAAATGAAAGGGTTCTTATGTCATTAACCACACATTGTGTTTACTTTGAAAGGATTTGAGCAACCTCAAAAATATCCATTCAGTTGTGTTTCTACTCTAGATAGATCCAAACCTTTTTTCACTCTTCAAAATTAATAGCATTACTCGTTCTCGTTCCCGTTCCTTAGGTCTCAAATAGCTAGTTCCCATCAGAGTGATATCAGAGCCAAAAACGGTTGATGATTGAGTCAACAAGCTAGAAACCGAGGTGGATCTTCTATCTTTCGCATAGGAAAGAGCTTGCCAAGAGATGCAAGAGTTGTTCACAACCATGAAATCCAAAATTGATGTATTGGTCAGTCAACAATTGAGTGAGCAAGGAGACAACTCAATTGCTCATCACACAAGGAATAAAACTCCTCGTTTCAACACCATAATTACCAAACTCGAATTTCCTAAATACAAAGGTAATGAAGATCCAACTAGCTGGATATATCGTCCTGATCAAGTCTTTAAATTCCAAAAATCAATTCAGAAAACTAAACGGCTCTCACAGCTTATCATTTATATGGCAATGCTTAGCTGTGGTACCAACTCCTAAAGTAGGATGGTGACATCTTAACATGGAGTAAGTTGAAAGAGGGCCTTCATGCAAGGTTTGGCCCAACAGAGTTCGATGACTTAACTAAGCTATGACAGATCGGATCAATACGAGATTACCAAGGTCAATTAGAGAAATTACTTTCTCAAGCAGGACATCTTTCTCCAAGCCAACGGGTTGGGTGCTTCATTAGAGGATTGAGAGACACGATCCGAGTGAAGGTACAAGCTTCACGCCCAAGTTCTTTGACTGTTGCAGTTGGGTTGGTTCACCTCTTTGAAGCTAAATTCAATCATAGGCGTCCACTTCAACCCGAATTCTGAAAGCCCTTACAATAGCACCTAGCAGGATCGTCTACCCTGACACCAATGACCAAGAAATTCTCTCCGGTTGAGATTGAAGAAGGACACAAGCAAGGGTAGTATTTCCATTTAGTTGTTACTTGATACCAATTGGTGGTTCAAGAAATTTGCATATTTTATATCATTTGGCAACTACCACATGTAGTCTTTCTATCAAATAGTAGCTTGCAAGAATTAGAGTACCCTATTAAGTCTATGATTGAATGTTGAGTACCAAATACTTAAGTACCGAAAAGTCTTCTTATAGCCCCTAGGTTTGATACTCTAGGTTCTGATTGGATTTTAGCACATAGGCAAAATTGTAAGCATAATGCCTAACTGCCAAGAATAATAGAGTCCCTAATACAAGTCTACATTAGTTCCTAATCCTATGGTTATACGTGAGTCATCCTAACCATCATTTAAGGATGTGCTCATGGGTGTGCAATTTAGAAAAAAAAAAGTGTCTTAGAAAGTTCATAAGTATGGAATAAATCACAAGGACTCTAATTTTCAATTTGAATTATCTTAAGTCTAGAGAAGAATGAAAGTTCACCCATCAATTTCATTCTTCATGACTTTTGCAATTTTTCATAGAAGGAGCTGAAATACTTATCATTTACACAAATTTGGACGTCATATAAATATTGTTCATGATACAAGATATACAAGGTTTTGTCCACACTTCTTTTCTACCCATTTTATTCCAAGAATCTACTTAGTCATGAGCTCTAAGAGCTCACTTATAACCGTACCAAATTTTATGTGATTTGCATATATGATTTGGAAGTTTCTTTTGAGTAGTAAAAGATTAATGAGTCTAACCTCATACTCAAAGGATGAGATTGGTTGAGACTCAATGGAGAGTCTCACCGCTCTAAGTGATTTATAATTTTTAACTGTTCTAATTAAGATGATAAGATTTATCATTAACTCACACACCTATGTGTTTTGTGAAGATCAATTTCATTTAATTATATTATTTATAGTAGAGATTTTCATGACTCTAGAAAGGGTGAATATCAAAATCTAATTTAACCTAAGTAGGCAAATTTGAATTTGCACTAAGCAATTCAAAAACACTCTTTCAACAATTGTAGCCAACTAAATGAAAATTGTTTATGTCTAGGTTTCTATACAAGCATAGGAATCAAACATATGAATCTTGCATAGAATCAACTTTTCAAGTGAAAGATGATTCATAGCTATGAGGTGAGATTCTCAAAATCTTGATAGAGATCCAAAGAACACAAGTACATTTATTCCATAGTGAGACAACCTGAGTAACAATGCTTAATATGCATTTACTCAAATATTGTGCTTCTTAACTCACCCAACTCATTAGCTCTTATGGTATAAGTAAGGCTAATGGCAATATGAGCCTTATTTGCCTAAACTAAGAGATTTTCAACATGCTTTATAGGCAAAAGGCATCCAATGTAGCCAAATATCTAAGATGTTATGTTTAATTCTATTTTGGGCTACATAAGCTCCGATGGTAATAGGACCTAAAGATTTTATAATTACTTTCTAATTGAGTCATAATCCACTCCTATCTCACTAGAATTGATTAATTTGTATGAAGGCACATAATTTGAATTTTATTTCTTTAATAAACTATTTTTTCCCTTAATCTGCAACCAATTCTTATTTTAGTGAGATACCTAATGCATGCTTGTAGTTTACTAGATTGTGTCAAATATCATGACTTGCACAAGTAGCAAATCAATGATTGTCAATGTAGCTCATATCAATAAAGTGGTCAAATTTCCAAGCTTTGATATAGTCATTGAAGTTCACTTTATTGTGGGTATAACTATACATTAAGTTTGAATTTATGGTTGTGGGTTCAATTTTCAAATATGCTCTAAGTCATAAATTCACAAAGGTAGCACTAAAGGTAAAAGATTTAACAATCTAAGCTTGAGGTTTCATATTTATATAGTTTCTCAATCCTCAACTAGACTGAAACCGAGTGATAAACAAAATTTTGTTAATGTGGAAGGCTTGATTTACTAAGATAGCTTAGTTCCACAAGAACACGTTTCAAGATTGGTTAATGAGGCAAGGCTGATTTAACTTTTCGATTCTCATAACCAACTTGTATAGGTTTGTCTCAAAAAATCAATTAAAACATCAATTTAGCTCAAGTTTCTCAAACTACAAGGCTCTGAATTTTCAACTCTTAGTTTGAGGTTGGAGACACTTAATCTTCCAAGATCTTAATTATTTGACTCTTGATCAAAGTCATTGGTGAGTAGGCTTTATCCTTCTAAGGCTAGTTGTTCTAGTTAGGCATGGGAGGATTTATGTGAATACATGTAGTTATTGAGATGGACATGGCCTTCAAAGTATGAGTTTAAATGTCCAAGTTGACATGAGTCAATTACTTGGTCCATAATCACATGATGTATGGATCAAGCCTAATCACATTTACAATTACTATGCTTAACCTTACTTATGAACAACTAATGTTATTTCCAACAGATGTTAACTATATTCCGATTGGGTTGAAAACTAACATGATCTTTCCTTACATATAATTGGCTATTGATGATCTAATTTGCTTAAGCCACTAAATACTAAAGTAATAGTTTATATAGGAGTTTGATTTTCATAGAAGTTTCAAGTCTATATAAACTAGACAAGAATTTGTATATGAGGTTAATAGATGACACTTTCAATTCAATCCTCAAAACCAAATCCCATGGAAGAATCATCGAAATGACATGAATATTAAATTTAAAGTTTGATATTTTTTATTCATGTCCTCCAAGATATTTAGGTTATTTTCATTTAGTGTATAGCTTGAGTTGAAGAATTCAATGCTAGCTCGAAGATCAAGTGATCTTGGGTACCCAAATTAGCTTGGGTCCCATTGTGCCAAACTTGGAAGATAAATTTAGGCTTCCCTTGGTAATTCAAGTCTGCTTCACTTATTCAGCTTTGATCTTCTAGCTAAACACTCGAATGCATATTGTCTTATGATTCCACATTTATAACAAGAATCATTATGCATCAGTGATATTGTGACCTTGGTCAGATTTGTCCTATGAGAGCAATTAGATTTTCTATTTTCTCTTGTCTCATGGACATCATCCTCTAGTTCCACATTTCTCACATGATGTTGTAATTTGTTCATAGGAGTGACTTTTCTCATTGTTAATTCTTTCAAAGCATGAGAGAAGTCATGAGCTTTTCTTTCAACGATATAGTTGTTGGATTTTAGAAAATTATTTTTATCTTGTAATTCTAAATCCTAGAGCAATACATATCATTTTTTTTCTCAATTCAAGAATGTTTGAAGAGTATATATCTAGTTTCTCACATTTTCAAATGAGCTTATCATTTTATTTCCTAAACTCTTCTTGCTCTAAGGAAAAGTCAACTTTCAATGAATTTATTTACTTTTCTAGTTTGTAAAGTTGCCTCCTTAGTTAGCATTGCCATCTACTCTTGCAATGCCAGGGTCATCCCAACCACAAACAAGTTTTGGAATGAATCTTCCCTTCGTATTTTGGGATGGGATGAAGGGTCTACTTATGATAGCTTCCCATAACTCAAATCCAATGGATTGTAAGAACTACTCCATTCATAGTTGCCACCATTGGTATTGAGATGTAAGGAGCATGTGAATCAAAAAGGGATCATGACCCTCTTAGAACATAATTTTTACTTGAGATGCCAATTATCGTTTTAAAAATCAAGGAGATTTTGAGTTCAATTAAGTTTTTGGCTTGCTCTGATACCAATTGTTGGTCCAAGTGGCTTCGCAAAAGGAGGTGAATTGAAATTATAAATTAAAATTTTAACTAAGCTAAAGCTAATTCAAATAAGTTGTGATCAAATTAAACGCATGAATCTCATTGTGCATATAAAAGCGGCATAGATAAGTACATTCAACACACATGGACACACCATAGGGACAAAAGATTTTTTGTTATCGATGTTTCCTTATTGGTAGTCACCGCCCAAGAACCCTTGCTTGGAAAATTTTTATTATATGCTCTAATAGCTATAAATTACAAAGAGTTTCCAGAACTCTTAAGCCACATGTAATCCCAATTACATGATTTACAATCTTCCAAGAGATTCAATACAAAGGATTAGATTTCGGCTCTATTCAAACACTCCCCTTCTAGATTCCTGGTTTTATAAACCAATTCCTCTAGCTTTCTAGGCACTGGAGAACCTATAAAAGAAGAAATGAAAATATAAAAGTAAAATAAAAACTTACAATTTCTTCTTAATGTGGGAGATACCCCTTCAAATGAGAACCAAACTTTCAGATGTTTAATCTTGAATGATTGAAGTGAAGGAGCTTGAAGGAACTAAGTATGCTTTGGAAATTTTGAGAGATGTAGAAAGATTTGAGAAAGTGAAGGGTTTTCTATCAAAGAAGGTAAAAATGCAAGTGAAAGCTCAACTCTTATTCCTCAAGATGTTTGGAGGGGTATTTATTATTTCCCCAAGCCAAACTAGCTGAAATTTGCCCGTTTGCAAAAATTAGACAATTGATTAATCAATCACTTGATCAATCTATCATAACGACTGCTTTTCTATCAGACAATGACATTGATCAATGGACTAATCGATTAATATGTTATTGTTGGTCCAAAAAAATTAAGTTGATTGATCATTGCCAGTGGCTGATCGATTAAATGAGATTCCCTTTAGCAGTGCAATGCAAGTATGATCGATCAATGAACTTCCTATGATTGATCAATTGTGGGATGATCGATCATTCCATGTAATTTTTGCTTGCTTGGATCACATTGATCAATTAATCCAAAATGGATGATCGATCATGCGTTACAACATGAAATGGTCATGTTCTGGATGATTGATCAATCATGCTTTATAAGCTTGGCTTGTGGACTTTTGTACGATTGATCTTTGGCAAAGGTTGATCCATTATTACAGTGCCAGTTCAACTAATTAACTTTTAAAGCATGGGAATGAATTACTCTAAGTGCTCTAACATGTTTGAAAAGATGTATATGATTTTTTAAAACACGTATGAATGCAAAGTACGTCCTAAAGCTTTTTCATTTGGGAAAAAGCTAAAGTATGTGTTATGATTTCAAAACCTTTGTATGTGATGAGTTTGAGCATGGTTTTGAACACATGAGGTATCCAAAAGCTTCAATATATATACGTGCTTAAATATCAAAATTTTGGATGACTATCTACTTACGTGACTAGAATTCTTGATATTTCTAATTTGGACTTGATTCTAGGTCTTCAATTCTTCTCTCATCTTTGTCTTGTAAGTTCTTCTTCTCAACAACAATCTTCAAGGTCATTTTGCTACGGGTCTTGACATGGTGACTTTATTTATCATTATCTTTGCTTGAGCTTTGGCATAGACTGCCTATTGTAAGTGTTGGAAGGCTTTGTGTCTAATCACACATAACATTGTTAGTTGCACAATTTCAAGCTACCTATTTTGTTATCATCAAAATACTGTTGACTATTGATTTTCAGAATTCCATAGGTAATGAGATTAAGAAAAGGAGAGGAGGAAGAAGGGAGAAGAAGGAAGAGAAGATAGAGTATGATACACGTCCAAGAGAGGAGGAAATTAGGGTTTTGAACTTAATCCAAACCCTTCCCCATAAGGTATATTTATAGGTATCAAAACTACCAATATTACATGTATACCCTTCACCCTAATAAGAGTAAAGAAGAGACAAGAAATTTAAACTAATTATATAAGTGCCACCCTAATTACATCATATCTTCTAAGACTCCCCCTCAAGTTGGAGGTAATGGCAGTGATCCCAGCTTGAACCAAATAACATAGATGTAGTAATAAGCTCCTCTATCACGATATCCCAAGGATAAGTATGACACCATGTACAAACTCTCAAAAGGTAGAAATGGGTGATAAAACATAAGTCAAAACCAAACTCAGAGGATTTTGAACAAATATAGAGATAACAATCACTAAAGTGGGTGATGTCTGTCGTTCACAAGACGACAATAAAAGACCCACGGGTACCAATAAAAAGTCTCAATGGACTTAAAACACCCATATGAATAAAAGGGACCAACCAAAGCAATTCTTTAAAAGGGTTGGCCAATAAGGGTAAGTGAGATTCAAATAAAGGATAGTAGGAGAAAGATTGTAAAAGGGTAATGGGTAAAGAGAAAGATAAGATGCTGAGGCCACCATTTACTTTAGTTTTCTAAGAAATTTAAATTCCACATCATATGAACTAATGCCGACAACAATCAACAAATAATGAACCCAAGGCAAGCAACTGAGGAGTTCTACTTAAAAAATAATGTCTCAATCAAAGAGACATAATAGCAATAACAGAAATGGGCCAATGCCCAAATAACAAGTACCAAATGTGCAGTTGTATAACAACAGATAACCGGTAAATAATGAAAGTCCTTAAGAGTAATAAGGACACATGAAATAGTTCGCAACAAGTCCATCAGTAAATACGAAAGTTGCACCAAATAGTGAATAATAATCCATGATAATAATCCCGTCGAAGATAGAGAACCGAGTCAAATCGAGTAAGATATCAGGCCAATATAGCCGAGTTGCAGGAAAAATAGGTGCACATGAGAAAAAAACTGATTTCAGCCATTCAACTTGAAGAAAATAAATGAATTTTTTAAGGGATCACTAGGCTTGAGTAAAAAAAAATTATGACTTCCAATAGCTTGAATGAATCCCTCATAATGTGAAACAGAAGATGTAACTTAGTTGATCAATGAGAGAATTTTCTGAATTGACTTTAGCCTTTGCTTCTCTTCAAGTAATGGTTGAACCCTTTGTTGCTTGAAGGTGTAATTGAGTATATTTTTCACTAGGCTTTCATAACTTGGACAAATTAACTGTAACACTAGAATTATCGCTTTGATACTATGTCAAAACTGCTGAAGTAGGAACTTGTATGTACCTCCTTAGGGATGTTTCTACATTAACTATAACTTCTGAACACAATATCCTAAAATAAAATTATCCAAATACCCCTGAACTTTAACATTCTTATATCTCTAAAAAAATCATATCAGGTAGTCATTATTCTATTATTTTTGGATGATTTATTTTTCAATGACTGTTTTTAAAGTGAGTAAGTTTGGCATATTTTAGTTCATTGTAGTTACTACCTTTTAATAGTAAATTACGGAAAGAGATCTCATTAGGCTCGATCCACCTTTCTGATCTCTCTCTCTCTCTCTCTATCTCTTTCACACGCACACACTTCTCCTTTCCTTCTTCTTTCTTCTCAATCTCACTTTTTCTCGTAGTCTTCTCTTCTCATAAAGAGTAATAGGATTTCAAGGGGTTAACGTAGAAACTAGAAAGATCATGGGTTTGATAATGACTTTAGAAAATTTCATAGAACGTAGAGTTCGAAGTATAGGAATAAAAAAATTTCAAACAGAAGGGAGAGTTTCTTATTGAAGACTTCATGGATCTTCGCTTCAAAGAATACGATTCGAGAAAGAGCTCTCTGAACCTTTTAATTTGCTGGGAAAAGGTCGAATGAAACATGCATAGTGCCAAATCTAAGGAGTGAGAGAGAGCTAGAGAATTAAAACATTAATACAAAACGCTTAATCGAAGATAAATAATGGAATACAAAAGATAAAAATGAAAAAAAATCAAGCGTTAGGTCGGCAACAAAAAAAAAACAGAAGATTAAGATAAAACTTCTTACCTCTTTTCGTTGGACCGTCACTTTCGTCGGCAAGGAAGAACATCGGATGAAAAACTCGAAGAGGAAGAAGATAAGAGATGAAGAAATCGAAGATGACTAAGATAGAGAGTGATGAATCAAAGAGGGAGAGGGAGAATGAGGGATATGAAGACCAAAATCCCCCATTCTGATGAATCACCGCCTGACGAACAACGTTTCTGATCTCTAATCCCCAATTCCCATGAGAAAATCGTGCTACCAGTGCCAAAGGAGACAAAATGGAAGAGGACGAAACCTTGCACCTGCGCCACTCTTCTCCCGAGTCCCGATCGAACCTTGGTTCGATCGAGCTCAACAAGTTAATTTAAACGAGCCTATCCTGGAACTCAAACTCAGTTCGAGATCCAGATATATCGAATCGAACCGAGCCGAGCTCGAGCCGTTCACGAACCGACTCGGTTCGATGCCACCCCTACCTGTACCTACTGCCTAAAAAGTATAGGAGTGTGCCCAACATCCAGCTTGACTCAAGTCATTTGTTCTTCACCCAAGAGGTGATTTGTGTTTGAGCTACCCTTAAAAAGCGAATAGTCTCTTTGTTAAACCCTAAAATTGGGTAATTTTCCTACCTTTAAAATGAGTGGAGTGTGTTGTAGACTATGACCATTTTGACTGGTATATGGAGCTTTGTCGTACGACTAAGAGTGATTTTTTTCTCTCACATTGTGCTTTTTCCAAGTTGGCTGTCTATGTCTTTCTTTCTCCAACTTGAGAAGGAAAAATAGAAGAAGTACAATAAGAGGTATTTTGTTCCACATATTGTTGTATTTTTATGTGACCAGAATATTCAAGAAAGGGGGAAAACAAATGATGAAAATTTAACATCTATGAAAAAAATTTAGCCAATGAATATTGATGACCAAGAATCATTTTCATTGCAAGTTGAAGTTATAAACTCCAGCTTGAAGAGTGTTGAAGTGCAGGTATGTAAGAGTATTACATGACTTTGACAACAAGAAGTCTCACAAAGCCAGAATTAATATGGTAAAGTCAAAAAAAAGTCTTAAGGAAGGAAGAGATAAGACTCACTGACGAGTGTAATTAAAGGTGTTTTACTTATGGGGGGTTAGTGCGTTTTGTAAGTGCTGGGGAAAGTGAGAGTGAATGTGAATTACCTAGTGAAAGAGATTACTTGTTTCTGTTAAGGGGGGTTTAGTCCACAATGAACTTGAAATAAAGTGAAGATTTCAATTCATCTTAAATGAATTGATTCAACTTCAACTCATCCTTGGGTGTTAGTGTAGACGAGTTCAAGTGCACTGGAAAATAGATTCCAGTGTTAGTGCCCCAAACTGAAAAATATAATAAAAACAAAAGAATGAATAACTTTTTATAATATACTTAAATAGAACTATACCTAAACAGATAATTAACCAAAATAAACATGGTTACTCCACTTATAAGTGATTTCACGTATAGTATTAAAATATATTAATACACTAATTAATGAAAGACTATATTATATTACTTAATGATTACAGTTTATTATAAATTAATATGATAATTACTTGTGATAGGAATAAAATATCAAAAAACAAATAAAAGTAATAAATAACAGAAACGAATATAATAAAGAAATAAATTATTTTTAATAACATAAGATATATTTTAACATTAAAACTCTCTAATTTAAAACTGTAATAAAAAAATAAATATAATAAAAAAATATTAATTTATCAATAACATAATATATATTTTTAGGTATTATTAATTAATAATATTATACCAAAAAATTTAAAACTATTGGTTTAATTAATTATAGAAATGGGATAATTAAACCAATTAATGATTAAAATTTATTATAGATTAATATAATAATTACGCTTGACAAGAATAAATAATAAAAAAATAAAAAAATAAAAAATAACAGAAGCGAATATAATTAATGAATAAATTATTTAATTGAACTAAATAAATAAAAAATATTATTTTATAAATAACAAAAGATGAATTTTTCACATACTATTAATTAATAAAATAAATTTAAAAATAAAAAATTGTTAGTTTAAATAATTATAAAAAATGAGATAATTAAACCAAAATAATTGATCAAATGCTATATTTAACTATATTTTAATTACCATTCTTAAATTTATAATTTAATATAGAAATAAAATTAATGAATATAATAAATAAATAAATAAATAAATTATTTTATTAATAATCTAGGATAAATTATTAATCACATATATATAATTAAAACTTAAAAAAACATGTTTGACAATGAACTGAGTTACTCGTAACTATCAACAATTTAAAGCATAAAAGCAAACGTTTATGCCTTGGAATATAACAACGATTTCGTGCATTTAATATTAAAATCATGAACTTACTAGTTTAGTACATACGAATGACAAAATATATGTTCAAAATCAATAAGATACAACCATCAATGATCACTCCACATGCTAGTAGTTATGTCATCTCAAAATTGTGCGGTTATTGTGGATTCTAATACATGACGCCTCCGCATATTTGTTGATAGGTTGTCTCCATCCTCAAGATCATCACTATCTTCATCCTCATTTACACCTGCTAATCGGTCCTCATCACCACCTCCACCAAGCTCATCACCCGAATTATCATCTTCCAATTCAAACATATCATTGTGATCCTCTCTATGTATATAATTATGTAATATGCAACAAGCTATTACAATTTTTATCTGGATCTTATAAAAAGACAGAGGAGCGCCTTTCAACATTTGAAATCGATTTTTTAAAGCACCAAATGTTCGTTCAATAATATTTCTCAATGATGAGTGCCTTCGGTTGAGTAACTCTTTATCATTTCTAGAAAGGTTGTCTCCAAATTATTGTAGATGATAACGAGTTCCTCGATATGGATCCAAAACCCTTAGCATATTTGAGTAACCAGCATTGATTAGATAATATTTACCTAAAATATAAAATATATTCCATCTAAAATAATTGAAGAAAATAATAGATAAAAAAATATTATTTACCTTCAGGTACAAAGAGTCTATTTTCCCTAGTCAATGCGTTCTTCAGTACACGGGAATCAGCTGCTGATCCCTCCCATCCAGTAAGTACATAAGTAAATTGCAAGTCAAATGTACATGTTGCCGTCACGTTTTGAGAGAGATAGCCCTTTCTGCTTCAGAACCTTTGTTGTTCTTCAAGTGGGATTTTTACTTTGAAATGACTTCCATCAATAGACCCAATACAACCCTAATTATATCATTTCAATTAATATAGAGTAACTCTATATATTAATCTAAAATTGGTCATCAGAGGCCCAATGATGTTACCTTAAAATACAGATAAAACATTGGATTATTTAAAACCTTCGAGTGAGTGTGTTCTGAAGGCCATTTGATGTAATCAGATTAAAGTTTGACAATAGCATTCAACACCTTATTGAAATACCTACTTATGGACCAGTTTGATCTATTGAACATCTCTGTTGTGACACTATAAGATTGTTGTTGACCAACAGTTAGGAGAAAATATACAATTTGTTCTTCTTCCACTGAGATGGTCTTTGTTGGTGATAAAACCCTTTACTATAAAGTATCTTTGCCAATTTATGAAACACAATTTGATTCATCCTGTAAAATTTTAAAAATTTAACAGGTGATTTCTCTTATGCCTTTTGCAAATAAATCAGACCACCAATCCCACGAGGACGTAGTGCACGTCTATTCCTATGACTGAGATAATATCTTCCAATGATGTACAAAATACATGTGAATGCTATCATACTTACAATCTTTTCTTTGTCTTTCTTAATGTCCATGGAAACTTGCAAATACAATCATTACAAGCACAATGACGACTACAAAAATAATTCTTGTTTCTTCCTAAAAGTCATAAACACAAACATACCCTTATCTTCAATCATAACCTATTTTCAATTACACCTTTACACAACCATATCCAATCACACATCCACAATATTCATCCATACAATAAGAACTCAACAATCATGAAAACCCAAATCTTAACCATAATGATATTTATAATTTATCAATGATAAGTCTTACAATGTCGTAATTAAAAAAATATCATTAAAATTAAAAACACTCATCCCAAAGTAGATAGTGTACTTAAAAACTCATTACTATATTTTTTCACAAGAACAATCTTGAAACCACTCGATCCGCTCTTCCACTGTTAGCATCATAAACATGTCCCTCTTAATTTTGGTATCCAACCATCAAAAAGAGTGAAACTTCAACTTTTTTGGTAGGTTCGAGATTTTTGTGAGGGCCTCGAACCAATTCTCTCTGACTTTTACCATCTCTCTCTGACTTTTACCATCTTTAGGTTTGATAGTGTCTCGCAATACCACGACAATTTCCTTCATGGTATCAAGGAACATGAAAGTGTCATTAGTGGACATTTACGGTCTCTTTCTATGACGAGTTGAAGTTAACGATTTACCACTTCGAGATTGATCAGGTGCTGACTCATTCCCGATAAAGAATGGTGATGGAGTATATCTACCTAAATCGGCATCCTTGAGCATGTCCAAAGGTGAATTTTCTTCCTCATGCTGGACATCATTGCATGTCTACGCTAGTTTGACTTACTGTTCCAATGACTATTGAGTTTCCCACTACCAAAGCCAATTTGTCATAAAGGGGGAAGCCTTGTTGTCTATACTTGTCAACATCTTTATGTTCCTACAGGAATAAAACATCATTTAGACGGCTTAGAATAGAGTTCTAGTAATGCGGAAAACATATAAGAGTACATCATAATTTACTAACCTTGATATAGTCTTGCCATACAGTATAACATGCAGTAACTCAGTGTGCGGTTGCATCCCAACCGAACCCACTAGTGTTGAGATAGCTCGTTACTGTTTGGTAAGTTTTCTTCCATGATCTTGTTCGATTATTGAGCTGCTCAACAGTTTTTTTTATTAGCTGCATCTTCATTGAACCTATTGACACGGTCCAAATACACATCATGCTTCCAAACCCCATTGGGCATCCTATTCCCCATATTAACTTGCTCAACCAAGAGATCTAGCATTTTGTTGTCATCCTCGAAGGTCCAAATGTCATATGATCGAGGAGTTTGTTATCTTCTTCCAGCCATTTATAATCTAAATCCGAGTTGGTCCTCAAGAAATTTTTTTTTATCAGACAACCTTTACCTATCATAGTAATTAGGGGCACACGGAAAAAAAAAAAAAATACCATGTGGTGGATATTTATAACACCCAAATCTCCTCACCACATGGCAAGATCATTCCATAGCACTTCAATAATATACAACAACATTCTAAAATATTTCAAAATTAATCAAACTAATTCCATTGCATATGCAAAAACACACTCATCAAGTCCAAATTCACCGAACACCCCTGGTCGAGCCCCACATGACTTCATAGTCACTACGAATCATACATCATCAGTGATGGGGGTCGGATTTCGTTGGCTAATGGACGCCAGTGTAGGCGACTCAGCTAAACCCTAATTCCAGAACCTAACCCTAAAAGTCCCAAGCCCTATACCTTATCAGCCCAAAAACTGAGAACCCTAATTTTTTTTGAAAAAACCCTACACCCTAATTCCAGACCTTAAGCCTAAAGCCTAAACCCTATCACCCCAAAAACTAAAAACCCTAATTTTTTTTAAAAAAAAACCTAAACCTTAAAAAAACCATAAACCTTAAAAATACCATAAACCCTTAAATACCTTGAACAATAACCTAAATACACTAAACCCTAACTCTAATCCCAAAATTTTAAAGACGAAATTGAACCCTAAATACCATAAACCCTAACCCTAAACCCTAAATAACACAATTAAGCCACAATCAATACATATTATGCACATAAATTAAAATAAAATCAAATAAAACACTAAATCAATTGAAAAAAATTAGGGTTTAGGGTTACCTTTTGAAATTTGGGGAAAGTTGAAGCCGAATTGAAGAAATCGACGCCTAAATGTCAAAAATCAAAGGAAATACGGGGGGAGGAAAGAGAAGAGAGAGAGGGAGGCTGAGAGGGAGTAGGGAGAGGGAGGCCGAGAGAGACAGAGAGAGTAGATGCATAGATGAGAAGAGAGAGGGGAGAGGAGATGTGAAGGAGAAGGGAGAGGGAGGCCGAGAGAGACAGGGAGAGGGGAGAGGAGATGCGAAGATGAGAGGAAGAAGAGAGGGGGCGAACAAATTCGTCGGGAGAGGAAGGCAGAGGGAGAGGGAGAACAGAGGGAAATGAGGGAAAAAATTTCGTTCGGGGGAGGGAGAAACGCGTCCCACAAGCGATTCATGTGGATGATTTGCAAAATAGCTATGAAACATGATACCCCCATTTTTGCCTGGGAATATTACCTGACATAATTCAAATGAAGAGGAGATTATGCACCACTAACGACGTAATCGAATGAACGGAGTAATACGAACGTAATTCATCTCTGATGCATTTTGGACTACCCCCCCTTAGTGTGCGCAAAGGAAAGTGTAGTGTAAAACACTTATTTGTGTTAGTGTGCATAATGGAAAGTCCAGTATAAAGTGTAGAGAGAATGTTTATTAATAAAATATTTTAATAGATCAAACTTTAAAAAAATTAAATTAACATTAGTTAATTAATTAAATATATTAATTAAACAAATGCTTATGTTTATAATATTAAAATTATAATCAAATGTTAATTTTTTAATATCTAAATATGAAATAGTTATATAAAAAGGATATTTTATTATATAAAGTTAATTTATTAATAATATAAAAAAATATTAATTTATTAACTAAATATATAAAAAGAAAAATAATTACAATTTCTCTGTGGGATGCGTGAGAGGATATCAGGATCTATCCTCCACTGACATCGACCATCTTTCCCTATAATCTCCACTCCCCTCTCTTTATATCCCAATTTCTTCGTTTGAAAACATTCTAATTAGTTTTAACTAGTACAAGCACGTTAGGACACTCAAATCTCCTCCGCCAACAGTAGTTATGTTCGATCATTTGACTCCCACACAATCTCTGCCACCATTAAAACCCATTTTCTGTTTCAATTTCAAGCTTGACAAGGTCTGGCATTTTGAGAATTTAGGTTGAACTCATCGACTGTTACAACAAATTCGTTTGCTTCAACTCTTTCTTATTTTAAGAACATCGACTATACTGTGACCCCCTTGCTTGTGCATGGACGGGTGGAAAACTATCAACTTCGGCGGGCTTCCAAGCTTCATTGAATCAGAGGAAGCAAATCCCAAACCCAGAAGGGCAAAAAAAAATAAAAAATAGGGGGAAGATCTGCGTGAAGAGTTTTGGAATCTCAATTTTTACCGAATCGAGCGAGAGAGGTTGTAGAGGAAGGGGGGGGGGGGGAGGGAAATTGCCGATGGTCGTTAGTGTCAAACAGTGTTGGGGATGGCAAGAGGAAGAGAGGTTCAACGAGTGATGTTGTCGAGGAGAGGTTGCAGGGGGGGGGGGGGGGGGGAGTGAAATCGCCGAAGGTCGCGAGAGAGAGCATAATTTTTTTTCTCCAGACTCCTTTTGATAGACTGATATAATTGAACGACTGAAAGTGAATTCACACATCAAATGGAGTGAATTCACTTTCACTCGGGTTATGAGTAAATGGAGTGAAAGTGACTTACCTAGTGAATTCACTTTCACTCCTAACTTGCAGAATGCATTAACGTATTTTTGTGCATTTACCTAGAGTAAGTGACTTAAAGAATGCACTAACATGGCTTATGTTAGTTTTCCATTTATGTTTCAATTTTTCTATTCTACGACTTATTTTTTAGTGTTTAACTTTGGGTCTAATTGAGACGAGGGCAGTTTAATTATAATTGGATTCTACTTTTTTCTCAATTATAAATAAATGCTCATTGTACTCAAATTACAATAAGGGGGGGGGGGGGGGGGGTTAGTCCAAAATGAAATTCACTTGAATTACTCCCGCATCACTCCATTCATTAGATTAGGTTGTTAGTGTTGAATGATTTCCACTTCATTTGAATCACGTCAGGTAATATTCTCAGGCAAAAATGGGAGAATTAAGTTTCATACCTATTTTGCGAGTCATCTTAATGAATCGCGTGCGGGATGCGTTTCTCCCTCCCCCCGAAGGAAACAAATTCCCTCATTTCTCTTCTATTTCCACTCTCCATCAGCCTTCCTCTCTTGACGAATTTTTTCGCCCCCTCTCTTCTTCCTCTCGTCTACACACTCCCTTCTCATTGTCTTTGCATCTCCTCTCCCCTCTCCTTTCTTCTCATCTACGCTTCTCCTCTCCCTCTCTCTCTCAGCCTCCCTCTCCCTTCTCGCTCTCACTCTTTGGTTCCCCCCCCCCCCCCCGCCCAATTTCCTTCGATTTTTGCCTAATTGTTGGATTTAGGGTTAGGGTTCAATTTCGTCTTGATAGGGTTTAATTTTGGGATTAGAGTTAGGGTTTGGGGCTTTTAGGCTTTTTAAGGTCTAGGGTTTAGCCTTTAGGTCTGGAATTAAGGTTTAGGGTTTTTTCAAAAGAATTTAAGGTTCTCAGTTTTTGGGGTGATAGGGTGTTAAGGATTTAGGGTTTAGGGTTTGGGGCTTTTAGGAGTTTTAAGGTCTAGGGTTTAGAGTTTAGGGTTTAGGGTTTTGGTTCTTTTTAATTTTTTAGGTTTCTCGATTAGGCTTTAGGGTTTGGGGTTTTTAGTCCAGTTCAAACAAGGTTGAGTCGCCTATACGGATGTCCATTAGCCAACGAAACCCGACACCCATCACTTACGATGTACGGTTCGTAATGACTGTCAAGTCATATGGGGCTCTACTAGGGGTGTTCGGTGAATTTGGACTTGATGAGTGTGTTTTAGCATTTTCTTAGTCATTTGCAATGGAATTAGTTTGATTAATTTTGAATTGTTTTAGAATGTTATTGAATATTTTTGAAGTGCTATGGAATGATCTTGCCATGTGGTGAGGAGATTTGGGTGTTATAAATATCTACCACATGATATATTTTATTTGTTGTTTGTGTTTAAGTTTGTTCGTAGGTACTATGACGGGTAATGGTTGTCTGATAAAAAAAATTTCCATGAGAACTTTTTTAAATTTTTTTTGGGTTCTCGATTTTTGGGGTGGGTTTAGGGTTTAGGGTTTGGGACATTTAGGGTTTTTAAGGTCTACGATTTTGCCTTTAGGTTTGGAATTAGGGTTTAGTGTTTTTTTTAAAAAAATCAGGTTCTCGATTTAGGGGTGATAGGGTTTAGGGTTTTTGTTTTTTTTTTAATTTTTTAGGGTTCTTGGTTAGGGTTTAGGGTTTAAGGTTTGCGGTGTTTTGTCCAATTCAAACAAGGCGGAGTCGCCTACATGAGCGTCCATTAGCCAACGAAACCCACCCCCATCATTGACGATGTACGATTCGTAGTGACTGTGAAGTTTTATGGGGCTCTACTAGGGGTGTTCGGTGAATTTGGACTTGATGAGTGTGTTTTTGCATTGTTCTAGTCATCTGCAATGGACTTAGATTGATTAGTTTTGAAATATTTTAGAATGTTGTTGAATATTTTTGAAGTGCTTTGGAATGATTTTGCCATGTGGTGAGGAGATTTGGGTGTTATAAATATCCTCCACATGGTATTTTTTATTTGTTGTTTGTGTTTATGTTTGTCTGTAGTTACTATTACGGGTAATGGTTGTCTGATAACAAAATTGTCCATGATGGGTTTTTTAATTTTTTTTGGGTTCTCGCTATTTGGGGTGATAAAGTTTAGGGTTTGGGACTTTTAGGGTTTTTAAGTTCTTCGATTTAGCCTTCAGGTATAATTAGAGTTTAGGATTTTTTTTTTAAATTTAGGATTCTCGGTTTAGGGGTGATAGGGTTTAGGGTTTTTGGTTGTTTTTAATTTATTAGGGTTCTCAGTTAGGGTTTAGGGTTTGAGGTGATAGGGTTTAGGGTTTGAGGTGATAGGGTTTAGGGTTTTGGTTTGAGGATAGGGTTTAGGGTTTCGGGTTTCGGGTGTTTAGTCCAGTTCAGACAAGGCTGAGTCACCTACACAGGTATCCATTTGCCCAAGAAACCCGACCCCCATCACTGACGATGTACGGTTCGTAGTGACTGCGAAGTCATATGAGGCTCTACCAGGGGTGTAGGATGAATTTGGACTTGATGAGTGTGTTTTTGTATTGTTCTAGTCATCTCCAATAGAATTATTTTAATTTATTTTGAATTTTTTTAGAATGTTGTTGAATATTGTTGATGTGCTATGAAATGATCTTGCCATATGGTGAGGAGATTTGGGTGTTATAAATATCCACCACATGGTATATTGTTTTTTGTTGTTTGTGTTTCCGTGTGACCCTAGTTACTACGACGGGTAATGGTTGTCTGATAATTTTTTTTTTCATGAGGGTCACCTCGGATTTAGATTATAAATGGCTAGAAGAAGATGACAAACTCCTCAATCATATGACCTTTGGACCTTCGAGGATGACTGCAAAATGCTCGATCTCTTGGTTGAGCAGGTTAATATGGAAAACAGGAAGCCCAATTGGGTTTGGAGCATGAGGTGTATTTGGAAAGTGTCAATAAATTCAATGAAGACGTAGCTAATAAAAAAACTATTGAGCAGCTCAAGAATTGACCAAGATCTTGGAAGAAAACTTATCAAATAGTTACGAGTTGTCTCAACACTAGTAGGTTCGGCTAGGATGCAACCACACACCCTTATTGCATGTTATTCTGTATGGCAAGATTACATCAAGGTCACTAAATTATGATGTATTGTAAAACATCATGTATGTTTTCCGCATTACTAGAACTCTTTTCCAAGCTGTCTAAATAATGTTTTATTCTTGTAGGAGTATAAAGATGTTGAAAAGTATAGACAACAAGGCCACCCCCTTTATGACAAATTGACTTTGGTAGTGGGAAATTTAATAGCCACAGGGACAGTAAGTCAAACTAGCATAGACGTGTGCAATGATGTCCACCATGAGGAAGAAAACTCACCCTTGGACATGCTCGAGGATGTCGATTTAGGTAGAGATACTCCATCACCATTCTTTACAAAAAATGCGTTCGCACCAGATCAGTCTCGAAGCGGTAACCTGTCAACTTCAAGTCGTCGTAGAAAGAGACCGAAAATGTTCACTGATAACACTTTCATGTTTCTTGATACAATGAAAGTTATTACCACGGTATTGTGTGATGTTATGAAACTTGAAGATGGTAAAGTCAAAGAGAATTGGTTTGAAGCCCTCACAGAAATCTCGGACCTTTCGATACAGTTGAAGTTTCGCTCTCCTGAATGGTTGAATACGAAAATTAAGAGGGACATGTTTACGAAGTTGACACTGGAAGAGCGGCTCCAGTGGCTTAAATATTGTTCTGGTGAAATTTAGTAATTATTTTTAAGTAAACTATCTACTTTGGGACGATTGCTATGAATTTTAATTATGTTTTTTTTTAATTATGACGTTATAAGACTTATCATTGCTAGATTATGAATGTCATTATGGTTAAGATTTGGGTTTTCATAATTGTTGTGTTCTTATTGTGTGGATGAATATTATGGATGTGTGATTGGATATGATTGTGTAAAGGTGTGATTGAAAATAGGTTATGATTGAGAATAAAAGTATGTTTTTGTGTTTATGACTTTTAGGAAGAATCAAGAATTATTTTTATAGTCATCATTGTGCTTGTGGTGATTGTATTTGCAGGTTTCCAGCGACATAAGAAAGACAAAAAAAGGATTGTAAGTATGATAACATTCACTTGTGTTTTGTACATCATGGGAAGATACTATCTCAACCATAGGAATAGACGTGCACTACGTCCTTGTGGGATTGGTGGTCCGATTTTTTTGCAAAAGGCATAAGCGAAATCACCTATTAAATTTTGAAAACTTTACAGGATGAATCAAATTGTGTTTCATAAATTGGCAGAGATACTTTATAGTAAATGATTTTTATCACCCACAAATACCATCTCAGTGGAAGAACAACCTCCATATTTTCTCCTAATTGTTGGTCAACAACAATCCTATAGTGTCACAATAGAGATGTTTGATAGATCAAACTGGACCATAAGTAGGTATTTCAATAGGGTGTTGAATGTTATTGTCAAACTTCAGTCTGATTACATCAAACGGCCTTCAGAATGCACTCACCCGAAGGTTTTGAAACAATCTAATGTTTTATCCATATTTTAAGGTAACATCGGCCTCTAATGAACAATTTTAGATCAATATACATAGTTGCTTTGTATTAATCGAAATGATATAATTAGGATTGTATTGGGGCTATTGATGAAACTCATATAAAAGCAAACATCCCACTTGAAGAACAACAAAGGTTCTGCAACAGAAAGGGCTATCTCTCACAAAACGTGATGGCAACATGTACATTTGACATGCAATTCACTTATGTATTTGCTGGATAAGAGAGATCAACAGATGATTCTCGTGTACTGAAGGATACATTGACTCGCCGAGATAGAATCTTTGTATCTTAAGGTAAATAATATATTTTTATGTAGTAATTTTTTTTCTATTTTATCTTCAATTATCTTAGGTGGAATATATTTTGTATTTTAGTAAATATTATCTAGTTGATGTTGGTTATGCAAATATGCCAGGATTTTTGGCTCCATATCGAGGAACTCGTTATCATATACACGAATTTGGAGACAACCTTCCTAGAAATGATAAAGAGTTATTCAACCGAAGGCACTCATATTTGAGGAATACTATTAAACGAACTTTTTGTGCTTTAATAGCTCGATTTCAAATGTTAAAAGGTGCTCCTCCGTTTTCTTATAAGATCCAGATAAAAATTGTAATAGCTTGTTGCATATTACATAATTATATACGTAAAGAGGATTACAATGATATGTTTGAATTGGAAGATGATAATTCGGATGATGAGCTTGGCGAAAGAGGTGATGAGGTCCGATTAGCAGGTGTAAATGAGGATGAAGATAACGATGATAGCGATGATCTTGTGGATGGAGACAACCTATCAACAAACATGCAGAGGCGGCGTGCATTAAAATTCACAAGAGCCGCACAATTTCGAGATGCCATAGCGACTAGCTTGTGAAGTTATCATTGATGGTTGTATCTTATTGTTTTTGAACATGTATGTTGTCGTTTGTATGTACTAAACTAGTATGTTGATGATTTTAAATGCACGAACTCGTTGTTATATTCCAAGGCATAAACATTTGATTTTATGCTGTAAATTGTGGACTATTACGAGTAACTCGATTCATTTTCAAGCATGTTTTTTTAATTTGTTATTAATAATTTATCCTAGTTTGTTAATAAAATAATCTATATATTTATTTATTATATTCGTTAATGTTATTACTATATTAAATTATAAATTTAAGACTGGTAATTAAAATATTATTAAATATAACATTGATCAATTATTTTGGGTTAATTATCTCATTTTTATAATTATTTAAAATAATTATTTTGATTTTATAAAAATATATTATTAATTATGTAAAAATTTCATATTCTGTTATTAATAAAATAATTTTTTATTTATTCTGTTCAATTAAATAATTTATTCATTAATTATATTCAATTTTATTTTTTTTACTTTTTTTTTAAAATTTTTTATAATTTATTCTAGTCACACGTAATTAGTATATTAATTTATAATACATTGTAATAATTAATTGGTTTAATTATCCAATTTCTATAATTAATTAAACCAATGGTTTTATATTTTGTGTCAATATATTATTAATTAATAATAAGAAAAAAATATATTATATCATTGATAAATTAATATATTTATTGATTTATTACTGTTTTAAATTAGTTAGTTTTAATGTTAAAATATATCTTATGTTATTAAAAAAATTATTTATTTATTATATTCTCTTATGTTATTTTTTACTTTTAGTTATTTATTTTTTATAATTTATTCTAGTAACATGTAATTATTGTATTAATTTATAATAAACTGTAATCATTAAGTAATATAATATAGTTTTTTATTAATTAGGATATCAATATATTTTAATAATACACGTTAAATCACTTATAAGTGTAGTAACCATATTTATTTTGGTTAATTATCTGTTTAGGTATATGTTCTATTTAAGTATATTATAAAAGGTTACTAATTTTTTTGTTTATATCATATTTTTCATTTGGGGCACTAATACTGGCATCTGCTTTCCGGTGCACTTGAACTCGTTTACACTAACACCCAAGGATGATTTGAAGTTGAATCAATTCATTTAAGATGAATTAAAATATTCACTTCATTTCAAGTTCATTATGGACAAACCCCCTTAAGTTAGTGAAAAATTTCTCTTTCCCATAAATTCAACAATTATACTCAAAGTACTTAATTTGAAACTTTTATTTGCAATTCACCCTCTTTTTGAGACACATTGACACATAAAAAATTTAGTTAGAGTCGATGCTAATAAGACAAAGTAAATGATTTTGTTTATACATAAAATCAAAGTGAAAATCCACTATTATAAATATGATTTCATTTTCTCCAATTTAACCCTCAAATATTTGAAGTAAAAAGGTTAAATATTCTTTTTTTTCTTTTATTACCCTTTCCACCACACACTCGCATAAAATAATTAGGTGTCTAAATAAAGAAGACCACCTTAAAACGAATCTCCATTTTCATCGAACAATAAAAGTTTAAAAAAATCTAATGTGTTGCACCAACCCATAGAATCTTCTTTTCATAAGGAATAAAAAACAGAAAAATGGAAGAACATCTCCGACAAGGGTCAAAGCGTTATCATGAGGAGGCTGGAAATCCAGGTGCATCCTCCGTTAATGCCATGGGCAAGAGCATTAACTCTAGGGCCAGAGATGCTGCTTGAATATACGGATACATTCACAAATTCTTTCCAGTATGTCATGAATTCCGCCATTTAAAGGTGGAAGCAGGGAGAGGAGTTGTCCCCGTCCCAGCCCTATCAACAGTTGTCAGCACTGTGAGTCCATCGGTTCCCATTATGAAATCTGCTAATGGCTTTGTCCGCTCCGACCGCTTTTCTTTATCAAGACATTCCAAGTGTTACTTTGATCAATGATCTTAATCCTATGCTCCATATGTTAGATGAGTTCGACTTCATGTGATTATCCTGTGTCATTGACAGAAACTCATTCAGAGAAGCAAAATCGATCATTGCATCAAGTAAACTTCCAGTCATTTTTTTTTAATGTAAAATAACTAATGGATTATTTATCACAATAAGATTTTCCCCAGAAATACAGGAAGCGGAAAATGATCACTGGCCGCAAGAATTGATGCTTAAGCTCTCCGTTTTTTAAAAGCTAACGAGCTGGTGCTAATCTGCCATTTGTAAGTAGGAGAGCTAAAAGAGAAAGGTCAAAAGCAGCGGGCATCATTGCGAGGAGGGAATTGTTGATTACTTGATTTTACCCTTTCTCTTTCTCTTTTTTGTTTTTTTTGTTTGTTCGGTCAAAAAGATGATTTTACATTTTCAACAAAATGCCTGAGAGAACATTCTCATGATCTCATCCGTCGTTAATAAGAAAAAAAAGATAATCCATGGGTACAGATTGACACAGATGGGTAACGTAGAGGACACATCTCCCAGCTCTCATGGCTGCTATCATATTTGTCATTCGATTAACATCCATCACTCTGCGTGCCACCCGTCTCTACACAGCGTTGTCTGAATGATGATCGAACTTGGTATTTCCTTGACTTCCATTAAACCCCCTTTACGAATTAGTTTTTAAGTAGCATAATCTGCACGGTATTATGCAATTAAAGCAAGCTTCTACGATTGTCTGCAGGGGATGCAGGATCACTCAACCGTCTATTAAAGATTGAACTGTTCCATGTAGAATTTGTCGAAGCATTTCTCTTGTCTGGACGTGTTTTTTTATCTCTGTTTTTCTGTTTGTTTGCAAATAATGGTGTTACTAAGCTTAATTTGTCATCGAGCTTCCCGGACCTTATGGGCAGAAAGGTGGCTGGCTGGACTCTGGAGCCCTGAGCGACACGGAGACTCCAGGCTCGGTCGTTTTCACGAGTGTTGGGGCCCTAACCTGTATTAAATACCGAAGAAGATGTGGCACTTTACAGACAGCAGTAGTTCAGAAAGAGAAAACGACTTGCAGCTGCTTCCCTCTTGGCTCCAGTGCTACTTCTACGTTCTAGTCGCCACCCAGTGCTCACTAATCGCCACCCTCGTCAGCGCTTCGTTCACAAAATCCTGGGTGTCATTCACTGTTTCTTCCGTTTGGCTTTTGCTCAACTGTGATCTCTAAGACCCCTCGTCGGTGCTTCTCTTTCTCTATCTGGGTCAGCTTTTCCGCCGATTTTCCCCTTCAGCTTTACCTCTCGACTGTGATCTCTAGAACCACTCAACTCGCATCGGGAAGCCTTTTCTTGAGTTCCGACAAATCTCTGATTAGCTGAAATTTTAACCTGATTTTCTTTTTCGAGCTTGATTTCCGCTCACTCTACCAACTTTACAGTGTGCCGCCTGCCTCAGATCTGTAATTGAGAATGGTCAAAATGAAGAAATGGGAGCAAGTCTTCTAGGAGCGGCTAATAAGGAAGGGGAATTTTAGCAACAATGGAAACTCGCATGAAGAAATACAGGCAGGCGAGTCCGGAGAGGGCACGAGTACGGACGGAACCGTCATCCAAGCCACAGACTAGAAAAGTCCCCGTGGTTTACTATCTCTGCCGGAATCGCAATCTTGAGCATCCTCATTTTATTGAAGTCCCTCTCTCCTCCCCTGAAGGTCTCTACTTGAGAGGTAGTAAAACCAGACTGCATCTCTTCTCTTATCGAAAAATTCGAAGTTTGCCATTTTTACTATTTTCTAATAATTCTATATTTTCTTCGAAGATGTGATTGATCGTCTCAATGTTCTCCGTGGGAAGGGCATGCCTGCCATGTATTCCTGGTCTTGTAAAAGGTCGAAATACTAAACGCCCTGAGCGAATCTAAACCTTTACATTGTGTCTAACTTCTATTAATTTGCTTTGTTTCTTGTGCTGTTTGTTCTGCTGAACCAGAAGCTACAAGAACGGGTTTGTCTGGCACGATCTGTCTGAAGTTGATCTGATTCTTCCTGCCCATGGCAATGAATATGTTCTCAAGGGTTCAGAACTCGTTGAAGAATCTCCTCCAGGTATGCCTTAGCTCAGTTCGCAGCGCAAAGAGAAGCCCAATGTCTCCATTTCGAATAAGAATTTTTTAGTCTCTATTACTTCGCCCATACTTTTGAGCTCAAAATCTGATATTTTTCACTTCCTTTTTGCGCTAGAACGTTTGCATCAAAATAGCGGCATAAAATTGCAAAATCAGAAGTCTTTGCCGGAACCTGCCTCCTCTGGAAGCCAAGAGACTTCCTCTTCATCATCAAGCACCATTGAAAGATCTAACAGATTTCCTCAAGAAGAGAATCTTTCACAGATTTCTAGCCGGCCAAGTTCCTGTGAAATATCACCAGAGTCAAGAACCGCAAAAGATAAAGACCCATCATGGAGTGGCTCCTTAAGCTTGACAGAGTATAAGGTTTACAAGGTCGACAGAGCAGCTGACGCTTCAACACAAACCGACGACAGAGGAAGAAGAGGCCGGAATAGAGATACCTGTACAAGGGGTGTCTCCACCGATGAGCTCTCTGATCTAGACTATCAAGAGAATCGCCAGAGTAGGATCCCACAGAAAGAGAACGCTGAACTCAACCGGGAAGAAATTTCACCACCGCCGTCTTCTTCCAGCACTTCCTCTGGCGGGAAACCAGACACCTTGGAATCTTTAATTAGAGCTGATGTTAACAAGATCAACAGCTTCAGGATAGTTGAGGAGGAACAAGTTCGGGACCTGTCACATACTAAGCTCAAAGCCTCTAATGTTCTGATGCAATTAATTTCCTGTGGGTCAATTACCGTAAAGGATCATCACAGTTTTGGGATTATTCCGACTTACAGGCCTAGGTTTATGCAAACCAGTTTTGCTTCACCAATGTTTTCCGGTTCCATGATCCTAGGAGACCTTGATTGCTTCTCCGAAAACTCTAGGCTGATGGGAGTGAAATTGGAAGACAAAGAGTATTTTAGCGGGAGCTTGATTGAAACTAAGAAACACAAGGAGGGAGAAGGAGAAGGTTATCCAGTTCTTAAGCGCTCATCCTCTTATAATGCTGACAGGTGATTTGACTAATTCTCGATGTGCCTTCAGACGTTATATTCTAAACTACATGATGATACTGCACGACCAATTGTAGTCTTAATTTTTTCTCTGAAAGTTTTTTAATTCTTTCATTGCTTTAATGGCTACAAATTAAATTGATACGGCTTATTCTTCTAAAAGCCATAATCACTTTGATGAAAATGGTGTTGACTCTGTTTACCATTCTTCTTGATGGCTCTTATCTTTCTGACATTTTTGTCCATTTGATATCTGAGTGGCTTATCCTTCTGAATCAGATAATTGCATTCTGTCAAGAACGTTTGGATTCTCTATGATTAGGCTGTGTTAAAAATTCATTTCATTTGCTCTTTTTTGGAAGTGCCCTGCATTTTAGGGAGCAAGAACTAATCAAACTTGGGAAATGGTTTTGAGCTGTGGCTAATGTTTTCCATTCTAGTATGAACTATGGGAAGGTGAAATTTTCCCTTATATTTGGCTGCCTTTGTGGGTATTCTGTTTTGTTCTGATAACTTGTTGATTGATCTCTATGGCTGGTGAGGCCTTTAATGTTGAAGGATTTAGTTATTTTGGGAAGCTAGCTTGTTTGAGGGAGATAAGAATTCTAGTCTCATCATCTCATCTTTCAAGAATTTTGGTTACAGAGTTGGTGTTTCGCCTGAATCAGGTTAAAGATAGCTTTAATTTTTCGTGATCTGGTTGGCATTTTCTTTCTAGATGATATGTCACTCCCATTGTCCTGGTAACTAATTAGGCCAAAACAAATATATAGGACATGCAAATTGTCTGATACAACAGAATATAGAGAGAAGGAAGAGGATTCGATTCGCAGCAGGTGCATCCCTCTAACGATCAAAGGCTCATTCAACAAACATTTGAGGAATGAGCCATTAAGGTCACCTCTATCAGACGCACCAAGGGTTTCTTCGGAGGAGCCTGCTTGCTCGCAGGGGATGTCTGCCCCCGGTGACAGTAAAAGGATCACAGATCCTTGTAATGTGAAGAGATTGTCAAAGAGACTAGATGCAGGCAAAGAAGAGAAATTGATCAAGATAGAAGAAAGTTAAGTTTCAGGTTTCAAGAGGTTCTTCTGTTTAAAAATTGCCAGCAGCTTTTTTCCTCACCCCCTGCTGACAGAGGTTGTGTTACTTCTTGCAGACTTGCTTCTGGAGCTCGGGTTATAATCCAATCGAAACCTTCATGCGATGATAGTGAAGGAAGCTCTAGCTCTTGATGGAGCTGGCTATTAACCTGTCCTTTTACTTATTGTGTGCAGCCAGAGTTACTCTCTTCCCTTGTGTAGACGATAAGAAATTGCATTCTAGTGTATTCTAACTATTATATTCCTGTAAAGTTTGGCTGTGGATTGCGTTTGAATCGGGCTTAAAATATACAGGAAGTTTTCTCTTGCTTTTGTCCATTGGTAACTCTAGTATTGGTTTTGGATTGCAATTACGGAAGGTAATTCGGTTTCTGGCCGTATCATAATAGTGAAGATTGCAGGAAAGAATCGCGGCTACCGTTTGTACAAATTAAAATATCCAGCATGTCTGCAGCATATGAAAAAAACAATCTTCACTTGTCATGTGAATTATTGACAACTTGATCTGATAGAATTTATATTTTTCGATGATTTTATTATGTACACCAATTGCATAATTCATATGGAAATCAAATCAAATCAACAGAAATGGTTATCTTTAATTGATATCAGATCGATCTTCTGAGATTTAAGGCTATTTTCAATACTCCCCCTCAAGTTGGACTGTATGTTAATGATACCCAATTTGTCGAGTAATGCCTCAAATTGGGATGAATTTAATGCCTTAGTGAATAAGTCTACAGTGTAGTTGTTGGTTCGTATATGAGCTATCTTAATCATCCCTTCTTGAATCCTTTTCATGAACTAAGAGACAATCAATTTCGATGTGCTTGGTTCACTAATGAAAAACCGGATTTGAGGTTATGTGTAGAGTAGTTTGCTTGTCACAATACAACATGACTGACTGAGTATGTTCGATTTCCAAGTCCTTCAAAATGTTCTTCAACTAGGTAATTTCACAACATGTAATAGCCATAAAATGTACTTTGCCTTGGCAATTGATCGAGCCGTTGTTTTTTGCTTCTTTGTTTTCCAGGAAATGGGTAATTGTCCAAGGAATATACAATACCACGTTACTGACCTTATTGTATCCCTGCAGCAAGCCTAATCTGCATCATAAAATGCATTTAATTGGAGTGTGTTTGTGGAGGATAATAGAATACCCTATCCTGGAGTTTGTTTCAAATATCGAAGGACTTTATGTGTTGCCTCAAGATGTGGTGTACGTGGTTTTTCCATAAATTGGCTTAGAATATGGACGGTGTAAACCAATGGTCTAATAATGGTTAAGTAGATCAATCTTCCCCCAAGACGCCTATATGATGAAGGATCATTGAAAAGTTTATCATTGAATTGTGTAAGAGCCAAGTTTTGCTCCATTGAGAACCTTGTAAGTTTTGCTCCTAGAAATCGGACATCTTCTAATATCTCTGAGGCATATTTCCTTTGAGAGAGAGAAATTACCTTGAAAAACCTTGCTATTTCTATGCCCAAAAAGTATTTGAGCTGACCAAAATCCTTAAGTTGAACTGCTTGGATAACAACTATTTGACATCTTCAATTTATTGCAGATTATTACCTGCCAAAACCACGTCATCAACATGCACAAGTATTGCTGTAAAATTGCCTTTGTGGGATTGGACGAATAAAGAATAATCTGTCTTTGATTGATGAGATCCAATAGTCTTGAGGACAGCGGAAAACTTCAAAAACCATTGTCTATAAGCTTATTTCAATCCGTATATGGACTTATTGAGTTTGCACACTTCAGTCCCCCCTTTCATCCAAAATCGAGAGGAAGGGACATGTATACATCTTCATCAAGATCACCATGTAAGAATGCATTGTTGACATCGAGTTGGTGAAGATGTTATCTTTGAATAGCGGAATTACTCAGTAGGACATGTACAATAACCATTTTGGCAATGGGGATGAACGTCTCTTGATAATCGAGTCATTCAACCTGGTTGTATCCTTTGACGACTAAGCGAGCTTTGTAACACTCGATGGTGCCATCAGATTCGAGTTTTACTTTGTATACCCATTTACATCCAATGGCTTTCTTGCCAGGTGGAAGAGAGATGAGTGTCCATGTGTGGTTGGCTTGTAGTGTTTGAATTTCATCATGCATGGCTTGACGCCATTTAAGATCCCTCATGGCTTGTAAGAAAATAGTTGGTTCTTTGGTAAAAACTTTATGAGAGGTGGATAACCGGGCATAAGAAAGAACTTGAGAGAGCGCATAAAGTGTACCTGATGTGGTAACCATGTTGGAGGCAGATGATTGTTTAGGTCGTGACGATAGGGTCACTTCCACATGAAAATTTTGAAGGAAGCTACGTCGCTTCCACATGAAAATTCTGAAGGAAGCTAGGTCGCTTAATTGGTTTGGTAGAGAAGCGATGAGTAGGGGGTGGCATGGGAGTGGGAGAAGGTATGTGGGGTGAAGAAGCAGTATCAACATTTGTAATTTCATGATTTTCTGGCTGAGTAGGGTTGTTTGGTATATGATCATCATGAAAAACATATATTATGGGAGGAGGAATCATGAGATTTTTATTCGTAGAAAATATGTTTAAGAGGGAATTTTTGTTCAAAGAAAGTAACATCTCGAGAGAAAAACACTTTATATAGTACAATATCATATACTCTATATCCTTTTTATCCATAAGGATACCCAACAAAAAATACAACAGATGACATGCATATCAAATTTGGAAGGCTTGTGGGCATGAGTGGAGACAAAACATAGACATCCAAATACTCGTAAATGTGAGTAAGTGGGTAAAGTATTAAATAACTGTTCATAAAGTGTTTTACCTTGCAAAATTGGGGTAGGTGTCTGATTTATGAGATAAACAACTGTTAAAATGGCATCCCCCCAAAAATCTTTTAGGAAAATGGGTTTGAAAAAGCAACGCTCGGGCCCTATTTAGTAGGTGTTGATGTCTGCATTCCACTACCCCATTTTGTTCCGGGGTGTGAACACAACTTGTTTGGTGGACAATGCCTTTGGACAAGTAATAATTCACAAGAGTAAATTCAGAGCCATTATCACTACACACAACAAACTGGGTTTTTACCATACTAATGAAATTAGTTAGGTGAGTTTGAGTTTCAGATTTGTGGCACATCAAATAAATCCATGTGCATCTGGTAAAGTCATCAACTATGGTGAGGAAATATTGGACCCCAAAAATAGATGCAATTTGGTAACCCCCCTATATATCAACATGTAATATTTCAAAAGGTGATTTGCTAGATATTGTCCTCAAAGAAAATGGCAATATAGTTTGTTTAACTAATGGACAAATCATACAATTGTATGAACTACAAGATTTTAAAAGGAAATGAAACAAATACTTTATTTGAAGGATGTCCGAGACGTTGATGCCAAATACCAGATGAGAATGGACAAAATAATAAGAAGATTTTTGTGGTTGATCAAGGTAGTAGAGACTCGTCCGTTCAGTTCCCGTCCCAATCATTTTTCCCGTAGGTCCTGTATGACACAAAAATGGTTAAGGAACACGGTGATGCAAAGAGAATGAGAAATAAGCTTACCTATGGAAATGAGGTTTAATTTGAAAATTGGGACACATAAAACATTATGAAGAACCAAACTAGAAGATAAAACCACTTGACCAATATGGGTAACATTGGCACCAGAACGATCTGGTAATTCCACGATGTTGTTCGTAACAACTTTCCAAATGTAAGTAATTCAGGACATCAAACAATATGATCAGTGGCTCTACTATCGAGGATCCATGTGGCTTGCTTATTTTGAGAGAATAAGTAAAGGATTTTACCTTAAAGGTCTTCATGGGTTGAGGAGTTACCTACATAATTTGCCATAGAGGACTTGTTATTACTGAGCATGTGTAGGTTTTGTTGGTATTGCTCCTGAGTAAAAAGGAAGGAGTTGAAGACGGTCTTCTTCTCTGTGTGCATATTAGATTGTGCATTCTTGAGTTTGCGACAAAAATCAATTATGTGACCCTTCCATCTGCAATAAGTGTACTTCAAATGTGCCCAACAATTTGCAGTGTCGTGACTGTCTTTATTACATTTTGTACAAACACCTTTGCTGGAAATTCTGATTGCAAAGGTTGCTGCTTTAGGTTGAACTATGCTCCTTTTATCAAATACATTTTTTTGTCGTTCATGTTTGATCACAAGGGAATAAACCTTGCCAATCTTAGGCAAAGGGTCCATGGTCAATATCTGTCCATGGATTGGAGTAAAAAATTTAGTTAATCCCATGAGAAACTTAATGATTTTCTGTGTTTCTCTATAAGAAGGTTCCTCTTTCATAGTTCCACAACTACAGTGTGAGATATGACAAAGAACATCTCTCTCGTTCCACAATCCTTTGAGCTTCGTGAAATAAGAACTAACTGACAAATTATGTTGTACACAATCATGTATCTCATTCTCAATATGAAATAATTGAACGTTGTTTACCAGAGAAAAGCGTTCATATAGTCCATTCCAAATTGTTCGTGCTCTATCACAATAGAACACGCTTATCGCAATATCATTGGAAATTGAACTCAATAACCAGGTTCTGACAAGGTTGTCACAACGAATCCACTGTTGCAATTCATCGTCGGCATCCCTGTTTGAGCGCTTTAGTGATCCATCAATAAAACCATATTTGTTTTGTACGGTTAAAACTATAGTCATGGAATGACTCCATGTGCTATAATTCTCCTCAATGAAGAGTTGTGGTACAAGAACTAACCCAGGCTGATTTGAATGGTGAAGATAAAAAGGGTGATTATGATGAGTAAGGTTGGATGACATGCTTGCTATATCGTTGTTGAAAGATAACGGTATTAAGCAATATAACGGATCAGCATGGAACTAAGACCCAACTTTTGTTTGGGATGTGTGACCGTTTTTCGGGTTGCACATGTAGGGCCAGAGTACAACGCCTCGGCATGTGCACAGAGCGGGACCTTGGAACTCGCTGTGTCTGTTTTAACTAGGGGTGGCTTCGAACCAATCCGGCTCGCGAGCGGCTCGAGTTCGGCTCGGTGTTGGCTCGGTTCGATTCTTTATCTCTCGAGCTCCGAAATCGGCTCGTTTAAATTAATGAGTCGAGCTCAACCGAAGCCAGGTTCGGTTCGTCGGCTTGCGAGCCGGCTCGAGGTGAGTCGAGATCGGTATTGGATCGGGATCGGTATTGGATCGGGATCGGGAGCGGGAGTGTGAGCCAGAGTGAGGGGGGAAATTTTTTTCCTCCCCTCGTCACCGTCGAGCCACTCCCATCGGCTATTGTCGCCGCCTCTACCGCCGTCGACAGCTGCTTGCCGACCGCCTCTGAGGCTGTCCGTTCGATTTCTTCCTCTCCTCGCCGTCGCCGCCATTTCCGTCACCGCCGCTTCCATCGCCACCGCCTCCATCACAACCGTCATCCCCGACGATAGGTCCTCCCCCAACGCCGTAACCCCCTTCCCTCCTCGTCGTCTCGGCGGAAAACCAGAACCAGGGAAGAAATTATCTCCCCCCTCCCCCGCGCGAAAATGATTTCGCACGTGCAAAATCATAAAGCAAAAAAAAAAAAAAAAAAAAAAAATCCTTAAACTCTCCTTCCTCATTGCTTTTGAAAAAAATTAAAAATACATTTTATAGAAATAAGTTTCTATGAACTATTAGTGTCTCATTTTTTTTAAAATATTTTTATAATTGAAAATTCATATTAAAAATCATATAATTTTCTAAGTAAGATTTTCCTACCAAGATGGGGTAGAAAACTGTATAAATTTTTTTGAATAAATATTTATGCTGTAATACTTTTAGCATGAAGCAATTTCCATTGCAATTTTGCGTTTGACATTTTATTTGATTAAAAATTTATCGATAAGTATAATAATATATTAGATTGATTATTAATTTTTATTTATTTCCCTAGAAGATGCAATAAAAGGTCCATTTAGCTTTCCTAAGAAAATATTAAAATATTTTTTGTAGTTTTCTAATAAGTCACTAAAAGTAATAGGATTTTATTTAAAAATATTTTGGGGAATGTGTATCATAGGAAAAATATTTTTAGTTTTTCCTAGAATATAAATTTTCATCTAGGGGCACTAAGGAAGCCATAGTAAATTTATAGCTAGATTCAAAAATTAAAAAACAAGCTAGACAACAATTGTGAGTAAAAAAGATTAATATTGATGCATTTTAATCCATTATTGAAATTCAATCCCGAAATTCCCCTATCATTCTTTTTTTTTTTAAATATATGCATAGTTTTGTATATAATTTATTCGAAACCTCCCCTACGTGCGAGATCATAAACAAGGGAAAAAAAAAACTCTTTGTCCCTTCCTCATGACTCTTGAAGAAATTGAAAAAATATTTTAGTAGAAATACGTTTCTATAGACTATTAGTGGTTTTTTCAATAAATTTTGAAAAAATATTTTTAGTAGAAATATAGGGACCATTAGTGCCTCATGTTTTTTAAAAATATTTTTCTAATTATAAATTCTTGTTAAAAAATCATATAATTTTCTAAGTAAGATTTTCTTGCCAAGACGGGTAAGAAAACCGTATAGAAAATTTTTGAATAAGTATTTGACAATTGATGATATAATAATTTTAGCATGAGGCAATTTTCATAGCAATTTTGTGTTTGACATTATATTTGATTAAAAATTTATCAATAAGTATAATAATATATTAGATTAATTATTAATTTTTATTTATTTCCTTCGAAAAGGCAATAAGAGGTCCATTTAACTTTCCTAAGAAAAATTTAAAATATTTCTTGTAATTTTCTAGTAAGTCTCTAATAGTAATAGGATTTTATTTAAAGGATTTATAGTTTTATTTGGGTGATTGTAAATTGATAGTGATATTTCATTTAATTTTGTTGTGTTTGATTATTTTATGGAGTTTATTCATAATGTTATGCAATGTATGGAGTGTTTAGACTATTTTATGGAGTGTATAAACAATTTCATGGAGTATTTATGAAATGTATAGAAAATTTTATGGAGTGTTTATGCAGGTATTATGTATATAGATTATGCCCAATTTTAAGTAGAGGTCATACCGAATTTTATATAAGTATTATATACATAGATTATGCTCAATTTTAAGTAGAGGTCATGCCCAATCTTATATATGTATTATATATATATATATAGAGAGAGAGAGAGGTTATGCGCAATTTTATGGAAATATATACATAATTATATATATATATATTTTTTAAAAATTTAAATGTATGTTAAAGCTGGGGTCACATACGGAGGTTCGGGTAAGGAAACTACTGGATATGGGGCACGTGCAAATATATGAAATCAGATAAAAAATAAGCGTTACGATCGAGGTGGCGTTGTGATGGAGGTATGCCACCGGATTGCGGTCCAACCGGGCGACGGTATAGGGGTACTAGAAGGCCACCGGGAAAGACCGGCAGGTGATTGACGTCCGGAGTCGGAGGCCACGGCGAATCGTCGGATTATAAAATCCTTCGGTGCAGATGGCTGTTGTGAATCGAAATTCGAACGAGACGCTTCGGCGTCTGTGTTTTGCGGAGAAGGGAAAAGAAATCCTTCCTTGTTGACGGCATCCACCAGTTGGAAACATAGGAGGCCACACGGTGAAAAAGAATCCTTGCCGGCAAAAAAAATCTGGAAACGCTGAGTCTCTGTTTACCGACGATTTCAGGATCGACAGGTAAGCTCTGATACCATGATATAATTTGTATTTTCCGATGATTTTATTATATACACGGATTATATATTTATACACATATGAAAATCAAATGGAATCAATAGAGATATTTATCTTGAACTGAACTCCGATGGATGTTCATCGATCTTCAGGGAGTTAAAAGGCTGTCTTCGACGTGATAACTGTGAATTCTGTTGTTAACTGCGCAATAGTCTGCAAGAGGAAGAGCAGGACAGCAGGATTTGGGGCTCTTTGATGTGACCACAACATCTCCTTTCCCATCCCATGACAGAACTTCAAGCAAATAATGGTCTGTAGTACTCTTGCAGAGGGAGTACCCGCGGGGAGCTCTCTTGGTAGATCAATTATCGTGAAAAGACTCGTCTGGAAAACGAAAAGAGAAACTGGAAAGTGTATAAAGTGAAGAGAGAAAGAGGAAGAGTCGGAAGTGCTGGTCCAGCGGCAATGGTCCAACGGAGAAGGGCAAAAAGAAGGAAATAAAATGATTTTTTTAGATGGATAGAAATAATTCATTAATATACTACATGATGTAAGTCATTTCTAACATCTGCCCCATATTGAAATACATTGGTAGCCGCTAATATAGACGAAATTGCATCATTCATTGAAAAAATGTTGAATACTAGTTATAGCGGTTGGGGAAGACGAAATCGCATCATCTGGTGAAGAGATGTGAAAAAGCAACGGTACTGGTAGCAGATGGGGTAGACGGAATCGCATTGTCCGGTGAATAGATGTAAAAGAACGATGATACTGGTAACGGGTGGGGCAGACGGAATTATATTGTCCAGTGAAGAGATATAAAAGAGCAATGACATCGGTGGTGGTTAGGGTAGACAAAATCGCAAGTGAATCGTCTGGGTGGTTCAGCTTGGGTGGGTACTGCAGAGTGTGAGTTACATGTGCAAAAGTAAAAGAAGTGAAAAAAGAAAAAAAAAATTCGAAGGATAACAGATGTAGAAGATCAATATACTTTGATACTATATTAATGGTATTAATGTTGAACTGAATCACACCTTTATAATTGAGTAAAGGTGAAATTTATATAATTTAGAATAAATAAGATAACCTTTACCTTATAAAATAAAGGCATGAAATCCAATGGGATCTTGTTTGTTATCCCTTGTCAATAAATACATATATACATATGGTATATTAGATTAGTACGAGAATGACAGAATGTCATATAAACAGGTTGATTACAGCTGATGCACAACCGGAGGATAAAGCTGCTGTTTTCACCGTTGTACTTCTGATTGGATTCTTTTATTTTCTCCTAATGTTCGGTAACAGGCGAAGTGGGCCGTGGGAAATGTGAAAGGAAATTGGAAAGCAGAATTTTAAATAGTTTCCTTCCTGTGGCCAGACTGTTTTTGGAAATGCGAAAGTGGAGCAAGTCTTAAAGACAATTTTAAATAGAGTCTGATTTATTAAGGCCATCCTCTCCTGAGGCCGCCCTGCTCTCCGACCCCGACGCTCGAGCAGTTACTCGCAGCTTCCCCTTTGTCCAAAGGTACTTCTTAAACTATTATTTCACTTCGATTTCCGTTCTGTTTGGCTTGGACGGTCAAAGTGTTCTACGGTTCTCCCTACCCCCCAAAGTTATTTACAAGTAACTTGTCGTTCTGACAAAAGAGAGGCTACTTTACTGCCTTTCTAGTTTGTTACTCGAAGGCGTCACTGTTGTGGCCACATACGTGCTCTGGTTGTGTTATGAAGAACATTGCCACCAAGTCGACCGACCTTCAACAAACACTATACTCTCTGCTTCGCCACTCCCCTACATCTCATCATCTCAAACAAATCCACTGTCGATTCGTACTCCTGTCTCTGTACCAGGATCACTTCCTCCTAGCCTATCTCATCTCCCTCTGCTGCCGTTTCCAAGATGTCCATTATGCCTTCACCTTGTACGCCCACACGCCCAACCCCAACATCCACCTCTTCAACACAATCCTTCACTCATTTCATCAAACACCTTCGCTCCGTCCCGACGCGCTCCGTTTTTACATCCTGCAATTGCGGCAAGGTCAGACCAACCCAACCACTAGACCCAATCGATTCACGTTCCCGCCGTTGCTTACAGGTTGTACCGCTGCTTTCTCGTCACTCGCGTTAAATCAAGAAATTCACTCTCATATACTTAAATACGGGACTTACTTGGACGTGTATGTCTCCACCGCGTTGTTAGACTCTTATTCTAAATTGGGTAATGCAATCGCTGCAGCGAGAGTGTTTGAAGAAATGCCTGTACGGAATATTGTAACTTATAACTCCCTGGTTTCTGGACTTGGGAGATGTGGAGAAATGGGTTTGGCTAGGGAAGCATTTGATACTATGCCAGAAAAGAATTTGGTTTCTTGGACTTGTATGATTGCTGGATACGCAAGGAATGGATATTATTATGAAACTTTATCTTTGTTTCGGGAAATGGAGTCCCTTGGAGTAAAGCCAAATCAATATGCTTTGGCTAGTACTCTAATTGCATGTGCAAACTTGGGTGCACTTGAACTTGGGAAAAAGATCCATTCTATGTTGGAGGAAGCTGAATATGGTCTGGATTTGTTTGTTGGTAGTGCACTCATTGACATGTACACTAAATGTGGTATGGTTGAAGACGCTAGAAGAGTCTTTGAGAAAATTCCTGAGAAGAATGTGGTTGTTTTTAGTGCAATGATTGTAGGGCTGGCAATGAACGGGAGAGGACTAGAAGCACTTGGAGTCTTCAGAGATATGATATTGGGAGGCATTTTGCCTAATGACATCACCTTTGTTGGGGTACTCTGTGCTTGTTGTCACATCGGCTTAGTGGATAAGGGGTGGTACTACTTCAATGTCATGACCAAAGATTATTCCATGGTGCCAAAGCTTCAACACTATGCCTGTATGGTGGATCTATTAGGCCGGGCTGGTCATCTTGGTGAGGCCTATCGGTTTATCATGAGCATGCCCATTGAACCAGATGTTGTTGTTTGGGGAGCTTTACTTGGAGCATGTAAGATTCACAAAAAAGTTGAACTTGGCAAATTTGTTGCACATCAAATTTTGGAGATAGACCCAAGACATTCAGGAAGTCTTGTTTTCCTCTCAAAAGTATATGCTAGTGGAGGAGATTTAGGAGGTGTTAGGAAGGTGCAGCAAAAAATGAGGATACTGGGAATTAAAAAAACACCAGGAAATAGTTGGATAGAAGTGAAAGATGTTGTATACCAATTTTTTGCTGGGGATACATCTCATCCACAGAGCGATAGAATTTATGCAAAGTTAGATGAGTTGGCCAAGCTGCTGGAGGTTGAGGGTTATTCCCCTGATACACACTCAGTAGTATGTGATGTAGAAGAGGAAGAAAAGAAACAATCTGTATTTATCCATAGTGAGAAATTAGCAGTTGCTTTTGGATTGATAAACCTTCCTGAAGGGATCAATATTAGAATTGTGAAAAATCTCCGAATTTGCGATGATTGCCACTTGGCAATAAAGCTTGTCTCCAAGATTGTGAGGAGAGACATAGTAGTAAGAGATAGCAACCGTTTTCACCATTTTTCTGAAGGTACATGTTCTTGTCAAGACTACTGGTAGCTTGAGATATCAAATAAACAAAGACCATATCCCTGAACATAGCTTAGGATTTTATGTCCTTCAACCTGGACTTTTACAGGCATCGACAGTCACTCCTGAAGGCGCTTCTGTATTTTAGTTCTACAGAGCTGATCGACACCATGGTGCAAGTCCTTTAATAATTCAAGGATGTATTGTTGTGTTAAGAAAATGTGCCTTTACATGCTGTATTGTTGTCCATATCAACAGTTGTGACCTGAGGTCCAAAAAAATATGACGGTGGCAAAGAATCCAAATTGGTTGCTTAATGGAAAAGTATCATTCAGCCATTTATGGATTGGGTTAGACCTTACTTTGGAAGTAGTAAAGTGTAGAAGTGTGTACATCCAAGATTTGTGTCACGTATCACTCAAGGGATGAACTTGTGGAAGATCATGTATGTAACAGGCGTAACTTCATCCAATAATTATTCTTTATATTCATATTAGCATGCCTTCATATGCACCTGTGAGGAGTGTCTCATCATAATAGGTTCAGAGGCCGGTAAAAAACCAGGTGATGCCAGATGTGACATTGATGGAACTGGTGGACTTGGAGAAGGCATACCTTGTGATAACTGATAAGTTGAGTCCAGGACACAGCAAAGTGAAGATGGCTACAAGCTGACTTGACAGTGATGTTTTGATAATTTTATCCAGTTATGCACGAAAGAAGTAGGGGGTTTTCATGTGCACCATACACATTCCTACAGTTAAAAGATTGAAAGCTTTCTGACTACTACAGTCATTAAAAATAAAGATTTTTCTGCATGAAGATATTTTTATCCAAAGCTATGTGCATTTAAAAGTTAAAATCACCTGTAGAAATTGCCTCACTTTGTTGGGGAAGCCCTGAGATCATTCATGTTACATCATCCATACACTTTTTTTTTGAAAAAATCATCTATACACTTTATAAGTTGGAATCGCATGCAGAAACAACTTTTCATTTACTGTTTTGTGGATCTCGAGGCATTCAACCTCTAGTTCCTTCTGTTTTGGTAGGGAGCAGTTGTCCAATGATCACTTTGCTCAGCATTATATGGTTTGTAGCTATGTCTAGTGTCTTTGCAGGGCATTGCCTTTGAGTGAACTGCTGCAAATGTGACAAGTGAATGAGGAGCCAGAAAGGTGTGAAAAAAAAGAGTTGGTGCTTGAGGATCACCTGCATGTTCACTCCAGCTCATCGTTTACTTTCACAAATGTCGCCTCAGTCAACCCCAACTAGTATACCAGGTTACGTCGTTGTAACATTCTTTTGGTGTTACACTATTTGTCTTCAATTGCATTCAATATTTATTTTTGTGCTGGTAACTAGTTTCTTCCCTTGTGACACTTCTTGTGCCAAACAACCTCAAAATCTATGCCTATTAATTTTTTTTTATTTTTTATGCATGGCTATGGTACATGTGTGCTATCAATCCTTAGTGTTAATTTTTTGAGCATGACCAATTGGTGTGATCTGCGTCATTGCTTGAGATTCACTCTTTTCCTTATCTTAGTAGTATTTTCACTTTTGTATTTCACTTTTTTTTTATTTGAATTTTTACTTCGTCACAAAACGAATCATAAGAAAATAACCTTAACGTGCATAGCATTTGTTTGGGCTTTACTTGCTAGAATTCAATAGTACATGCATTTGCATAGTGATCATATCATGTCTGGTATTGCTTCATCTTCCATTGTAAACAACAAAGATGATACCCTCAAACAAATCCTAGAACAACTAGGCATGATAGGCTCATTGTCCTAGAAATTCGGTTAGCCAAAGGGAAAAACCCTATAAAAAATAGGTTTCCTACGGGTTATGATACTAAAGATGAGAAAGTTACTTGTACTTGTCCTCACATATTCCCTCCTAGAATGATACGCCCTACGTCCCGTACTATGAGGGACCTAAAGATATTTGGTGTGATGTGATTATAATGGACGCGTACCATATTATTTTGGGCAGAACATGGCTTTATGATCTAGATACATCATTTGTGGGCGCTCTAACATTTATTCTTTCATGTTCAAAGGGAAGACTATCCACTTCAAGCCAGTGCCACCTAAGCTCATCACATAAGGTAAGGGACAATTGAGCTCCCCAAAAGAAAATATTGCATTTCATTAGTCCCAAAGATTTAAAGTAAGAAATACTGCATGAGTCTACAGTTTTTGTTGTCGTAGCCCGCGAGGGATTTGTCCATTCCTCGGTTGATCCCCCACTAAAGGTTGAGTCCATTTTAAAGGACTTTCGAGATGTCTTGCCCTAAGATCTTCTAGATACACTGCCGCCTACGTGTGATATCCAACATGCTATATAGATTTAGTTTGAGGAGCCACATTGTCAAACCTTCTGCATTATTGGATGAGTCCCTTTGAGCATGGAGAATTACAGTGGCAGTGAATGAGCTCCTCCAAAAGGGATTTATTAGGGAGAACTATGTCCTTGAGTTATATTGGCCTTACACCAAAGAAGGATGACACCTGAAGGATGTGTGTGACCAATAGCATCAACAAGTTCACTCTGAAATATCGCTTTCTGATTCATTGACTAGATGATATGATAGATATGTTGATGGGTGCCATTATATTTTCAAAGATAGACCTTGAAAGCAGTTACCTTCAAATGTGGATCTGCTTGAGTGATGAATGGAAGACAACCTTCAAGACAAAAGATGGGTTTTATGAGTGATGGTCATGCCTTTTAAAATGTCGAATGCACCCAACACTATTATGAGGATGATGACACACAAGTGCTTCGACAATTTCTTGGCTAGTTCTTAGTGGTCTATTTTGATGATATTCTTATTTACAGTTAGACGAAAGACCAACTATTTGACCTTCTTTGTCAAGTTTGCCACACACTTAGGAAGGAGAACCTTTGTGTGAATTTCCAGAAATGGTCCTTGACTGATAAAGTGGTGTTCTTGGGTTTTGTGGTAACTCTTGCTGGTATTATTGCCGATCCTTAGAAAGTGAAAGCAATCGTTGAATGGCTAAAACCTTCTACCTTCCATAAGGTTCGCAACTTTCATGGTCTTGTCACTTTCTATCGACTATTTATTGGGGGATTCAGTACTATCATGTCTTTTATCACAGATTGCATGAAGAAAGGAGAGTTCTCATGGTTGAAAGCTACCTCTCACGCTTTCCAAGAAATAAAAAAGGTATGACAAAGGCACCTGTTATGAGATTACCTAACTTCTCTAAAGTGTTTGAAGTTGAATACAATGTGTTAGACATTGAGATGGGTAAGAGTACTGAGTCAGGAGCAACATCCAATAGCATATTTCAAATGAAAAACTTAATGTTGCCAAACAAAAGCACTCAGCTTATAATTAGGAAATTTATGCTGTCATACAAGCTTTACGATATTGGTGTCATTATCTCTTTCCGCAAGAATATGTCTTGTACTCCAATCACGAGGCCCTTTGCTATCTCAATTCTCAAAAGAAACTTAAAATAGTGGGTCGAGTACCTACATGAGCTCTTTTGTCTTAAAGCACCAATCAGAGTGAGAATAAGGTAATGAATGCCCTAAGTCGTAGAATTAGATTGTTGTTTGTTGTCAGTGTTCAAGTTAATAGCTTTGAGAAGCTCATAGATGATTACGCCTCTTACCCGGACTTTGGTAGTGCATATGCCGAGTTACAAGAGGGACAAGGTGCCATATCAATGACTTCCATCTCTAGGATGATTATTTGTTCGAGATAGACTTTATCTTGTTATTTGAACTTGAATTCAGAATTTTTATTATTAATACATTGTAACCAACATTCGAGGATTGATTTTGGCTGAATATACCTCTTTTCTTCCTGATTTCTTCCCTTCTACCTTCTTCTTTCTTCATGGCTATTCTTCCTTCTCTTCTTCTATGCCCCCACTCCCAATCAATTATTTGTTAATGCAAGGTATCTACTTGAGACCCCGACGTTGTTCCTCATCAAAATGTCTCATGTGCAAGTGTGTTATGCTAATTTCCATATTGCAGTGTCTCCCTTTCTTGGTTCGGATTGATAACTTTTTATACTGATGCCACTGTTTCATTTCCAGTAGGCTATTTAGAAGCTGATGGTTCGTGTTGGTGCTCTGGTGCTACCGGAATATAGGATTTAGTATATCTGTCTGCTACAAATTTACATTCCAAAAGTCCCATTTTATGCTTCAAGTTCCATGTTGAAAAATGTCTGCAGAAAGCTCTTGGCATCACAGTAAACCAAGGTGATCGAGTCGGCAGTGAGGAATGTTATACAATTTGTCTTCTAATAGAGTTATAGCTCCATATCGGCTCTTGTAATGGATAAAAAACATAAGTTAGATATTATACCCATTAGGATATAAATACACGCTTATATAACTCCAGAATATTGCGAAGTATGCTTATAATCCCACATATTTCTACAAGTTCAGTGTGTTGTAGAAAAAGAGGAGAACATGTTCATCTCCTCCTTCCGAAGTCTGATCTTATTGATCAGGACAGAACTGCAGTTTATGAGTTAAATTAATTGGTTTTCTTCCCTTTCCAAGTCTTTAAGGTATCTGACCTTGTAAAGGGTAGGCATTTCAGTTGACGGACCAGTCCAGATATGATAACACCGGTTTCAACGGTGGAACAAATTTAACTCGAGCTTACCCAAAATAGGCAATCTTTGATCAAATTCAATATCGAGTAGTTCAAATCTTGCTTAATTGTTGGGGACGGGCAGCGCTTCAACCTTCTGGGATCCATTTGATAAAAAAAAATGATGAAAAACAATGAAATTATCATATTCTAGGCCCCTAAAGCGGCCATTAGTTGCCGAGCTCACAGTCGCAGGTCCAAGCTCAAACCAAACAACAATTTGTGCCCCAGCATGTCTTGAATTCTTCACCATCCCAACAAAGAGACCATTTCAGCCCCTTTCATGAAGACAGGATTTCGTTTGAACAAATGAAAACAGCAATTTCTTGTTTCCTCCAAAGCAATTCTTCCGCCTCCATTTTTGCCTTTGGTTATGGGTCATTTTAAAAAGAAACCCATTTCCAAGAGAGTTTATCTTTGAAAAACATCATCACCATATTTTTTCATTTTTACTCGCAGCATTCAACCCCTTGAAGAGCATGAAGAAGACTGGCCTCTTGTCTGCCTAGTGTTGTAGGAGTTGCAACTCAGGCATTTGAGGGCTATGATGTGGAACATTACCTCAGAGTTGGTGCCACAGTCATTGCAGAGGATTGACACCATTTTGTTCTGGTAAGCTTCAGGCATGAGTGTTGCAGCAACCTACAGTTCGCCACAGAAATGAAAAACGTTGAGTACCATGCAATTCTGAAGAGGTTACTAGCACCTTACAATAGATGAGTGGGGGTTTGGATAAACAACAATCCATACCTCCTGATCCAGCTGCTCCCACATTCTGGACATTTCACAGACTGACTTTGAGCAAACAGGACAGTTGAACCTGCAATTACAAAGCCAAATTGGAAGAAATTGTCAGAGAGTGAAGAAAGGTCTATGAAAGCAGATAATACTAGGTGGATTACCCATATCTAGGATGCTGGGTTCAAAGAAAGTGTGTAATGAAATTTCCATTTTTTAGGAAAACTCACTGGAAATGTGATTGCATCTCTTTTAAGCAGTCAAGATGTAGTGTATGTCCACATTGCAGAACACTAATGTCTTTTGTCGAATCAAACAGGTACTGGGGGTGATAAAGGCAGAATAAACACGAAGGTCAGCCATGGTTAATAAAGAGATTGGGTTACATCTAAATTTACATCAGAAAACCTAACATAAAATTCATCAGCTTCTCACCTCAAAGCAGACAGGGCAGTCATGGTGCATTGCTTTTTCTACACAACGGTGAGAACCCTGCAACACCTTCGAGTAGCAACAGCCTGAAGAAGAATACCGGACAAGTTATTGGGTGGAAGACAAGAGAATTCCAAGCTCGATCAACATATGATGATTTTGGTGAAGTTTTTCAGGTCCTTAGAGATCGATGTCTCAAGAGGACAACATTGATGCAGGTAGAAAACTAGGAACGCAGGACCAAATAAGCTTACCACATTTGTAACAGTGGAAGAAGTTCTCCTCACCCCCAGTTCTGAAATGGCAAGATGAAGGAACGAGATGAGAAAGTTACACGAAAATTCATAAAGTTCCAGCTACTCGTAGAATCGTTTCAACTCTTGCTTTCCTAAATAAAACAAACAAATAGTTTTGAGCGTTTCAGACCTGCAGATTCCACATCCGTCACAATGGTATTGATTCTTTGAGACCTGAATCAAGAACAAAGAAAATTAGCAACACTACATACTCGCGTGAAAGAAAAAAACTGGTTTAAGAAGATGAAGACCGAGTATTAGGAATTTTAGAAGATTTACATTATCATCGAAAAATTTACATTCAGCGCAGAAGTATTTTCCCATGCAAACTCCACAGTTTACGCAGTATTGTTGAACCTGAACATATATAAAAGCTCTCTGTTAAACTCATCTTCGTTAAAAATGTGAATGTAAGACGTTGATCAAAGTACATCAAAATCACAGACTAAAAACAGCAAACTCACATCTTGTTCGGCATCACAGAGGGAACATATAACCTGAAAATCGAAATAAAGAGGGAACATCCAAAAATTAGATATCATCTCGTGACGAATCAATTAGCAAAAAAAACTAAACCTAATTCGAAGATGGAAGCTTTACTTAAGAGCAGTTTTGAAGAAGATAAGAAGGAAAACAGAAAAGGGAGTCGACACTCACCCTCTTAATCTCGTGCCTAGGAATATCGTGCCTGCTTTGCACGTCGACTTCCATAGAGTTCTGTTGCAAACAGTAAAATCAGATATCTTTTCATCGTAAATTAAACAAAATTAACGTCAAATTTAAAGAAACCCACACCTTTGCATCATTATGGCAATGCCTGCAATCGTAGATCTCGTTGCAGCAAGGCGCCCTGATTTTGCATCTCCTTCTATAATGTGAGCATCTAAACAGCAAAAATAACCGGATAAAATTTAATAAATTCCTACTAGGAAGGAAAAGCAAGAAGAAAAACGCAGCTTGAAGCAAGCAGGTAAATACCCAAATTTCCCTTCTCCCACATCCCTCAGCTTCTCAACATGATTAATTTCGGTTGTCTGAGACGACTGCAACTCAAAAACGCTCTCCATCTCTTATTCACCTTTTAAATTTCCACTTTTTCGAGTTTTAAATATCTGCACACGAACGGGAAATATCAGAAAGAGGAGCATGCGGACAAAAAAAAAAAGCACAGTACGAGAGCTGGAACGAAGATTGATAAACTGGTAATCGAAGAAACAAACCACCAAATCAGAAGAAAACAATTCTCTTTCTCCCTCCAATATCAACCTGTATAGGCGAGAGAAGAGGGAATAAGAGGAAAAGGCCGGAGGGAAGGGAGATGAGAGGGGAGAGTATTTACAATTCAGCGGGCAGGGAAAGCTGGTCGGGCTTACGGAGCAGCTTATTAGTAGCCGGGAAACGGTTATTAGGTCTGACGAATTCCCCGACCTTTTTTTCGGGTTTATATGCAGAAGCGTTGGGGCCCATCAAAGTCAGTGGCGCAGGAATTTCGGTGTGCCATAGACGGGGTCAACGTTGGGCTGTATCCCCACTCTCGAGACGCGGTAGTTGCGACAGTCCAAGCCGACCGGCGACGGCGACGCTGTAAAATTCACCGAATCCCGTCTTTGCCCCTACTGTCCCAATCCTTGGCTCCGGTTCGGTTACACTTGGGTCAGCAGGTTTTTTGAAATTTAAATTTTACTTGAGTGGACCGGTTAAGCCATCAAGGGCTAGATTCCCTCCGGTCTCCGTTCAATTTGGAGCATAAGTTAGATAAGAAAAAGGCTTATTATTGGTTCACGATGCGGCCCGGAGAAACTTCGAGGACACGACGTTCAAACTCACTCGAACGGTAGGAGGGGCAGTTTGGGCAGAATCTGAAGTAGTAAACTGCGGCGGCTTACCGAAAAGGTCGACGAAACAAGTGGCGGCAGTTGGACCGTGGGAGGTTGGACAACTTGGATTTGGATCCCCAAAGTGGATAAGACTCACAGGAACGCTGACGAGGATGTTGGATCATCCAGTCAGCCCGAACTTTCTCTTTTTGTCCAGTAGTGCCTTCACGCATGAGACTGTCAGATCATCTGACTTAGCATCCTCGTCTTTATCTTTTAAACGTGGTGATTTCTCAGTGACAGGAAATGAGCCTCAGGTCTTCTTTCAGATCTGACGTGGCGTCCCTAGGCCCGGACCCTTTATGTGTATTTGGTTCATATGCAACATGGGGTTTGGATTGAGCTAGGGATACCATGCTATGTGGAGTTCAATATTAAAAAATATTTGTAACTAATACAAAAAATAAATAAATAATATTAGTAACTAATACAAAAATAAAATAAAAACATGAAGACATCTATACTAATTAGTGAAGTAGAAGTTACAAAGGTGACCACTACTGACAGTTATGACTCATGTTGTTGTGGGTGGGGTTGTTGTGGAGATTGCTCTAGTGGCTAATATCGAAAGTGTGGCCATCTAGGCGTCATGTTGGTGATTTACAAAGTTGAATTCTATAATTAGATTGGACATTAAATAAAAAAAAATATAAATGTTCTAAATTTCTTATTACTAATAATAATTATTCTCATCTTGTGTTTGAATCTTACATGGGACATCCCCGAAATGATCATCATCCTTCCTACTCTCTTTTTGTCCATCCTTGCGTTTTTCTTCTTCGTTCTCTTATTCTTAAACTTCATCTTCCTCTAGAGGTGTAAACAAAATGGATTCAGTCTAGCTCCTAGAATTCTAGATCTGATCCAATTTCGGATAATCAGATATCCAAAATTAGGATATGCAGAAACTATCCAGATTTGGAATTTGATTCATTTTGGAAAAAAATGGATATGAATAATAAAAAGCAATAAAAATTCAAAAAATCTATTTTTTAAATATTAAAAATTAATAAAATAGAAGAATTAAAGAAACAGGAACTATTAATGTTCTATAAAATTCAATACATAATATTCAAATATTCATATTTTCTTTAAAAAATAAAAACATTGATATTCAAACAAGTGTGTATTATATTGTTACAAACATAGTCTTCAAAACTAAATTCTTTTCTACCCAATCTACCCCAAAGCCCTTCAAATGAAGGGAAAAAGGTCCTCATCTAAAAATAACAAGGAATATGGGAACTTATGACCCAATACTAAATATGATAGCCTATTAATAAGTAAACATGTTATTAGAATCGCATGAGGCCAATAAAAATAGGGCACAACCTAATTGTCAGTAACCCAGCCAAGTTTGTCGTGAAGCTTCCAACAAATATCCACTAGATGATTCAATTCTCCACAGTGAGTGCACACACGGTTATTAGTCCTCGAACGACCAGAACTAGCTCTACCATCTCTTCATTTGCCTCTATAATTTCTACCCATATTCATATATCCTTCAACCATCAATTAAGGAATATCCAATCCTTATACGAATAATATTAACCCAACAAGAGAGAGAGAGAGAGAGAGAGAGAGAGAGAGAGAGAAAACCAATCGAATCTTAAAAAAAAATAAAGATTCAACAACCCAAGCCAAACCAACCCGAGGCATAGATGAACCAACTCGAGAGAAGAAAACCAACCTAAGTTGAACTAGCATTCATCATCAATCATGCATCAAATAAAGATTCCCTTTCTTAAACATGAAACAGTCGTAAAGGCCCAATCAAATATCAAGGTAACCTAAAATAGAACCTTAAGTTGAGGGAAAAAGAGAGACGACGAGGAAATCTGAATCCAACAAATATCCTTCCATAATCATGCACTTAAACAAATAGGTAATTATCACACGTCTTGGTAATACCATTTAGCAAAGATTCTTAATCTTCCTCAATTAGGAAATAATTGTAAACCACATCAAATCTTAAAAGATCTTAAATCAAAATAGAATCTCTTTAAAGAAGAAAACTTTCCTTCTAAATAAAATGCGCCAATTTACAATCATAAATCAAATATTTGATTTCCTTCTTTCCTCAAATAAATTAGGAAAGATATTTCAGAAAATAAACTGATATAGGAAGCCTTCAAAGGATAAACAATAGCAATTTCCTTCTAGCAAAAAATTCCATCTTGCAAAGCTCTAAAGAAGGAAACTTTCCTTCTAGGTAGATTGTATTATAGAGCATGTATAGAAGAGTTTCACATGACTCTCACAACAAGAAGTCTTACAGATGTAAAATTATTATGGAATGAAGTCTCATAGAAGAGTTTTAGTTTAAAAGTGTTTTAGTTATGTTAATATTTTATTTGTGTTTAATTATTCAATTGTGCTAGGACTTATCTTTTACTGTTTATCTTTGGGTGTAATTGGGATAAGGGTAGTTTAATTATAATTAGATTCTATTTGTTTTCACTATTATAAATAGAGGCCCATGTACTTAAATTACAACAAGTTAATGAAATTTTTTCTTTTCCATAAATTCAACATGGTATTAGAGCAATTTCTGTGAGTTGACTCGGTCAACCCCCAAATATAATGTGATCATTTTTCTAAACTATCATCTCTAGTAGTTTAGGTTCGTATTCTACTTTTTCTTTCTATCCTATCCCAGTACCCATCATTTTCTTGGCGTTCGCACATCCATACATAGCTTTTAATATTACACATTATATATTTATGGAAATATCTTCGAGTCTAATTTCCAACACAAAAACTAGTTTTGGTAATTAGAGTTTTTTACAAAGAGAAATTGATATTTGAAGCAACAAAGATCAGACTGTAAGAGAGGTTTGAAAAACAGTAGAAAGCTTCAAATTTTGATCCATTTTATGCCATCAAGAAAGAGACTTTATATGGAGTTTTATATGTCAAAAGAAATATCTGTAAGTATATTTTCTACCTTATCAAAGTAATTCTTAATCTAAGTTTTTTAGAGGGAGATATCAATTTCGCAAGGGTCAATGGTCATGTTGGCCAAAGAAGAAAGAATACTTAGTTTGACCAGATTATAAAGTCCGAAATCTATCAGATTCATTCTCTCAAAATAAGTATTTTTTTTTCTAAAAAAACTTATATTTAGATAAGATTTATAGAAGTCTAAGTTTCATAAGAAGAAAATTTTATGTCAATCTGATCTATATTTAAGGAGATATTCACATTGGAGTTAGTAAAGGTTAAGGTATAAAATGTAGAGAATCAAGAGGTCATAAAAGATTCAATAACAAATATTTTTATGTCAAATTAGATATCAATTTAAAGCTATTTGAGTGTACTTTCTTGAAGAATAAATATTTTATGATTATGAACTATATTATTTAGGTAATTATATTAGAAGTTCCAAAGGTCAGTTCTGGCAATAATCTCTTTTTTCCCCTATTTTCTCTCCTTTTATCTCTTTAGGCATGGACGTGAATTGAGTTTCATTTTCTCCTAAAATCTAAGTTTTTTTAGCCAAATTTGTCTTCTTATTAGTCACTCCATGATATGCTCATTCATTTTCAAGTTTATTATTTTTGTTACTTGGTTGTATATCTTCCGCGTAGTTAACTCTGAAAAATTGTGGTTACCCAAAAAAAATTATACTTGCTCAAATTTGTTCAGTTATTTTAGTACTACTGATATAATGTCCTTTTTATTCAGGTGGTGGTTATTTTCTCTTCCTTTAATCCCCCATTAACCTTTACTTGGTAGCTTTTCTGTACCATCCTGTCTTCTTACTCTCGTTTTCCCCTTTTTTGTCCAACCCTTTGGTGTGTTGCTTTGGTGGGTCATTTTTTTATATATATATATGGGTATTTTTAAGTTTATAATTGGATTCTACTTGTTTCCTCTATTATAAATAGAGGCTCATGTACTCAAACTATAACAGGTCAATGAAGTTTTCTCTTTTCCAAAAATTCAACATGCCAACTTGTGTACTCAAATTACAACTTGACTTACCTTTTCTCCTTTAATATTTAAGGTAAGGCAATTAAGAGAATAATTCAACTATTGGAAGGAAAATATCATTTCAAAGACCAACAACATCTTTAAGAAAATTTCCTTCTCTCAGTTATAAAAAAAAAAGTCTTAACCGAGCTCTAGAGAGAGCAAATCACACGGATCACAATATGAAACATCCTTCAATGAACTCAAACATGTTTTTGATCATGAAAATCTAAAGATAAAATAGAAAACTAGTGAATCTTGATCCAACATCTATTATCCAAAATTGAATTGCTATGCTTAACCAAGCACTTAAAACTATTTATCAACTTGCATGATGCAAGGCAAACTGAGCACTAAAATTTAATGCTGGAGCATAAGACATAAAATTACTAAACTTCCTATTCCAATTGGATGAGAAAACTCATATACCAATCACATTTTCATGACTAAATAGCATTAAACATCTCATCAACAAGAGGAGAGATGAACACTTATCTTTGAGCAAAATCGAATCATTGCTTCACCAACTAGAGTATCAAGTGGGGCTTGATGAAAACTTCAACTTAATACGATCTTAACTTCGGGATCCTAAACCCATTGGTCTGATACCATGTTGGATTTAGTATCCCATGATAATAAAGTAAACGAGCAACACAGGAGAAGTGGAAAGAGAAGAGAAAGAGAAAGACATAAGAAGAAAGAGAGAAGAAGAAAGAGAGGGAAAGCTGAGAAGGAGAAGAAGGAGAGAGGGGTGAGTTTTGAGAGAGTTTGAGAAAGAGAGAGAGGGAAGGAGGATTAAGGTTAAGTGATGTGCCTAATCCTTCCCCTCGTGGTGTATTTATAATAATGAGAGGAATAATAATTACATCAATTATCCTTTACCCTATAAGGGAAGAAAAGGGACAAAAAATTAAGATAATTTATATTATGCCACTATTCTTCGAGCTTATCTTCCAACAACCTTGATTACTAGATCTACTATGGAAATTGAAATGGTAGCTTTAGAGTTGGCTGGTGGAAAAGCTGAATGGCTTAGGGGTCTATTATCAGACATTCCCATGATGTATAGGCCAAATCCATATATCTTAATTGATTATGAAAATCAGGCACTTATAATGAAAATTAAAAGTAAAAATCATAATTCAAAGTCATCTCGACATATTGAGCTTCGATATAAAATTTTGAGGAAGCTTACATCCATTGAAGTAATAACCTTAAGTTATATTAAATCATTGGAAAACTTGGCAGATCATCTGACCAAGGGTTTGTCGAGGAGATAAGTACAATACGCTTTGAGGGGGATGGGATTAAAGTCTATTACTTGAGTCACCGTAAGTGGAAACCCAATCTATCTGATTGGAAATCCCAAGATAAAGGTTCAATGAGTGATTGATAGGAGCACCAAATTAAAATGAATTCAATTTACATCCAATCTCTATGAAGCAGGTGCTCAACTACACTGAATATGAGGTTGGTGCATTTATTTAATGATATCGAGGGTATTATAGCATGGTATAGAGTTGCAATATTCCCTTGGAGATATTGCCCATATGAGTGTGACTGGGGGCCGCAGTCTAACAGAGAATTAAGGCTTATTCTCTATAAATTTATATGGAGTGAACACAATGTTCACTATGTTGTGGGGTGTCTAAGTATCTGTTTGGTCAATGGTGGAAGAAGAAGAAACACAAATATGAGTTGTCATATGTAAGAATTACAAATATAAAGTGATTCGTTAGATAATATTTAAACTTAATTATATATTGGAATGTCAAATTGTGATGAATATAAGCTAAATAAAACCAAATGGGCTAAAAATTCACCCTAATAATATAAGAAAACGATGAATTCCAAGGAGGGACAAAATTTGTTGGATATCTAGATGTGCAATTCCTATGACCCTAGTATATGAAGCTGTATAACCCACCCTCCTATTGTGATTTTTGGTGCTAACAAAAAGATTGTGATGATGATGAGGTCCAATCATTTTCAAATAATATGTTATTCGTTGAACGATAACCATTCATTGATAAGGTGCACCGTATTGACTGTAATATATTGGAACTAGGTACATATGTTGTCCTCCTAGAGATATTGCATGTGATGCCTCTTGAGTTGATGGCTCGATAGTATATGCATCAGTGGAATTACTTTTCCCCCGTGGTAAATAATAAACATGACCACCTTCTCTAGATACATACTCAACATCCATTGCATTATTTCGTTATCTCCATCATTTCCATAACTTCCATTGGGGTTTGCTCTTGGCATACATGAACCGGTGTTATTGGATCCAAAGCCTATATTATCTTCTACATTATTTTCATCATCTTTGTTAAACTTTAAGTGAAGCCATCGACAAAATCTATCTTCATCTTCCAAAATTTAAGTGAAGCCATCAACAAAATATATCATCCTCTTCCAAAATTTGTTTTTAACTTCAACAGTTCCAAGAGCTAATGGGTAATCGTTTTTAAAAATATAATCCAAGTTAATATGATCTCATCTGTCATTATTATTAATCCTACCATATCTTGATACTTTTACATTTCAAGTCCGGAGCTCCATGTTGTAATAAAGATAGACAAGATCATTTGCGTAATCCATCTTTAATTGGTTTCTTGATTTCATATCAATGGCAACAAATACACTTCATTTTCATTCATATTAAGATGATGCACAAGTTTAACCAAGAATTCATCTCATTATCAATTATAGATTTAGGGTGTCGATCCCAAAATACATCTTCCAGTTAGCTATTAAAAATATAGATTAATAAAGTAATAATAAAGTAATGCACTTTTCAATAGTAATGACCCAACGTTGCATTGTTGCTCTAGTTGTTCATAAGGCTTAAGCTTAGTGATAGTATGAATTTGTGTTATTATATCCCTTAACATTTGCATCACAACATCTCGTATTGCAGCTCTATACTTAACAACCACATCTAATTGTCGATTTTTGAACAAGATTTTAGGGTTTAAAAACCAACATACTTTATGCAAATTATGAAAAATCTGTTTTTTTTTCTTCAACTTTTATCTGTTTTCTCCCAAAATTTCTTGTACTTTTTAGGAAGTTTGATTGAAGGGATAATTTGGGATGGTGAATAGCATCACGCATAAATTCTATTTCTCACTATAGAAAAACTTAAATATTTTCTTTAATGGTAACAATATCAGAATTACTTTCTCAACCTTTTTCAAAAACTCATCATCAAATACTATATGCTCAATTTCTTGGTCTTTCTTCTTTATGACATTGTTTCCAAATTAATTACAAATGGAGGAAAACCGTGTTTTTAAACCAGTCGAAACCAATAACATAGAGAAAATGTGGTGAAATGAATGGCAAACCTAGTAATACCAGGATGAATTATTTCTTGCCATCTCGTGTATTTCTACAACATATCTGGCCGCCATTCATGATTACAAATAAAAGCCGTTAATTTTCTACACTTTGCAATTGTTTCTTGAGGATTTTTCAATTTGAAAATATCTTTGATTACTAAATCAATTCAATGTACAATACATGGTAAATTGTTTTTCTTGACACAGTTTGTCAGCTACTCTATAATTTGATGCATTGTTTGACAATATGCACAATATTATCTTCACCATTTCATCAACAAATTCATCCAACAACCGAAACAAGTATTTTGTGTTGACTTGGGTTGAATCATTATGAGATTCTAATAGTAACAAAGTTTGAGCTAATTAAGCTAAAAATTGAAATTCATAAGAACTCAATTACAAGTTCTATGAGGAAGAACTAGCAAATCTTGTTGAGATATTTATATCGACCGGGCCAGTCCTTGTAGATTTACCTATTGTGTGTTGAGATATTTATATTGACCGGGCCAGTCCTTGTAGATTTACCTATTGTGCTTTCCTAACAGGTTCGAACCTTTTAGCGCATTGGTTTCAACAAATCTGACACAAGACCTCGAGCTAAAGTGAAGAGTCGGTCACATTGAAGAAGTACCTTAGAGAAAAACAAAGATTTGAAGACCTAGAGTTCATTTAAATTATATAAATCTCTATAACTATAGCATTATAAAGAGGTTAACCATCTAGTTTCCAAACCTTAGGCTTGAATTTATTTTTTGATCTTAGGACATCTTAGGACATGATTTCCAAAATCATGTTTCTTTAGGTCATACAAATGTTGTAGCTCTTCATCAATTTTTTTTGGCTTAATCATGTTTTGTATTCAATTTTACACATTACAAAACAACATGATCGATCAACCTATACAAGGCTTGGTCTATCATTCATTGGTAGCAAACCTTCAAGATACAAACTTGATCAATCTATTAAGTTGTGGAACCTAATTAACACCTTACACTAAATCAGTACGGGGATCGATCTTTGCGGTATGATTGTTGTGGGGGCTGGAAAGGGGGCGGAGCCCCTACCAGGTTCATGATATATTGACTGATGTTTCATTAAGGGTAGTTTGGGGATTTCATACTTGTATTACAGTTCCCCTAGTTTTCTCTTTATATTTGGGGGCACCGTTGTTAGGGTTATCATCATTGAGAAGGATTATCAGTTGTAGTTGAGAGAGGTTAAAGAAAAACACTTGAGTATGTGCGATTTTTGTGTAATCTTCATAGTGAATAACTGCAACAGAGGAAGACAGGATGTAGTCTTACCTTGAGGCGAACCTGTATAAATATTCGTTGGAAGACAGGGCCCAAGCCCACACGACCAAGGAAGACCCACATATCCAAGTATATTAAAAGATTAGTCCAATCTCATAAGATCAAGGAAGACCCATGCAACCAAGAAATATAAAAGATGGGCTTAAGGCCCATAGATCAAGGAGAAGGCCCATATGCCCATATACATTGATGGCATGATGGTAAATAAAGGGTCATCTCATAGAGATGACATTGATATAATTAAGTGAAAGTTACAGGATTAAAACCCTAAACTCTAAACCCTAAGTTCAGGGGTATTATTATAATATTTTAGTTTCATAAAAATCTATAAATAGAACTTCAGGGAGAGGGTTTCTTTCCCTTTTTCTGCATGAAAATCAACATGGTATCAAAGCTTTGATTTTCAGGATTCCGACTATGATTTTTCAGGTTTTATTCTCCTCATTTTAGGATTAGATTTTTTTTTCGTCATCTTGTTATTCATTTTTTCCCATAGTTGCTCGTGATATTAGTTTTCGTAAACCATCTTCTGCCGGTTTATTTTATTTTGAAGGGCTCGCTGGATGACGAGGTCCATTCTGAATCACGTTGTTGTTGCCGGAGAAACGACGATACAAAAACTCTGGGGAGTTCCGTTTCCAGTTTTTGTCATTGCTCGCTGGGAGGTGGCGTTATTACCAGAGCAGCTTCTCCGTGATCTTCCTGGTTCATCTCCAGCTTAGTTGCCGTTTTAGGTTTTCCGCTTTGTTCGGAAGCGGGGATGACGACGCTGTTTCTAGATTTAATTCCCCAACTGAGGCTCTCACTCCAATTTCTTCTAGGCCTGGTCTTGCCAAGTGATTATGCAGGTTGATTATTCGAGATGTTGAGAATAGAAAAAAATTGGAGTTGCTGAACTGATTCCCGCAGTTGATTCTACGTGATTACCGTTTGGACAGCAAGATACAGTAGCTGGAAATTATTTCTGGAAAATATCTCCCCTGCTAGATTGATTTTTATTCGGAAAGTCCTTCGCTGGTTATTTCCGGAAACTTTCTGACTGCGGCGATGAAACATATCTGTCGTCTCTGGTTTTTCCGATCTCCTCAGCGCAGGGAAGAAGAGCATTGTTGCTTTATTCAAGTTTCCTAACTTAGGGAACTTGAATTAAATCAGCCGAGCCGCCCCGCTACTCTCAGAAAGTTTCCTTATCACTGTCGAGCTTCCCGAGTGCCAGCACATGGTTGCCGTTTCTGGACGAAGAAAATTTTGTTTCCGCACTGTTCGGCCATAAGTAAGACGAATTGCCGTGATTGCCGTCCAAGATCTCTCGCCACTGCACTGCTCTGATTCGGAAGCTTGCTTTGCTGACGGAAAGTTTCCTTTTTAGCTGGCGGGAGTTATCATCGGGCCGGAAAGTTTCCCTGGTTTTTCCGCTTTGTTCGGCGCCGAAGTGAGGAAGAAGACGAAGTTACTATTTAAAAATTAAAAGTTTCGTAACTTAGGAAACGTAGTAAAGCCAGGTTCAGCGCAAACGCAATCCTGACTCGCCCGAGTCAACTCAGCGCGCCCGAGTCAATCCAGCACCGAGTTAACCCAGCCATCCACTCTTCTGAGCCAGACCGAGTCAAATCGGTCCGGGTCAACCTAACTCGGGCCACTTATTTTCTGCTTCAGTCAACGCGACTCGGTAAAATATTTTTTTCAGGCTGGATTATTTTTTTGAAAAATTGATAAATTATTCCTTGGTCAACATATTATTTGGTCTACATATGTGCATTGGATTATTTCATGGGTGATATTACAAGGATAATTTTGGGTGATGTTAAGTGGGCCCAAGTCAAACCCATATAAGTTGTTGCTATTATGTCTTTTTGATGAGACAATATTATTGAAGAAGAGGTGGCTCATACCATTATTTATTGTCATCCTGGTAAAAAAAAGAATCACATTTTTTTGGTTGGGAGTCCATGACGAAGGAATTTCTTCCCCGTAAAAAAAAAGAATCAAATTTTTTTGGTTGGGAGTCCATGACGGAGGAACTTCATCCCTGTAAAAAAAAATCAAATTTATTTTTGGTTGGGAGTCCTTGAAGGAGAAACTTCATCCCCATCCAAAAAAGAATCAATTTTTTTTTGGTTGGGAGTCCATGACGGAGGAACTTTATCCCCGTAAAAAAATAATCAAATTTATTTGTGGTTGGGAGTCCATGACGGAGGAACTTCATCCCCGTAAAAAAAGAATCAAATTTATTTGTGGTTGGGAGTCCATGACGGAGGAACTTCATTTCTGTAAAAATTATCAAAATTTTTATGGTTGGAAGTCCATGGTAGAGGAACTCAATGTTATATTTTTGTTACTACCCCCATTAATATCATATATTACTCTATCACTTGAGAGTCGTTGTCCTGTGAAGGGACACGGTAGTGGAGGTGGACCCTTCAGAGCAATGTCTTAGCGGCTAGGAGTGATTTACTTTCACTGATATTATACTAGTTGGGCCTCATGAACGAGAGCACCAGCGTGAAGGGGAGTGTTGGAAGATGAAAACATATTATGCAAGAAAGATTTTACACATCATTTGCAGCAAGCTGGAAGTTCATACTGTTCTCTCACCTCTAACTTCAGAGGGAGTGTTGGAAGACAGGGCCCAAGCCCACACGACCAAGGAAGGCCCACATATCCAAGTATACTAGAAGATTGGCCCAAACCCATAAGACCAAGGAAGACCAATGCAACCAAGAAATATAGAAGATGGGCTCAAGGCCCATAGATCAAGGAAAATGCCCATATGCCCACATACATTTATGGTAGGATGGTAAATAAAGGGTCATCTAATAGATATGACATTGATATTAAGTGAAAGTTCTAGGGTTAAAACCCTAAACCCTAAGTTCAGGGGTATTATTGTAATATTTTAGTTTAATTAATCTATAAATAGAGCTTCAGGGAGAGGGTTAGGAAGAATCAATTCGATAACCCTTCTTCCTCCTATTTTCTCCCAATGAGTTTCTTTCCCTTTTTCTCCGTGAGCTAAATCCACGAGTCCTGAAAATCAACAATCTTGTGTGCTTGTTTTTTCTTCTTATGCAATTATTATTGCTCTCATTAGTTTTAAATTAGGGCTTATAATTCCTAGCACAATCAACCTTTATAGGATTGATCCATCAAACAGAATGCGGATATGCCGAGTTATAACCCTTGATTGATCAACCAAAATGCCACATGCAGAAGCTCTAAATCTTGATTGATCAACCCACTTAGCATGATCAATCATTAGGCAAAAAATCTTGTTGTTGGAGGTTGATTTATCGATCAACCTCCTATGCATCTTTTTTGATAGCTGTCCAAAATGAATAGTTTTGTCAACAAGCTTATAAGTAAGGACCCATTTCGTCACTTAACAGTTAATAAACATTGATCAACAAACCTACTTAAAAGAGCATTTCCAAGTGCAATCTTCTAACTTTACTCATTTCCAAGAGGAATTTCATATTTTAGTTAAATTCCTTCAAATGTCTTGCGTTCTATTGGCATCAATAGTTCTTTCAACCGTTAAAAAATCATTTCTCACTTGTGCCTTCCATGCTAGAAGCTTGGAGACACTTTGATAGGTACTAGCTCACCATTGAAGCTATAAGATTTATATTTCTCTTTTGTATTTTTTCGTTATACAAAAGGGGTCTTCTACGATCATTAAGTCTAGAAGGGAAATTTTCCACTAGAGGTAAAATCTAGTGGTGTTAAATTTATCCCCTATTTGTCATTAGTTTCTTATCCCCTATCATAAGAACTCACTTGTGAGAGGTCTTTATCTTTTCATAAAATTGTGCAAGGAATATTTATGGAAAGTGGTTCAAAGGGTTAGAATAAGAGTGAAAGGAAGAAGAGAGGGAGATAGAGATAGAGATAGATAGATAGATAGATAGATAGAGAAAGAGAGAGAGAGAGAGAGAGAGAGAGAGAGAGAGAGAGAGAGGGAAAAGAGAAGGAAAAGAGAGAAGAGGAGTGGTGCTTGGGCATGAATTTGAGAGGGAGGGGAGAAAAAAAGAGATTTTGGAAAAGGTTTGACTTTGTTTACCATCATGCCACCATGTGTGGGCCTTCTCCTCGGTTTGTGTGTTTGAGCTCATCTTCCACCTCTCTTGGATGTGTGGGTCTTCCTTGGTCGTGTGAGATTGGACCCATCTTCTAATATTTTTAAAAATAAATGCCCCTAAATTAAAATTTGTTCCCTCCCCTAGTTTGGTACATGTGTGTTCTTAAAAAAAATTGTGTTTTATTATTCCACTGCTCCCAGAAGATCAACCTTTCCCTCAAGGTTGAAGTAAAAGAAAACATTATAGGAACTTGTGTTCAATCTCCCAACTTGTGTATTTATTTAAGCCCATTTGGCATATGTGTTTGTGTATACTGAGCTTGTGCTTGTTGAGCTTGGGAGCCAGATCTTAGTGCAACCAAGCTTCAAGTAGAGTGGCAACATTTTGGTCATGGTCAATGATGTTTTTTTGTGTTGAATTGGTGAGTAGGTGATACATATGTGGTGCATAGGGGTGAGGGTTTGGTTGTTGATCGAAGTGAGGATGTTCTTGTTGGGGCGGATTAGGGTTTGTTTCTTGAAAGTAATTTGAGTTGGGGTTGAATAGGAAAAATATAAATGTTATATGTGGTGTGGTTTATGGAAGGAACAATGTGGGGATAGTCATATGGGAGGGTAACTTGATGAATAGTTTGGTGGAGAGGATTTCTTGGGTAGGAGAGGGAGCGTCTGTGATGGATTGAGAATATAAGGGAGTTGGGTGAGGTCTCACAAAATAATTTCAATTTAAAGGTTGTTGAATTTATGAAAAAGATAAATACTTCATTGACTTATTATAATCAGAGTACATGAACTTCTATTTATAATAGAGGAAAGTAGTAGAGTCCAACTACAATTAAACTACCTCTGTCTCAATTACACCCAAACTCTGATACTTAAAGATAAGTCCTAGCACAATTAAATAACCCAATATAAATAGAAGACTAACATGACTAAAACACCTTGAAATTGAAACTCTTATGTGAAACCTCCTTCCAAAATAATTGTGGCTTTGTAAGATTTCTTCTTGTGTAAGACTCGTTAATGTGTAAGACTCATAATGCCACCTCAAGTGATCATGGTGGCTCCCAACAACTCTGTAATCATGGTGGGTCCATATCTTATGGGCTTGGGCCTATCTTCCAACACATTTGGATATGTGGGTTTGGGCTTATCTCCCAACACTTCCCATCAAGCTGGGGGTGAGATAACATCATGAACTCCCAACTTGCTGTAATGATGTATATGATATTCTCGTATAAAATGGCAGTCTTCCATATCTTCCAACACTCCCCCTCACACTGCTCTTTTGCATGAGGCCCAACTGGCATAAGATAAGTGTGAGTAAAATTACTCCAAGCCATATGACATCGCTCCATACTCAAACCATAACCCATGCTGGATGTAGGGCACACTCCTATCATTCTCAGGTAGTGACACTCCTATCTTTCGCAGGTAGTGGGTCTATCCATAATGCTCGGAAGTATAGTAAAAACTCCTCCATCACTGTGTCCCTCCACAAGATAACGACTCTCAAGTGGTAAGAGTAATAATAGCTAATTAAAGGGGGGGGCGGGGGGGTAAGCTCCTCGTTCACGGTGTCCCAACCCGGGCACCGACTCTCACCGGTAGAAATGGGTGATAAATGTATGACATTCACAAGATGGCGATAAAAGACGTGATACGTGATAAATGCCTATCATTCACAAGATGATAATAAAGAACGTGATAAGTGGGTAATGCCTATCATTCACAAGTCAACAATAAAAGACCCATGGGTATCTATATATATTAATGGACTTAAAACACCCATATACCTTGTCACTTCCAAAATTAGACTTAATAGTTTTCATTCAAGTATAACATTGCAGAAAAAATATGTTTATTTCGTAGGGTATAATATGATAAATCATTGAATCTATAGTGTAGATAAACTAATATTCTATTCTATTGACAATTAAAGCAGAGAAGGTCCCAAAGAAAAAAAATGCTTTGATACAAATTGATAAGAAGCTATTTGTGAAAGTAGAGGAAGAGAGGGAGATAGAGAGAGAACTAGAAGTAAAAAAGAGAAGAAGGGAAGAAAAAGGGAGGGGTGCTAGGGCATGAATTTGAGAGGGAGAGGAGAGCAAGAAAGTATTGGAAAATGGTTGACTGGTTTCTTCCTTCAGCCAACTCCCATACTTATAGCATTATTTGGGAAATTCATTAATCAACTAGAATTACATAACTGAAGGAGAGATTCTAGGAAATCAAAAGGATTATATTAATCTAGGAATGTTTCTAGGAAATCAATAGGATTATATTAATTGGGAAATTCCTTAATCAGCTAGGATTACATAACTGAAGGAGAGATTCTAGGAAATCAAAAGGATTATATTAATCTAGGAATGTTTCTAGGAAATCAATTGGATTATATTAATTGGGAAATTCCTTAATCAACTAGGATTACATAACTGAAGGAGAGATTCTAGGAAATCAAAAGGATTATATTAATCTAGGAATGTTTCTAGGAAATCAATAGGATTATATTAATCTAGGAATGATTCTAGGAATTGAACTATTACATTCATTAAAGATAAATTTAATCTAGTAGAATCTAATATTATCAAGAAGAGGAGGCTTTTTTCCTTTTTGCTCTCACGCCTCCCTTGGCCATTTTTCCTTTTTTCCCTTTGGCCCCCACACACCTAGTTTCTTGGAGGTGGCACTTTCTATTTTGTGGTTTTTTTTTTTCTTCTTTTCTTATTTTTTTTAGGGATAAATTTACCAAACAATAATGCATGCTATAATATATGAATTCATACAAAATTAATGACTAGAAAATATTTTGCACAGGTCAAAAGAGTAAAATACAAAATTGTCATTTTAAAATAATTAAATACAACATTGTCTCTATAGAATATATGAATGAAGAATAATATTGCCGTGATTATTATTGATCAGGTGTAAACTATTTATAGAATTACACAGAGAGATTGTAGGTGATTAGGACTCTACAATCTGAGTCTATCTCTAATTCAAACACTAGTTATCATTATCTCTATCATTATCTTTATCTCTATCATTATCTTTATATCTATCACTATGTTTATTTCTATCTTTATCAGTCTCCAAGTCAAACGAATCAAGATCGATCAAACTACACTTTGACTCGGAGGCTTCCTCGTAAATGATGCTTATGTACCTCTCGAACATCAAGAATAATGTAATGTCCACCCTTAGCTCTATAAACACTCTCGATAGTCTTGACCACGGTTGTAAATGGACACTCTATGTAGTCTAAGGGAGAAAGCTAACCCATAGTCCTAAACACCAACTCTGGCGATGAATTCCAAGGTTCACCCCATTGCTGGGTTGGGTAAAGGCGTGACAACTAAAATCATTCTTTGAAACATTCGAACGAGCGATTCCGTCCCTCATTTATGAATGAAGTGAATAAAACCTAAAACTTTAAATGATGCGAGACCAAACCCCTGCAAAAATACTCGAATGGATTCGGCCTTTGTTTGCTAGCCGCGACTCAACCGATAGTCACATCCCATGTGTAGACAGGGTATTCGTCAGGCGCGGAATGCACGTGAATCGAACGACTAAAAGACGAGAAGCGCCTCCGGCCTCCACGTCAGCTCTACGCCCCCTTTTCCTTTTCAAATTTCGACGACACGAAACTGACACCTATCTGTGAGCCCACGGCAGACCTGGCGTCACATGGTAGGCCAGACGTCAGAGCCAGCCTGGGATTTTGCTGAGCTGTGCTGGGATCACGTGTCAGTCTTTTTTTTTATTTTTATTTTTATTTTTTATTTCCTCTCTTTTACAAACACTCTGGCACCAATCGGTTAAAGGGTCATCAATCATCGATCGAGATGGAATTACTCCCCATACCTTTTTGGCGCATCGTGTTTTTTTGATTGAAGATATGTGATTTCACACTATCGATTCATTTGCTCCCTCTCTCTCCTCTCTTATCTAATCTTTTGTATAAACGCTGCAATTTTCACGCTTAGAGTCTCTTTATCAGGTATTAGAGCTTTCCAGAGGCTTTCGAGAATGGACAAGCAGCCTCTGGCATGTCACATCAGCATCTTCGCCACGATTACCCGGTCTACATTTTTAAACGTGTAAGAAGAAAAAGACAGACACGTGTCCATGGGGCTCTGCTTTGGAGGCATGAGCTGAGTTGGATCGACAGCGACCAGTGCCCATACGGCCCCTTTCCCATCTCAGGAATTCCCTTAAAATCGATGAGTCCATTGATTGGTCCGGTTTGGCATCAATTAAACTCATCGACTCAAATCAATTCAATAATGGTCCGTTTCCAGAACCGGAAACGGGCTGCTCCCGGTCAATTTTCTTCTTGCTCCTTGTATAAGTGGCCATCACTGCCGCGAGAAGCCTCTTAGTTTAAGAAACTAAGAGCTGAGCGGGTGGTGTCCTCGCCGAGATCAGTTTGTCCCCACTGCGTTAGGAAAATGCCCATCTCCAGAATTGCCGTCGGGAGGCCCGCGGAGGCTGCTCACCCAGATGCGCTCAAGGCCGCCCTTGCTGAGTTCATTTCTACTCTCATCTTTGTCTTTGCCGGCCAGGGCTCCGGCATGGCCTTTAGTGAGACCACCTTACCTTTTTCTTTTTTTCTTTCCCTTTAAAACCTAATTAATGAATTTTCTTTTCTAGTAAATAATTAATTATGATCTCTTCTGTTTTGTGCAGCAAAATTGACAGCCGGAGGTGCTAACACACCCGCGGGTCTCGTACTTGCATCACTGGCCCATGCATTTGGTCTTTTCGTCGCCGTCTCTGTGGGGGCCAACATCTCCGGTGGCCATGTCAACCCAGCCGTGACGTTTGGTGCCTTCGTTGGAGGAAATATCACTCTCCTCCGTGGGATCCTCTACTGGATCGCCCAGCTCCTTGGCTCCACCATCGCATGTCTCCTCCTCAAATTCACCACTGGCGGTATGACCACCACCGCCTTCTCCCTCTCTTCCGGCGTTAACGTATGGAACGCCTTCGTGTTCGAGATCGTCATGACGTTCGGCCTCGTCTACACCGTCTACGCCACCGCCGTCGACCCTAAGAGGGGTAGCCTCGGCACGATTGCACCCATCGCTATCGGTTTCATTGTGGGTGCCAACATCTTGGCCGGCGGCGCCTTCGATGGTGCTTCAATGAACCCTGCCGTCTCCTTCGGACCTGCCCTTGTGAGCTGGAGCTGGACTCACCACTGGGTATACTGGGCTGGTCCACTCATCGGCGGCGGCCTCGCTGGCCTTGTCTACGAGTTCTTCTTCATCAGCCACTCCCATGAGCAATTGCCCACCGCCGACTACTAAGTCCCCTTTGGCTCATCTTTCTTCGGTTTAATCCATGTATTTCCAGTTGATCCTGTTTTGAATTCCATCTTTCCTTTCTGCTGCTTTTAACATTTCCAGGGGAAGGTTATTGTGTTCATATGTTCATCGCTGTTACCTCGCTTTGTTGGTGTGAATTATTTTCAGATATCTTTTTCAACTTCTCGTTTCATTACTTCCGATCAACCTTCTAGGTTTACGTAGAAGGACAATATCCATCCATCAAACACAAATCTAATGAAATGGGCTACGGGCTTAGTTCAATTTTAAAGATTATAATATACGACTGGTTCCTACTGTGATCATCTGATCGGAGCATTCCAGAATATGCTAATGAAGGAAGGAATAATAATAAGACGCGGATGTCTTGCCAATTGAAGAGTGGAGAAAGACAAGGTCACATCTGTTGCTTTAAAAAAGTTTGCCAAATGCAGGGCCCTCCATGTGTCATAAAGGCCATTTGCAGACCCAGTTATAGTGACAGCGTGATTCCATATAGGCAGTAGGAGTGGGAGCGGGTCGAATCTAGGTTGGATAATCTGAAAATCTATCACAGATTCACAGTGAAAGCAGCCTCTCTCCCGGTATTGAAGGTGGTTTAGGTTAGCGATCCCCGTTCAGCAGGGATCTGCTCTTAAACCAGAAGAGGCTAAATGAGTTAGGTCCCGGGAGGGAAGAGAGATATCGATGTACTCGTCTGGGGGGCCTTGAAAACAAATTTATGTCGTCTTTCCGACCAAACTGTCATCATTTTATATTCGCCACAGAAGTAGGTGGGGATGAGATGGCTGGGGCATGGGTACCAGTGAGAGTGTCTTGAGAAGATGGACACATGGGTGGCCATTTCGGTTTTAAGTGTATCTGAAATTGCCCAAAACCGGTTGATATGCTTCATATACGTTATATAACATTCGAGGTGGCCCTTAATGTACTGTTCCTAGAGTGCTAGAACGTTACACTCAGTTAAAAACATATAAAAAGATAAAATTTCAATACTAGGGGTAGGACATGCATACTTGCTTAGCTTAAAAAAACAGGAAGGTGGGTTTGAGATAGTGTTGGTTTTCGTAATTTTCCCAAGGATTAGTGTTATGTCTTCTTGAAATAAAAGAGACATTGCCCTATATGTATTATATATCGGTGATATGGGTGGCAATGGATGCATACTTCTCTTTTATCATGTGAGAAATTCAATTTGCATTCTACCACTAAGGTCCTCTTAGTACTCTTGGTTGAAAATTTATGTTTGAAGACAAGCCATAAAAGTTTTTCCAAGGATATACATTTTTAAGAAACCTTCAGATAAAATCCTATTAATGTCTTATTAGGAAATTACATAGAAAATTTTAAAAATTTCTAAGGAAAACTAAATGGACATGTTAGTGCCTGTTTTTAGGAAAAATAAATGAAAATTAATAATGAATCTCATATTTTAACTCATCCGATAAATTTTTAGTAAAATAAAATATCAAATACAAAATTGCGATGAAAAACTGATTTGTGTTGAAAGTATTACAACATTAATTATAAAATACCTATTCGAAAGTTTTTCATATGGTTTTTCGGCCATCATAGCTATAAAAACTTACCTGGAAAATTATATGATTTTCCTGATACAAAATTCCAATTAGAAAATTATTTTCTGGAAACATGAGGGACTAATGGTCCATGAAAATGTGTTTCTACTAGAAATGCCTTTCCAACGTTTCTTATAAAAGGCACCAACATGGCATAAGAGTTGTTCAAAGCACCTAAATTAGGTGAGTTTTGATCGATTTTCTTTAGTGTGTCCAAAATGTTAAAAATAATCTACAAGCTCCTTTACAAAGTTTTTTTCTCACATGTTCAATAGGCAAAAAAATTTATGAAACTTATGTTTCCTAGTTGCTAAAAGTGAGTGATCCAAGTTCTGTTCAAGGTACCAACCTTTTACACAACAATAAAAACACTATTAATGACCTTTTTTTTCTTTTTCTTTTTCTTACGACTGAATAATTTTGTTCTGAAAAGCCATCTCTCCCAATCAAAAATAAAAACATTGGCCTAGGTGACATAAAAATTACGTTTACAAACATATTTAAGTTTTACCGGTAGAAAAAGTCCCTACTGGCTAACTAGATATTTTGTTGGAAGGGTACAACCTAGGAAGATTTCCCGCCCTAAGAAAATATCTAATTCATGAAATTATGTGTTTTATTTAAAAATATCAACATTGTCAATAATAAGTATGCTTTCCAGCACTAATAGGTAAAGGACATTTCTTTCGACAAATCAATTTTTGTAGAAGAAAAGATATCTACCGATGAAATAATTGTTTAAACAAGAAAAAAAGTGTTTCCTTTTCCTTGAAAAAAAATTGTTTTCGGTTTTTAGGTGAAATATGAGATTTATTTTTGGAAACTTTATTTTATATTGTTTTTCTTGATGAGTTTTGAACTTTGTTAGAAAATGGGGTTTTGAATTTTTTGATAAATTTATTTTTTTGTTGATAAAACTTTTAATTGATTTTTCATTTTTCAATGAAAATATGCCTGATTGAGAATTATTTTTTGTATTAACTTTTTCCCATGAAAATTAAATCTATCATTAAATGTTGAGGCTTATAAATAAGGCCAACTTTCCCTTCCTCCCTCATCACTACAATAGATGAAGAACCCTATCGGTGAAAGTCTTTGATGTGCCTCAACCCTACTCCAAAAATGCCTTCCAAGTGCCATATGACATCCCAACAATGTAGTTCCAACATTCCTTCAAAAAATTAGAGGTAATAAGTTTTATTTTTTTCTTTCATTGTATAATGTTTGAGAGAGAGAGAGAGAGTAGTAGGGAAACCACAAAATACACACTTGGAACTTTTTTTTATAGCGGTTTATAACCCAAACTCAGGTTAGTAGTCTCCACACTTTGGAGTAGGGTTACAAATGGGTTAGGTGGTTTAGGAAACCACACGATCCACATGAGACCCATTATGGACCAAGTTTAAAATTTGTTAGCAACACACTCTTGCATATGAGATTAGGTCAGATTAATTAATTTTTTGTTCATCTAAAAATCTTGCAAATTGGATTGGGTGACTTCAAAGTTCACTTGCAATCCCTATCTGTTTCCATGCAGATTGGATCTGGTACAAATTGTGCTAGGATTAGAATGATTTTTTATTTTTATTTTCTAGCTTGCATTTAACAGACAATAACTAATCCTTGATTTACGTACTTAGTTTTGGTCAATGAATACTTAATGATGGACTAGCCACTCTCATTTCATCTTCTCTTTTTACTCATTTTAATATGATTACTCTAATGACTTGTGTTATTTCTGGGTCATAAGAGTAAATGCTATTGCAATACTTGCAAACACCGCAAAACCTTTTCTTCCTTTATAATAAAACTTCCCAAACTTAATATTTTCTACTAGCAGTTTTGTAACTTGAGGTCGTCCATATTGTGTATTCAATGAGTTAGGTTGTGAACTTTGTGTCACATTTTAACTTGAGGTTGACTCAAATTGTAGTGAGAATAATCAAATTAGTTACAAAGAATGATTTGATGGTTTAGATCAAAAGAACAAAATTCGTAAGTTGAAATTTTTTATACCTAGATATATAATACTAATCATCGTTATATTATATAAATTATAACAAAATAAATTGTTTCATATATGGTCGGGCATCTACGATTGGGTGCAATATAATTTTTTTAGATCCAATGTGATCCATTTGAATCAATGGATCAAATCAATTGGGGTTTATTTGTAATGTATCCACGTGTTGGTTTCAAAATTTTTGTTTGTATGATTTTAATGATAACAACATCTACAAACAATCATTATTTGAAGAAACCCCCTCGGAAATGCAGTCTAAATACTTTGATTGATCAAGACAAAAATGTTCAAACTGTTACGATAACCATGATTCAAGGCGATTCACAATTTCTCCGATCACATCATCTCTCCATCAAAATAAAATGAAGAAGTTAACCACTCTATGCCAACCTGTGGATTTCAAAAACTAAGATTTGGTTCCATATTTTAGGATAAATTCCATATCTTTATCGACCTCTCTTGGTAAAGCCAACACTCTACAACATTTCTCTTTTGTAAAGAGATGTTGGACTTAGTTGTATAAATGTTGTACTCTATACTTAAATCAATTAAGATTAGAATTTTTTCAAATTCAAACGTCAATTCCAATTCTCAACATGGTATATAGATCTAATGGTCCTACATTTTAGGATAAAATTATCTCTCATACATCTTCTCTTTGATCAGTCTCCTTTTCTATGTTTTCTTGTTCCCTTCCACCTTTTTTGGTTTCTCCTGATACACCTGCCCTCAAACAACCTCACTTTTTTTGCTCTTTGACGATGCTTTCCCTACCAAACTTTTCTTCATGAACCTCCATCTTAGTTACTTCCATTACTGCTTGTATGGTTGTCAAACTCAATCACAACAATTTAGTTCTTTGCTAAGATCAACGAGACTTTGTTCTTTGTGCTAAAAGGTTCGATAGTCAAGTTGATCCAAAGTCTTTCCCTCCACTATGTTTTCTTTTGTCTGACAACATCACTCCAAACCAGACTTTCTTCAGTGGAAGTGTTAAGATCATCTTCTCCTTAGTTGTGTTCAACCCCACCCTATTCGAAGAAGGTCTAGGACTTGTTATTGGTCTCCAAACTGTCAAAGTAGTGTAGGACAATTGTGGGACAATCTTTGCAAGTCAATCTAAGATTTGAGAACTACATCTCTATCAATAGTTTGAAGCAATAAAGAAAGTAGAAGATATGTCCATGTCCAAGTATCTTACCAAGTTTAAATGAATTTGTGATTCACTTGCTGCTATTCAAGTACTAGTCTCTGATGATAACATGATCTTCTAGATATGTCTTGGTTATGCTTACAAGTCCTTCATTAATGCAATCCTTGCACAACCATTGGTTCTTACTTTTGAAGTGCTTTTTCCTATACCAATCGACCAAGAACTTTTAAGTCAAGGCCTCTTCTATCTCTTTGGTAAGTGTGTTCGTTGTAACTTCTTTGAAGTATATGAAAAAACCTTCCAAAGGACAACACCATTCAGGCAACAAGCCTTTATGCTTTAGTCAAAAATTTTAAAAGCAAAACCATTGGTAGTTCTTTCTCTTCTAATCCAACATCAAACTAGTTTATAGGACAACAAAGACACTGCATGATGTTACATATGGCCCAAACTAAATCATGCCACCCTGGTCTGTTGACATAGATTTAATCATAACTATCAAGCTAACCATGTACCTACTGCTCTAGTCACATTGTCTTTGGGAAGCAAGGACGAACAATGGTACACTAATTTAGGGGCTAATTCCCATGTTAACTCACTACTTAGGTGCGTTCTCTTCCTTAACTCTTTTCAATGGCTTAAACTGAGTGATGGTTAGAAATGGATCCTCTATTCCTATTTATTATTGTAGACAAGTAGTTCTTCTATCTCCAATCACTCATTCACTCTTTGTGATAATTTTTTTTGTTCCTTTTATCACAAAAAATCTTATTCAGCTCACAAGTTTATTTCTAAAATAATTGCTCTCTTGAATTTTTTCCAATTTACTTTGATGGTAAGTCTTTACAGATTGGGAAGGTCCCCGCACAGGGAAAAATGCATAATGGTCTTTATGCTTTTCCTACTCAAGAAGTTTCCAACCACTACCTCTACTACTTGGCATAAGCGATTGGCGCATCTTCCACTTTGAGAAAGAATAAGCTCAAAGATTCCTCTATATACCCAGATTTTGATGATAATAGACATAGAAGTTTCATTTCTTTTCTGTCGAGCGTGAATATATTAGGTCTAAGCTAACAAATGTAAAAATGAGTCGACTCCATATCATAGGAGTTGAGTAAATATGCAAGGAGAAGCCTACTAAATTAAAAAAATTCAATATCACTTCAAGAAGCAAAAGGAATCGATCACACACTTAAGGAGCGACCACACACCATTGGAGTGGAGCACAAAGGAAAGTAAAATATTTGGAAAATTTGTTACAAACAACAATTGGAAAGAAAATGAGTTGAGCACATTGACATACGGAGTCGAGTACATGCACAAGAAACTTTAGCATTCAATATAACTCCTATCAAACCAAATCTTCAATTTTAAGCTCCTTACACCATATACAACTAGTTATGCATAAAATTGAACACAAACAAGAAATTTCAGCAATTCATACAACTCCCATCTGACCCAAATCTTCAATTCCAAATAATTCATACTCCACACTCAACCACTCGGACATAAATTGAATAGTGTAAAATTTTAGAAACTTAAACAACCCTAATCTACATCAAAAACCCCGATTCTCAAAATTTGAGCTTGATACATAGTAAATCATGAGTGGATAGAGCTAAACGTAAAATTTCCAAAACCTAACCATCCTAATCCAAATCAAATAATTCATTTCAGAAACCAAAAACCCTAAATCATTCATAAAACGAATAGGGCATGAAATTTTTAGAACCCAAGAGGCTTAAAATCCTAACTCAAAACATCTTGGTTTGGACAAAAAAAATAATCTTTGGCTATGAAATGATCTATGAGTGGAGAAAATGGAAAGAAAAGTATGAAGTCAACAAAATAATTGGTTAGGGTTTGGGTTTAGGGATTTAGGATTTAGAGTTTAGGGTTTAGCGGTTTAGGGGTTCAGGATTTAGGATTTAGGGTTTGGATTTGGGCTTAGAATTTAGGGTACTCATGTTAGGGTTTAAGGTTTAGGAATTAGGGGTTTAGGATAACCGTGTTAGGGTTTAGATTTTAAGGTAATTTTGTTAAGGTTAGGATTTAGGGTTTGGGTTTGAGCTTAGGATTTAGGGTAATCGTGTTAGGGTTTAAGGTTCAGAGATTAACGTTTATGGGTTTAAATTTTATTGTTTAGGTTTTAGGGATTAGGGTTTATCGGTTTAAAGTTTATTGTATTGGTGTTACGGATTAGGGTTTATCAGTTTAAAGTTTATTGTTAAGGTGTCAGGGATAAGGGTTTATCGGTCTATAGTTTATTGTTTATATTTTTGGGATTAGGGTATATGGTTTATGAGTTTAGGGTTTAGGGTTTATGGTTTAGGTTTTAGGGATTAGGGTTTATCGGGTTCAACTTTAGGGTTTAGGGTTTAGGGTTATCATGTTGGGGTTAAGGTTTAGGGGTTTAGGATTTAGGGTTTAGGGTAATTGTGTTAGGGCTTAGGGAGTAATCCATCATTCAAGTCATTAATTAACTAAATTAACTGTACAATTACAATGTAATGAAAATAATTCAAATTAGCTGAAATTAAATAAAAAATCAACAAATAAATGCAGAAATTAACATGAATTAAATTAAATCATAACATGAAATAAAATGAAATAAAACAATTAAATACAGAAATTAAACCATAAAAGCAGTTAAAGAAATATAAAATGTAAAAAAAGACAGTTATTCAATATGAATTTCAATTTAAAAAAATTGATTCTATATCATCAACTCAATGAAATAACATAAAATTTATTAAAAGAAATTAATTAATTATAAATTAATTTCAATAAATTTATTAATTCATTATTTACTGAATTTATTATTCTAAACATTCAGTATCAACCCTAAACACATGAATTACAAAAAATATAATATCATATAATTAACAAGGAAACACTAAATTTACAAAAATTGAAAACAAATCACAAAAATTAAAAAAATTCAAAGATTAGTCTAGAGTACAATACCTTTGGTGAGGTGTGTGAGGTTTTTTCAATTTTGGGTTATGGACATTGAGAGAAATTTTTGGTGGGAATGATAAATTTAGGGTTTATGTTAGAGAAATTGAGGGTTGAGGGTTCAAAATAGGGGGCAACTAGGATGAGATGAGAGAAATTAGGGTTAGAGAGAGGGGCATCGAAGTTGAGATAATAGAAATTTAGGGTTAGGTTCTGAGAGAGGGGTGACGAGAGAAAGAAATAGGGAGAGAAACCTAGAGGGACGATAGCTGGGGAAAACAGAGAAAGAGAGACGGTGAGAAAAGAAGCCAATTGAATAAAAAAGGAAGAGATACCATTATAGAGAGGAAGAGAAGCTGAGAAGGGACGAAGACGAAGAAGAGAATCGGAGAGAGGGTTAGTGGGAAGATGAGAGGCAACTGACAATGGGGTTATGGACTTCAAGCGGATTGATGGATGCGAGTGCAGGTAACCGTCGAGTGATGGTCGAAGAACGAAGTGCGAGAGCTAGAAGAAGAGGGAAACCGTCAAGTGTTGAGTGGAATGAATCATCGAGTTTGAGTGAAACGACAAGTGAAAGTTAATTCCCTTGTATCATGGAGTGAATTTTAAAAAACACAGTATATGATTGAAAAGGAACGATAAATGGTGGAGAGTCTAGAGACTACCTCCTCTAGTGTGAGCAAGTTTAGAGAGGAAAAAGAGCAACTATTCTTTCAATTTTTTGTTATTACTTGTTTTCCTACCTAGTCGTCTAATTCATAACTTTTATCATACTCATTGGCAAGGATGTATTTGTTTGTTCTTTGGGCAACCTTACTTATTTGACTCCTTTTAGATGTTAACAGAAAGTCCAAAAGCTATGGTGTCAATATTAGTTGTGTAGTGGTTGATGATTCAAATAGAAGATGTTGCAATTTTGGATAAGAATGCACCTAATATACATTAGAAAAAAAATGTCAAAAGTTTCTTTAAGTTTTAGGGCTTGAATATCACTATTGTCTCTTGAAAGTAATGACTGATCGCAAGGGCTTACTTGACGGTACTAAGTGGTGGCGAAGTCTGCGGTAGCACAGAGCAAGAGGAAGAGAAGAGGAAGGAAGAAGGAAAGGAAACAAAGAAAACAAAGAAAAGAAAAAAAATCTGCCTTAGGTCGAATGCCCGGTTCCTCTTCAACAAGGTGGGAAAAGGAAAAAGTTGAGAGGGAAAAAATCCCCTTAGATGGTAAAAAGGAAAAAAAAAAGTGGAATAGGAGGAAAAAGAGGAGAAGGAAAAACAAGAAGTAAATAAAGAGAGAGATTATTATTTAATACTATTTGGGAAAATATTAAAAATATAATAATTCTAATTGTTACTACTTATTTTAGTTAACTAAATTGATTAATGCCATATATTTACATGATCGTAATATATAATGTATTTTAAAAAAATCGCTAAGTACTTTTTAAGGTTTGTAATCATAAATGAATATAAATTAAACTTTAATTATTAAGAGTAGACAACATGAATTTCCAAAATAAACTTGCATACAAATAAACATAATCATAAAATGTAAACATATGCTAAATACAAATAAATTAATATTATTAGAAGAAAAAAAAATATTAGTTTAATATTAAAAACAATTAAAATGATAATAATTTCTTAATGACATAAAGAAACAAAATAAGTAATTAAATTTAAACAAAGTATATATCATTTTTACCCTTTTCAAGAATAAGTCAATAATTACCGGTATTTTTACCGACGATTTTCCTACCTTTTCTTAGTGAACATTTTTTTTCCAAGAATAGTAACATTTCATTGTGATTTAGAAAGAATCCTTTCTGGTCAAAACTCAAATTTCTCCAAGAAATATATTTTTTCTCAGGAATTAATTTTACAGAGAAAAATGCGTAGTTTTTGTTGGCAAAGTTGATTTTTTTTCTAAGAAATAAGATTTTTATTATTGAAATTAATTTCTCAAAGAATTCTAAAAATAATCTTTTTTTTTTTATAATGGTATTCAATGTAAATTTTAAACTTTACAGGGATAGGGTGCATCCATCATGGCTAATGCACCATCTTTCTCAAACAAAAGCTAAAGCTGAAACATGCAAGTATTTACTCTAAGTCTGACTTGTTCACAAGTAATCATTGCCCACTAAGATTCTTCTCTTTGATATCTTTGTATCAAATGAAAATACAAGGATGATTCCAATATAGAAAAAGTGAATTGATTTCTCGATCCCTATACTACATTACAAAATCATAACTGAAAGAGAGTTGGTTCCATGACATTTCATTTCTTAACCGGAGGGTAAAGGTGTTGGCGTGAGATGTCTTCCAGAAGAGGAAGTGAGGTTTACATGAGTCTCAGTTTAAAGATTTTTATATTAGTTTTTTTTATTTATGTTGAGTTATTTAATTATGTTAGAATTTATCTTTTAAATATTAAAGTTTGTGTGTAATTGGGATAAGTGTAATTTAATTTTAATTGTACTTTACTACATTTCTCTAGGGGTTCAAGTACTGCGATTAAAATAATAAGTCAGTGAAAAATTTATCTTTTAGGTTATGTGAATGATATCAGAGTAGGTTATGTGAATTGACTCGGTCAACTACATTAATGTGATTTTTTTGTGATATTTTATGTCTATCAGTTTTTTTTCAATCTTTTCGGTCCCTAAGAATATCCCGCTCGGCTACGACTTCTGCAGAAAAACTTGTCCCTGCCTCGTGCTTCCTATCATGACCCGATTTTGGAAGCTCTAGTCAACATCGAATGCATCAATTACATTACTGACCGACGCAACGCCTTTCTCCATCTCGACTGGGTGTATCAGGAGGCGCTTGGGGGACTACAAAACCTGTTCGGAGAACCGAGAGTTGTGTGGATTTCGCAGAAGAGGGGCCCCACAGTTTCTCTGTGACGCGCGCTGTGTCGGGTCTCTCGTGCGCGGACGTCCTGTGGGCGATGCAGCACGAGCCGGAGATCATGTTTGAGGCTCTCAAGTGCAGGACGAAGGAGAGGGAAACGGAGCGGCAAGAAGAAGAGGGCGGAGAAGAGGAGCAGCATCCTCGTTTAGTTCGCCCATATCGCTGCCTAGCTCGGCCATCGTGTCACCCACAAGAGTTACTCGTCAACCGAGGCTAGCCTCGCTGGCAGCAGGTTCCTCTACTCACGCCACGTGACTCCCCGCTCCTCCGATTCTTCCTCAGAACGGTGGATATGGTGATGGACCTTGCAGCTATGAGAGGGGTGGGAGAAGTGGCGGCAGAGTTGGCGGGTGATCAATGGCGAGCGCCTCCGGTTGGAAGGGCTGGCTCCTCAGATACCGGCTTCGAGGCCGGAGGAGGATGCGGTTTTCAAAATTTCGATGAACGATGTAAAGAAGATAGTAATGGAGAGGCTGAGAGGTATGTCTAGGAGGCTTTCCCCGGAGACAATGTTGGCTTTAACGTGAGGAACGTTGATGTCAAGGATCTCAAGCGTGGGTTCGTTGCCTCCAACTCCGAGGATGACCCCGCTAAGGAGGCTGCTAACTTCACATCCCAAGTCATCATCATGAACCACCCGGGCCAGATCGGTAACGGATATGCTCCCGTCCCGGACTGCCTCACATCTCACGTTGATGTGGTCAATTGTACTGGGAAACCAAGTCTAATGTACATTCAACAAGATCAACAGGTTCAGGTAAGGAGCTGGAGAAAGAGCCCAAGATCCTGAAGAATGGAGACGCTGGGTACGTGAAGATCATGGTAGAGCTTTTGGGGTTTGTATGTTTCAAGGGAGATGGGGTGTTGGCGGGAGTACCGATTTGGCTGCCAATGGATCAGCATTTGATGCTACGATGATGAGTTTTTGATACTTCAGGTTTCAGGGCAAATTCTAAAGCAATTGCACAATCCCAGGTGCAATCCCACACTTGGCCGAGCATGAAGCTCTTCATGCTCTAGTGGAGTATCAGCAATAAGAAGTCTTCCACCTCAGCAACACAGAGTAAATCATCATCTCCAGGCCAACTCAGCAACACTCAGACTTCCACCTCAGCTGCTCAAGACAAGGTAGCAGAAGAGTCCAGAAGGTGTCCACTGGTCATGTATTCCAGAAGAGTCTAGAATACTGCATTCTATGTCATATATTCCAGAAGAGTCTAGAATACTGTATTCTGTCTTTTGTATTATATAAATACCCCTTCTTGTAAACAAATTCAAAAGTGAGGAGAAAATATCACAGATTGATTTTGTCATCTTTATCATTCTTCATTTTTTCTATCATGGTATCCAAAGCCGTGTAAGGACTCACATCCGTCTTCACCCATGGCTGAATCCCCAAACCTCCCCTTATTCTCCCTTCCCTCTCCCTCTCATTTCCTCATTGTCAAACTAAATCACGAAAACTATCTACTGTGGAAGGCTCAACTCATGCCTTACCTCCACAGTCAGAATGCTTTCGGCTACATTGACGGTTTCATCGCTGCCCCCAAACCTCTTGAAAACACTCTCACAGACCTCCCTTCACCCTATTCCATTTGGAAACAACACGATCAAGCCCTCATGTCCGTCCTCATTTCTTCCCTCACCGAGCCCCTCGTCGTCCATGTCGTCGAAGCCTCGACCTCCAGAGAAATCTGGCTCATTCTCGAAAACCTCTTCGCTTCCAAATCCCAAGCTCGCGTGATGTAGCTGCTATACCAACTCACGACCCTATAAAAAGGGTCGGATTCTGTCACCAAATACTATCAATGGGCAAAAATCTTTCGCGATACCCTCGCGACGGTAGGCAAAGTCCTCTCTTCCTCGGATTTCTTCGCCTACCTACTGGCTGGTCTAGGAACTGACTTCGATTCGATCGTGACCTCCCTCACAATCTGTCTAGACCCTCTTTCTCCCTCCCAAGTCTACAACCACCTCCTTAGCCACGAATCCTGACTCCTCCATCACCAAACCCTCCTCCCAGCCTCCCCCGAATTTTCGGCGAACACCACCGCCTCCCTTCCATCGACTCCCAGCACCAGAGGCAGGGTTTTGACCGGCAAGGGTTTCGCAGTAGAGGGGGCTCTCGAAGCTGTGGGCGTGGTCGCTTCGTTGGTCGAGCCCCTTCTTCCCCCTTTTCCCCAAATCACCCTCCATGTCAGATTTGTCACCGTCCTGGCCATACAACCCTACAATGCTATCACAGGTTTGATCATTCCTATCAGACGGCCCCACCTCCTTAGCCGCCCATCTTACTTCTGCTCCTTTTTCTCACACTCCTGCTCCTACTGTTGACCATAACTGGTATCCTGACTCAGCCGCGACTCATCACTTCACTCATAGTTTTTCCAACTTATCCATCAATCCTACTGAGTGTAAAGGCGATGATCAAGTTCGCGTTGGTGACGGTAACTCTGTCCCTATTCACCACGTTGGTAGCTCTATTCTTCTATCCAATTTTGACAATCTTCTCCTCCCTCAACTTTATCATGTTCCGTCTATTTCCAAGAATTTAACTTATGTTAGAAAATTTTGTGAAGATAATTCTGTATTTTTTGAATTTCATTCATCTTGTTTCTTTGTGAAGGATTGTCATACCAAGAGAACACTTCTGCGCGGTCCTACTAGTCAAGGCATGTATGTCTTCCCTCCCGCTGCCTCTTCCTATCAAGCTCATACTGGGTCAAGAGTCTCTCCATTCCAATGGCACACTCGTTTGGGGTCATCCCTCCATGTAATTAGTCCACAACATCATCTCCAAGCTATCTCTCCCCGTCAAGCGCTCTCCACAACCTGGGTTATGCTCTTCCTGCTGTCAGGCCAAACTCCATCAACTACCGTATTCATCCTCTCCATCTTGGACCACTGCTCCTCTCCAACTTTTGTTTGTTGATGTATGGGGTGTTGCCCCCACTGTGTCTAGGGGTGGCTTTCGATATTACCTTTTTTTTTATGACTACAGTCGGTTTATGTGGATTTTTCCATTAAAGTGTAAATCCGATGTCATTACTATATTTTTGTCCTTCAAGTCTCAAGTCAAAAATTTACTTCATACCAAAATACGTGCCCTACAATCTGATTGGGGTGGCGAATTTCGTTCCCTTCATACTGTCCTCCAGTCTTTTGGAATTTCTCATCGCTTGGCTTGTCCTTATGCCCACTCTCAAAATGGTTCCGTTGAGAGGAAACATAGACACATTATCGAAACCGGTCTTGCTCTTCTTGCCCATTCCTTCACCCCTCAAAAGTATTGGTCTGATGCCTTCATTACTGCTGCCTACTTAATTAACCGCTTACCCACTTTGGTTTTAAACCACAAATTTCCCTTTGAAAAATTGTGGAACTGCTAGCCTAATTACAATTTCTTGAAAACTTTTGGTTGTCTCTGTTGGCCCAATCTTCGCCCTTATAATCGGCACAAAATGGATTATCTGTCTCTTCCTTATGTCTTTGTTGGTTACAACCCTAATCATCATGGCTACTTATGTTATCACCTCTCTACCTCTCGTATGTATGTCTCCCGTGATATTCTGTTTGATGAAACTATTTTTCCCTTTCAATCATCTCCATCCATCTCCTCTTCTCCTTCCTCCTTTGGTTCTATCCTTCCATCCATTGCCCCTTCCCTTCTTTCTCTGACCCCACCCGCTAGACCTACTTCCCCACTCTTACCACTGCCCTCATCTCCCCCTCATGAGCCTGTACCTCCCGAGTCTTCCATCATCTCCCCTTCCCCCATTTCCCATCCTCATCCTACGCAAACACGATCCAAATCCAACCTCCATTTTCCCAAATTCTGGACCGACGGTATCGTTGCCTGGCCACCCCCTCAAGCCCTCCTCACATCCCGTGCCACTCCCGATGAACCCTCCTCTGTCACTGAAGCTTCAAAATACCAGGAATGGCGTTGTGCGATGCAACTCGAATTTGAAGTCCTTCTCTCCAACAATACCTGGACCCTAGTCCCTCCTTCCTCCTCTCAGCATGTTGTGGGCTGCTGTTGGATCTTCAAAACAAAATACCTCTCAAATGGCTCGATCGAGAGGAGAAAAGCGCGCCTTGTTGCCAAGGGCTTGGACTATTCCGAGACTTTCAATCCAGTTGTCAAACCAACAACCATCAGGTTAGTTCTTTTTATTGCCCTCTCTAAAAATTTGTCGGTTCATCAATTAGATATTCAAAATGCTTTTCTTCATGGCATGTTGGATGAAACGGTATTTATGTCTCAGCCAAGTGGCTTTGTTCATCCTCAATTTCCCACTTATGTCTGCAAGCTCAATCGTGCTCTCTACGACCTTAAACAGACCCCCCATGCGTGGTATGCTCATATGAGCAGCAAACTCCTTGAATTTGGCTTTGTCATTTCCAAATATGATACTTCTTTATTCATCTACCGCCATCAATCTATTGTCTTGTATCTTTTAGTTTATGTTGATGACATTCTCCTTACTGGCTCCGATAGCTCTGCCATTGCTCAACTTGTTAAATTGCTCAGTGTCGATTTTCCCGTCAAAGATCTTGGTGATCTTCATTACTTCCTGGGTATTGAGTGTCACAGAACTTCGAATGGAATTTTCCTGTCCCAACGAAAATATATCTTGATTTACTACACAAAACCAATATGGCTATTTGTAATCCTGTTGGCACTCCTATGTCTCCCTCCACTAAACTCTCTGCTTTTGATTCTACATCTATGGAAGATCCTCTGTACAGGAGTGTGGTGGGAAGCCTCCAATATCTTCTCTTCACTCGGCCTGATTTAGCCTTCTCAGTCAATCAGGTCTGTCAATTTATGCATGCTCCTTGTCTTTCTCATTGGCAATCCGTGAAACGGATCTTACGGTATTTAAAACAGACTCTGGATTATGGTCTGACTCTCACTCCTTCTTCGTCCCCTGTTCTGGCTGCCTTCTCTGATTCCGACTGGGCGGGCTGCCCCGACGACCGAAAATCTACCAGTGGCTACTGTTTATTCTATGACACAATTCTCATATGCTGGAGTTCAAAAAAACAAACAACTATCGCTCGGTCTAGCACGGAGGCTGAATACAAGGCCTTGGCTCATACTACGTGTGAACTAGTTTGGGTCCAATCCTTATTGTCTGAATTGGGAATCTACTTATCTCAGCCACCCATTCTCTATTGTGATAATTTGGGGGTCACTTACTTATCTGTGAATCCTGTGATGCATTCTCGAACCAAGCATGTTGACATTGATTATCATTTTGTTCGTGATCGTGTCCATAACAAGACTCTTCAAGTTTCCTTCCTTTCCAGTAAAGTTCAGATTGTAGATGTCTTTACCAAGCCCCTGTCCATTACCAGATTTTGCACACTTAGATAGAGCCTCACAGTCCTGCCAGGACTGCTGGGCTCGCCAGGTTGTATCAACAATAAGAAGTCTTCCACCTCAGCAACACAGAGTAAGTCATCATCTCCAGGCCAACTCAGCAACACTCAACCTTCCACCTTAGCAGCTCAAGACAAGGCAACTCCTCCAGAAGAGTCCAGAAGGTGTCAACAGGTCATGTATACCAGAAGAGGCTAGAATACTGTATTCTATATCATATATTCCAGAAGAGTCTAGAATACTATATTCTGTCCTCTGTATTGTATAAATACCCCTTCTTGTAAACATATTCAAAAGTGAGGAGAAAATATCACAGATTGATTTTGTCATCTTTATCATTCTTCACTTTTTCTATCATGGAGAAGCCGTCAATGGGACTGCATTGGAGTCAGAGACCTCAGATATTGAGGACTCAAAGGATAATCAGAAGTTGGATACAGTTTGAGTAATTTAAGCATGGATGACAAATCTTATGGGGCCTCGGATAAGAAGAATGAGATGATTTTGAATTTGATGCATCAAATTAGGGAATTGGAAGTGCAAATGAAAGAAAGGAAGGAATGTGCACACCAGAAAGCATTGCAAATTGCAAGAAAGGTGAGTAGTGATCTCACTAAATTGAAGATGATGAGAGTTCAAAATTAAACCCGCTCAAACTTAGGGAGAGGGATTTAATTTCGAAGACCAGCGACTCAGACCAAGACTTGACCTGGACTAGATTCAACTCAGACTAGACTACATTCTGCTAGACCTAGACTAGATTTGGACCGGACTCGACTCGGACTAGGCCAGACTTGACTCAACCTGGACCAAATGCGGACCAGACTCGACCAGAACTTGACTCAAACCATACTCAGACCAAGACTCGACCCAGACCAGATTCTGACCGAACTCGAGTCAGACCAGACTTTGACCTATCCCAGGTTGTCGAGATGTATATCTCAGGCAAAGGCAAGTTGGGGTATTTGAAAGGTGATCTCCTTCAATCTCCTTTCTCATGGTTGAGATGACCACGAGAAAAACTGAAGCTTTGCTTCAGCCATGACCTGATTCGAGTCAGACCAGACTCGGACCTATCTCATGTTGTCAAGATGTATATCTCAGGCAAAGACAAGCTGGGGTATTTGGAAGGCGATTTCCTTCGATCTTCTTGCTCGTGGTCGAGGTGACCACAAGAATGACTGAAGCTTTGCACAAAGCTTCAGTCGCGACCCAGACCACCGACGTTACTACTACGTATGTTGATGGCATTGACACCTCCTAGGTGTAGGATCTCCGGTGACGTGTGACACTGGTGATTATTTTGAAATATTCCATATAATCTTGAGGGCCTTTGGCATGAAATAGATTTTGGCTGACTACACCTGATGGAGCGTTCAAGAATAGCATATATATAACATATTTTATCTCAGACCATGAGCAGTATGCGGCAGAAACTTCTACAACTCACTTGACAAGTTAGGTATCAGAGATCTATATGCACCAACTTGAGGGGAACTATTGGCGTGATATATCTTCTAGAGGAGGAAGTGAGGTTTACATGAATCTCAGTTTAAAAGTGTTTTAGTTATATTAGTTTTCTATTTATGTTGAGTTATTTAATTATGCTAGGACTTATTTTTTATAGTTTGGGTGTAATTGGGACAAGAGTAGTTTAATTTTAATTGGACTATTATTTTTCTCTATTATAAATAGGGGTTCATGTATTCAAATTAAAATAACAAGTCAGTGAAAGATTTCTCTTTTTTATAAATTCAATAAATGGCTTCTCTAATGACATGCCATGAACTCTTATAGAATAGCCATTATTCAAATTTCATCCAATAATCAAGGTGGCAAAGAAGTTTCCTCATTTTTGTCAAATGTGGTATGAGTCATTTGATCGAGAAAAACAAAACTTCCTGTATTGTGGCATTCCAATGACAGAGATCACATTAATTACTTATGGGAGAACTTGAATACTCTATCTTGCGTATCTTCATCAAGTAGAAGGGTTCTAACCAGACAAAAGAAATCTGAAGATGCGCGAGCAAGCTTTTTCTCAAAAGCTTTGCAACTTTCTCGAAACAAAGAACTATTAAAAAAAGAGAAGTTATGATCACTAAGGGAGATTGTCGCTCACGAATGAGAAACACGGAGAAGTGGATGCATTCCCCTCGTATTAGTTTTTATTTTTGACCTCAATTTATAAGATTGGAGGACATCACGATGATCGATTCAACCTAAACTGATCATGTGGCCTGGTCAATGAGTAGGTCGAGTTTAATTACATTGATATCGATGTGTTGGCGATCTGTTTTCCCTTGTTATATATATCCAGAAGAGAAAGCAGTTTAAAGGAAGTGATATGTTCATATAAACCCAGTAGAGTATATCGGTTACAGCAACTGACATCAGCATGATCACGAAGGAGATTAAAATAAGGGCTTCGCGGATCAAAACTTCAAGCCTTGTCTGATTGGAAACAGAAGGACAGCAGATACCAACAGTCCAGTTAAATTTGATGCGCGGCCTTGATGAGAACGCATGGGCAACGCTATAAAAATTTACGTGCTTAACTTCTCTTTTCTTTTGCCAGGAGCAATACGAAGATTAATTATGAAACAGTCAGACGAGTACTCGGCTAGCAGATTATGCATTCTGAATTTGGAATCCGAATCCCTGGTTTAAAAGAGCACTCATCAACCAGAACTTCAGAGTGGAGACGTTCATCTCTTGCCCGCAGTCGTTAGCCTGTTCAGAAGACCAAGATCAGATCAAGATAGAATGAGAATTTTGAAGACGAAGTCGAAGAAGACAAATGCACTTAGTGGCCTTACGTTGAGAGTAAAGGTCAAGACGAAACGGTCTGGAAGGGTGGCGAAGTTGGAGCTTTGCACGCCAAAATACGTCAGAGCTTCGATGGCTCTGTATAGAGCCACCACTGCTCCCTCTCCTTTGCTGGATACTAGCCTCACGTAAAATCCGCTCTCTTCTACTTGGAACGCGTCCATCTGAAAAAGACAACCAGGTTCAATCCTCTCCAAAGAAAAAACGACACTTTCCTACGATCTTACATGATACAGCAGTTAAATTAAGATGAGTACTGCAAGGCGGAAGAGATGGATTTAGCTTAATAATAATTTACCTGCATTATCTTGCAGCAACTTAAGTTATGAGCTTTTGTTGTTTTAGTTTTTCCTGATTTCCTCAAGAAACCCTCAGACCCTGGATGGCCTTCTCTTGAGTATACCTCCAGACCTTCAATCTCCGCTCTTAGCTTTTTAGCCTGCTTCTGCAGATCCTTCATGTACTCCACCGCATCCCCTACGATGGAGGCTTTGTCCATCTGCATGACAATCGAAAACAAAACCCACAAGTTTGAGAAACTAAACTAAATCTCAAAAGGATTATCGGTCCAAGATTTCAGAAACGCTAAAAAATGAGAACGCAACAGAAAAAGGAGACAATAAAATGCAGCGACCTTAGTAATGTTAGGGACCAAGGAGCGTAGAGCATACAGCTTCTCCTTCATTCGACCTCTCCGTCGCCTCTCAGCTACCAACGTCCTCGCCCTATCTGCGTGAGTGGATTTTCCCATCGGCGTCGTTGGGCCACTCGAGTCCTCATCTTCATTCTCTTCGTCTCTGTCATCCGCATTGCCACTGATTGTTGGCGAAACTTCAAGAAGCACATTGGGAACCAGAGTCTCTGTGGGTGTGAACCCGAACATGTTTTCTGGTATCGGATCCATCTGGCTGCTCTCTGCAAATCCTCCACCGAACTTGAACTCATCGTATCTTTGATCATAACCGAAGGGTACTCCCTCAATTATACTCTCTCCCTTTAAGTATTCTATAACTTGCTCCTCGTTGTAACCGCTACTGAAGTCGGGAAAGTTGCTCAGAATCGCATGGTTCTCCATGTTTCTGCACTTTTCCTTCTTCTCCGGGAATTGAACAATGTTTCTTCACTTGCTCAGGCACTCAAGATGAGAAGTCAAGACACCATTAAGAAGCCTAGACAGGGTTAGTGTCGCAGGTGTGAACGGAATCAAATGGTTGGATCCTGACGTTGGCTCAGGTAATATTAAAAAAGACAGGTCTGAACAAACCAGAAATGGAAGTGGATAATCTATTAGCTGATTCTCTGTTACCACTATTTTATAACATAATAGTTTCAGGTCACTGAGAAGTAATGTAGCGAGCCGCAATCTCAATACAAGTCTATCACGACCAAAACCAACTTATCTAAGGTCGGGGTCCGACCTGATCGAATTGGGAATGAAGAGAAAAGAACAAACTGCTCAGAAGAAAAAGACCAGAAGTCGGCCCGGGGAAGAATGGTATTTTGTCCACATGCAATCACCTTTGCTGAGTTCTTCAGGTGGTTCCTCTTATTTCCCAATTTTGATTAAAAAAAAAAAAGGGTTCTCTGTCCTTATTGAGATTTAAGAAGAGCAGAGAGCTAACAGATGTTGCGAGAACGTTCACTGCTTTCTTCTTCCTTCCGTCTTTCAAGGTTATGGGAGTTCAAAGTAAATTCAGGTCCATCTACGATCATCAAATTCTGTTTAAAGAGTCTTAAAGTCGTCGATGAAAGGGAGAAACTTGGCATTTAATGTTGAAACTTTGAAAAGAATTTTACAACAATTGACCTGATGATGCAGATCAGTTTTCTAAAGGAACAAGCTCATTCACTAGTCAGCTTGGAAGCGAAAACACAAAATAAATAACGAGTAAGACCATTTGATTTAGTTAAATAGCAAAGAGTAAGAGGGAATATTTACCTTGAGAATCAAATAAATTGGAAAATAATTTTCTAACAGTAGTGTACAATTAATGGCGGAGACATTTACTGGCAAGATCTTGAGAAGAGATCTTCTCATATAATTAATTGTAAAGATTAGCCACCAGAAGAGAGAATCCAGTGCATATGAAATGAACGCAGTTGGATTCCTTTTCCTAATTATATCATAACCAGTGAAACCACAGGTTCATTGTATTTCCTGAGAAAATTTAGTATACATTGACTTTGCTCTCTGCGGAAAAGAAATTCTTAATGCTTGCCCATTCTAAAATTAATATCCAGGAAGCTTTTATCTCCTGTGTCAGTTGGTCCAGAAATTTGCTGGACCAAACCAATCACCTATCTTAGAGGTGAACTGAATGGTCTCCATATACAGTGGAGCCTGATTCCATTCACCTCGAGCTAGGTGATTGGTTATCATATCAAGTGCAGAAACCCATGACCGTTCTATGAAGAAGTCATATTCACCAGGAAGGAATGGATCCCCATTTATGAGATGCCATGGTTTCGAGTCTGTATTTTTTAGTTTTCCTAACTAGAGAAGAGCTTTCTTTACTTGTTCACTTATATGTTCTGATCAGACGGTTTCAAGCATGCAGAAGATAACAAAGAAGGACAAATGGCGAGGGCGAGTTGCCAATTGCATGCCTTGGTTAGGTAACAAGAGAAGTTTTCATGGGATCTATGCACTCGCAAAGCTTCCATTCGGCAAGGAAATCCTGTTAAATCCTTTTATGGGTTTATGGGGGCTTAAACAAAAGCTTCTTCCTTGGGAATTAAATTGCGCGTGTACAACACAGAGGACGTATGGATCGGCAATGGGCGACCGTGGAGGACACGAGTAGACATACTGCTCATCTCATGTCTCCATCTCCACGAACAAAATATTCGTTAATGTCTTCATCCACCACGCGGGAACCACACCCGTCTCCGCCTTCATTTTTCTTGCAGGAAGGGTGACGATTGCAGAACAAGACCCAATCACCTAAAATAGAGAGCAATATTCAAGTTTTTATAAGCGAATTGGATGGAATAAGTAACCGATTTCTGATTATTGAGGATGATCTCTCTTCTATGCTGCTGTTGTTGCTCTAAGAGATGATGTAAATAATTGGGACAGCTCTTTTTTTTTTAAAAAAATTCTTTTTGAAGATAGTTCTGGTGAACGCGACAAAGCAGATGTCAAAGCATCACTAGAGTTTGGGATTCATTTAAGCCAAAAAAGCTAGTATCTTTGAAATAAGAAGCCGTGACAGGTCCCTCTAATGATTCAGACTCATTCAACCCCACATGTATATGGCCTATTTAAAGGGTCAATCATGGAGAGACACTGCCTGGTCTCCTTTTTTCTTCTTAGATCCACCCAAATCTACTTTTTCACTGTCAGGGTCAACCACTTAGGGGGTAAAAGCCTTATTTCTTTATTTCTAGTAGAAATAAGAAGTCTAATCCCAACGGGATGAGATTTCTGATACTCTGATGGCAACGACCAATTCGTTTTAGAGAATCGTCAACTCACCTAAAAATTGCCTACCATAACAAAAATCACCCATCTAGCGGCATCAAGAGAACAACATCTGCATCCAATTTTTTTTGGTTTTGCAATTTATTCTGTATGATGTTGATCTGAGCCTGTAATGATCATGTCTCGCGCCTTGCTACAAACACAGAAGTTGTCCTTGGAGGCACAGCGAAACTCCCAGAGGAGGCTTCAAATGATGAACTCTTCATGATCCCATCAGATGACATCAACTGTACAGAACCAAATGGTACAAGAAGCATTAAAATTTTAACAAATTTTCTCCATCTAATTGTGTTTGTGGAACCAAGAGCTGATGCTGCCCTTTCAGTAATCTGGGGAATCACCAGCTTATTTACTACTTTCAGAGGTAATTTGAACTCGGCACTGATGAAGTTTGAGTTGCAGATTATGACACACAATCAAATTTCATCCACCAAAACTCATATATGTATGAACCACTCTCACTTAAGTTCATTTTAATAAAATTTGATGCAAAACAGTCCACCAACAAGACTTAAGGGCATGCCCACAGTAGGACAATTGCGTGACTCAAGAGATTTACGACAGCCAGCTTATTCGCCCTATATTTCTTTTTAATGCCAAAGACTTCTATTAAATTCTCCGAAGAACATATAAGAGAAGGATAAATGTTCAAAAAGAAGAACAGATAGATACCTGTACAGGGTGCAACATAAAATTTATTATTCGAAATGTAGGGATTGTAAATGAGACTTCCTTTGGGCGTGCATTGACAATGACAACAACATAATAGAAGCTGCAGAAAACAATTTAACAACATTATGCCAATAATAAATCTTTTGAATGTCAAAGCTAAGATGTGTACATAACCACGTATATCCTACACCAATAAGAAAAATAACAAATATGTCACTCACAGTGAATCTAATTGAGCCAAGCCAGGAACGCCTTCATGACCATCCTCAATGCTCATAACAATGACCCCAGGTACAGATGATGGTCCAGTATTATGGAAACGCACTCTTTCCTGACATCAATAGCGGTCATTAAGTTACTGTAACTTGAAAATGGGTGTTGAGCTCATCCGTTCAAGTCTTTGTAACAGATAACAACATTAACTTGAAAATTAAAAAAAAATAATAATAACAAAGTTATTGTCCATTTTGTCTTTGTATGACCAAGACTCCATGCAGCGTATGAACTCTGGTCATTAACTCCAATGGACCAGCTTTCACTTTCAGTTCCCTTTGAAGAATACATCATTATTGTTGTTATGCCCTGTTAGAAAATACATTCATGGGTACTTTGGACATTTTACACTCCAAGGGTATTTTGGTTATTTTACCACCTCTGTGGTTAAATTTATTTATGTAAACTTATTTTGCATGTTATGTTACGCCAGTGGTTAAATTTTTATGTACATGGGATATATAGTTAGGGAGATATAAGGAGAATAAGGTTTATTAAGTGTATAGGGGCATTTCTGTAATTATCACCCCAAAACAGTTAGCTAAGAGATCTGGGGCTCATGCACAATCCTCAACGAGCTTCCTCTGGCTCTACTGAAAATTCCTCTTCTTCTTTCTCTTTTCCTCTCAATTTTCTCCTCCACCCAAATCTTCATATTTTACATGTTATTAGAACATTTGATCATTGCTGGGAGTATTCTACTACAGTTTTTCATCAATTTTGAAGAGGGTGACTTCCTAGGAGTTCTACAGTTTTATTTTTTATACTGGTCCATCAAAACTAATTGATTTCTCTTTTTTCTTTGCTTAACCTTAGGGTTACTGGTTTCTATGAATCATTGAAGGATTCTCTATGCTTTAACAGCCCTAATTGGGTTTCTTAGGATCTGCATCACCCAACCCATTACTGGTGCCTATGTCATCATCCAATTGCTGATGTCAGCCCTTGATGTCAAACATTCAGCACGTGTTTGGTTGAGATTAATTCAATTTTCTGGCTACTGACTTGTTGAGGTCCACATATCCTAATTCTGTGCCCTAACCCTAGTTTTGTGAGTGGGGCCCACTTTGGTAACAAATTTGGAAATTGTCTTGAAGCTTTTGATTGGTTATTTTGTGACTATATATAATTATTATGGCTGAGACAGGAGAAGTTTACATTCCGTCTAGAGAAAATTCTGTCTATTTCCCAAAAAAAGAAAATTTTGGATTTGACGGAAAAGGTAACATCATGATTACCTTTGAGAAATTGACAGTGCCTATCTTAGTTGGGTTAAGTCTGTTAGGATGTGTCTGAATAGTAGAAAGAAGTTGAAATTTATTAGAGATGACCCTCTGGTGCCTCCAGATGACGATTGGGAGGTAGAGGACAGCCAGGTCATGACCTGGATTGTCAACAGTATTGGCTCAATGTTGAGAAATCAGGTGATGAACTATGAGACAACTAAGGCTACGTGGATGTCCCTGGGGTCTTTATATGCATAGGAAAGTAATCTCTCTTGAGTTTATGAGCCGTATACAGACTTTTTTGGACTAAAAAGGGAAAACAGAACTATTACAGAGTACTACAGTGCATTTCTTGGCATATGGCAAGAGATTAATATATATTATCTGTTTACTACGGATGAGAATGAGTTGAGAAAGCAACAAAATCAGCTGCTGGTTTCAAAGTTTCTGGATGGTTTAGATGCTGAATTTAATGCTATTAAAGCCCAGGTTTTAGCGTAAGATGAAATTCCTATTCTCTACCACTTTTAATTGTATTATAAAGGCTGGGAAGACAATTGTACCTAAAGCAGAGTCAGCGTGTTTGGTTAGAAATATTCAGCTAGGTTGTTATATCTATGGGATTCTTGAGGAGTCATTGTGATTACTCCTTGTTTGTGATGAAGAGGTGTATACAGAGTAACCTCTGGGATATATTGCTCTGGGGGAGACACATAGAGTATGCAAACTCAAGAAGGCGATTTATGGGCAAGTTAATTTATGCAAAAGTTACTAGGCTTGATATTTCTTTTGTAGTAAGTGTAGTGAGTCAGTTTATGGAACATCCTCGCAAAATACATTTAGAAGCTACACAAAGAATTTTGAGGTATTTGAAATGTACACCAAGAAAGGGACTTTTCTTTAGGCTTAATAATCATATAAAAGATAGAGGCTTTCTTTGATGTAAATTATGTTGGGTTCAAACTGGATAGGAAGTCAACCTCTGGATATTATGTCTTCTTAGGAGAAAATTTGGTTTGTTGGAGAAGTAAAAAGCAAAATGTTGTAGTCCGATCTAGTGAAGAAGCTGAATACAGGGCAATGACTCACATAGTGAGCGAGTTGATGTGGGTCAGATCAGTCTTACAAGAATTGGGTTTCAACCAGGATGAGCCGATGAATATGTTTTGTGATAATCAAGCTGGAATCTTTATTGCAAGTCATCCGATTTTCCATGAGAGGACTAAACACATAGATGTGGATTGCCACTTCATTCGAGATGCAATGATGAATCAGGTGGTAACTCTGTTTGTTTAGTCTGGCGATCAGTTGGGAGATGTCTTCACCAATGCTCTTGATAAGCAAGAGTTTTTGTTGTTCTTCAACAAGTTGGAACTACTGGATATATGTGCTCTAGCTTGAGGAGGAGTTAGAAAATACATCTAGGGTTACTTTGGTCATTTTACCCTCCAGGGGTATTTTGGTTATTTTACCACCTCTGTAGTTAAATTTTTTTATGTAATCTTATTCTGCATATTAAGTTATGCCAGTGGTTAAATTTTCATGTACTTGGGATATATAGTTAGGGAGATAAGGAGAATAAGGTTATTTAAGTGTATAGGGGCATTTCTGTAATTATCACCCCAAAAAGTTACTTAAGAGCCTCCTCTGGCTCTTCTGAAAATTCTCTCTTCTTCTTTCTCTTTTTTTTTTTCCCTCGATTTTATCCTCCACCCAAATCTTCATGTTTTACAAGCCTCTTCCATGGAAGAAGTGCCACCAAATAAATTGCATACTTTTGATTTCAAAATATTAAGTCTAAATTGTTTGGAAGAGGGAACCAGGCTATCAGTGATAAATAATAAAAAAAAAAATGGATCTCATATCCTGCACTAACATCTAGTGGCTTAGGGTTGATTTCATTTTGAGCACTTCTAACTTTTAATTGCAGGTAGCAGCATAGATCACCTGGATGGTATTTGCGGTCTTCAAACGGAAGAGTGGTGAAGAATATCTAATCCTCAGCAAGTCCTTAAAATTTTGAAATGCAGCAAGGATGTGGCTTTTCTGAGGCTTGAAAGATGAGTTGGCCAATCGAGGTTTAATTCTGAACATTTAGAATTGAAGAAAACATGTTTCATAAAATATGGCACTGACAGATAGGAACAGCAGCAAATGATGATGATGATGATGGTTGTAGTGCTCATGATGCTGATAAAAAGTACAACAACTTACAGTGACCAGTTCAATTCATTTTTTTCCCTAGGAGGAAGACCGACACCCCAGTTATTTGACTCGTAGCTGAAATCCAGCCTTAAGAAAAGGAAAGAAGAAAAAACAAACACAGAATTTCACAGAAAATCAGAGTTTATTAATATTGTTTAGAGGAGGAATCTGTAACCACCAAAAGTGAAAAACCAATTGATCTAAAGAGAACATCAAAGGGCCAATTGGGCTCAGTTAGATGAGAATCAGTAGAAAACCTGTTGAACCAATCCCCAGAGTTGTAAGAGTCACGATCAAGTGATTTTGAACGCAACATCTCGTCACCTGAATGGAAAAATGGGATGCCCTGGAAAAAAATAAACAAGTTGAACTGTTATACGAAAGAAAAGGAACTATAGATTCCTTCAAGCATCCTTACAAGCAACTGCAAAGTTCGATCTTCAAAGGAACAGTGGCTAAACAATTTACTCAAACTCAAAGGCTTATGATAAGAAATTTATAATAAAAAATCTCTGCACTTTTGATAGCATATTTTCAAAAAAGATCTTATCTTACCCACTAACATAGCGCCTTGTATCCACTATTGATTGATGACCAACCACCAGTATATATTTGCTTCTAGAAGTATATTTTATAATAAGAAGCTGGGGTATTTAAGTTGCACAAGTTATTTTTATGTTTTAGCGTTGAGGATATTGTTGTAATTTGATGTACTCATGGTTTCAAGTCATAACAATACAGAGTGGTCAACCAACCCCAAATTTTTCCTGACACCTTTTTTGGAATAGGGAAAGATGCCAACTTCCATTTCTTCTCTCTTCATTCTTTAGCAGTGTTTGGCAGCACGGAAACAGAAAAGAAGAAAAATCATGTTCCCTTGTTTGGAAGGAGAGAATCCTAGAGAAAAAAAAAAAAAAACAAAAAGAGAGAAAGCTAATTTCTTTCTTAGTCGTGAATTTTCTCCAAAAAACAAGTACTTTGGAGAGAATAGAAAGGAAAATAAAGAGGGAGAAATTTTTATTGGGCTGTCCTCATGATCTGTCTCTATTGTCTTCTTTCTTTCTCTCCCTCCCAAGATCACCCATCCCGGTGGAGGCTAGCACATGCTGCTGCAGCCTCCACTGAGAAAAGGGATTGCCACCTGCTCTGATGAGAGAGGAAAAAAATAGCGTCAGTTGAGACTCGTTTCCCCTTATTTCTTATTCATTTAAAATTTGTTACATGAGCAAAATGCCCTTTATCACTTACAACACTTACAAAAACACACCACTATTAGAAGTAAATTGTATGTTCGACAATATTCCAAATAGTTACTAATACAATCCCAATTATACCTTCAAAGACTATGATGACTAAATACCCCAGATGTATGATGTATCCCTATCAACACATTCTATGATAGCTTTCACTCTGGATCAATCAGCCCATTGTATTTTTTTATGACAGTTGACATTGTAGCACTAAGTAATCCTTTCCATAAATCATCTCAATAATACACAATGTCTTCCACTATATGATTGTTTAATTTGGATCAAGTAGACTTTCCACTATGTCAGCACTTCCAAAATTGAAACAAAAAACATAATGCCTGCATTGATACCATATGTTAGGTACCTAGTTAATACCATCGAGTTCTAGGTTGATGGAATGCAGAAAACTAAGCATGCAAACTTATCTCATACTAGAATAGCCCATCCTAACCCATACTCCAAGTTTGGCACCAAAGGCACATTATATTTTATCATTTATTTATTTATTTATTGAAATGGTAAAATGCTTTAGGGAAGGAGTTCCCAATAACAAGAGGGTCTGGATACTTCGTCTTTGGCTAGAACATCTACTACGGAGTTTGCAGTCCTCGAAGCATGCTGCCACAGGCAACCACATGAGGCCTACAAATGTCCTATACTTCTTCATGAATGTATCTAAAGCGCTATAGAGGCTTTAGAGTCACTTCATAACACTTATAACAGTCACCTTAATTTTTCAAAAATTTGCAGCCTTGACTAGGAGCTCTTATTCCTGCTTCAACAGAATCCGCCCAACCAATGGGACTAGAGAAAACTAGCTGGGGTGCACTGATGGTTCAGCTGAATCCTTCCAACCACTAAAAGTTGCTTGCGGCCTTAAAGATTCTACAGGAAGTGGGTTGTTATTTTCTGGCACATGCCACACTAGTGCGGGAAAGATTGTTCCATGATTAACTGAGAGAAGGTAAATTGAATGATAAAGCACTCCTCTCCTTTCTCTCTGGCTTGCTTTTTTCTCTCCTCATTCATGCATCTAGGAACGTAGCAATGCGTTAGGGCACATGAGTGCTATTGGACCAGGTAAGGGAACTGATTGCACAAGTGACTCGTTTTTTTTTTTTTTTTGTATCGGACAATTAAATTGTATTTATGACCAGCAAACTTAAGAGAAAGGAAGATGAGAAACACAGTGGTTCCTACACAAAGTTGGCAGCAGAATCCCTAAACACTGCACTTTGAAGGAGTTTAGGGAGCCAACAGGTTGCCCCATCATAAAAATAACTGCTTGAAGCAAGGGTGGTGACTCGCTGATCCTGGAAGCTATTGAAAAGGTATGCGCATAAGAAAAAGAGCAGGGTTCAATGAAAAATTCCATTTTGAATAGATGTTATAGGAACACGGGGCCCTTCCGAACACAGCCACCGGCAGACTATACTTCAAGGCTACACAAGCGTAGTGATGCTCCTAGCTGATCTAAAAAATAAGGCAATGTAATTGGTTTTGCTCCAGGGAACTTCCTCCATGCTCCATGTTTAACCCCATCAAAAGCAATTTATCTTGCATGCTAGCATGCATGGAAGAATTCTCTCTTGAAAAAGACTTGCGTTCGGAAATTATCTTCCTCCTTTTGCCACAAGCTTCACTATGCATCACAAGCCAAGAGAAATCCAAGATTACATGCCATATAATAGAAATAACTGCACAATAAAGATTTTCTTCCTTCATGATCCTAAAGCCCTGTGGAGAGCAAAGTCACACATAAGCATAGAGCTAAATAGGCTGGTGCAATTCCTTAATCACAACATTAGGGTGAAAAAATTGATCCCTTCTCTCTTAATAATACATCTTGCATCCAAAGACATGTTAATATACATATATAAGGGCATTTTGCTCATTTCCTATTTAATGTACATGTCCTTCTAGGAGTTGCAGTAAGTTAGTCATCAGAGTAGCAGTTTATGTTTCAAATTTCAATTCATCCTGATAATTATTTTAGGAAGTTATTGGGTTTTATGTAATGAAGGGAATCTTTGTAATCTACCTCATTTTTCACTTAAGTGATCTATTTAAAGGAGAGGGCTCGACTTTTCAGCCCTAACGTGTGCCTATTCAATGTGTACTTTTATCTCCTCTTGTTTCTTCTTCTCTTCTCCTTCATCCCTCTTCTATCTCTTCTATTCTTGCAACTTTTCGGGATTGAAATAGGTGGTGTCTGATCTTTTTCCATCTTCTATTCAGACCTTTCTGGCTTACCAAATTTGTCCCAATACTTCTCAGACACATGCTTCGTTCTACCACAATGGATACATGGCCGACCTCCAATATGATATCTACTACTGCCTACCCCTTATTCCAGCCTCGTCTTCTTTGAGCTCCTCCACATCCTTTGCCCATTTGGTTGTTATTTGCATTTAATGCAGCTGAACTACCATTCCTTGGTAGAGGAATCAATAGAAGAAAACATAATAAATTCAGCTCTCAAAATTCTAGAAAAATATTTCACCAGACTGAGAGGTGGTGCTGGCCAATAATTGTGCTCAGATTGAATCGAACTTTGGTCTAAGGTTTCGAAATAAGCCTACCCCTAACAATTCTTCCATTTGCGTTTCCATTGTTTTCTCATCTAGAACCAAGGGATGGTACAGTAACAACTCCTGTCATATGCTATCCAACAATAAACTCAGTTAAGGACTTAGCTCCATATACAAAACATAAACTTTTGACACATTGCCTTCTCTAGAAAAGTTTCTGCAATGACATCCATATCCCCAAGCTGCCTCATTAAACACCATTTGACTCAGAATCTGAGACTCATAACATTGAACAGCCAAGGCATAACCATGAAGTTCTTAGCCTCACACTCTTCTGTCTTGGTAGTAGGTGGATTACCAGTTATACTTGAGTTTCCCTTTTGATCCCAAGAAAACCTGGACATACGACATAATTACATCCATGCAGTTTTAAGGATGTAATCTGGATGCTATTATTCACATTTTCCATGATCCTTAGCTTGTTCAACATCACGTTGGTCAGTCATTACTCAAATTCACAACAGTAATTCTCACACCAAAACCTCTAAACGCACCCAACTCCATAGCTAACCACAGGATAAGAGATTACTGTATCCTGATCAAGGTCAGACAGCACCTATTTCAGTCTCTTGGAGATCTGATACCATGTAGAACTGCAGATCCAGAAGAGAGCAAAGTCATGCAAAACCAGAGAGCCAAACGGGCTGTTGCAATTCCTTAATCCTGAGATTAGGGTGAAAATAATCCCTTCTCCCTTAATAATACATCTTACATCAAAAGACCCAAATGCCCTTTCGCTTACAACCAGAACAAATGTAGTTTAATTAAAGAGACTAATCTACCCTCACTTTTTTTTTTCTTTGAGAAAAAAACAAGTGTGTGAAAAGTAAAGAGGAAAAATACAAGAGAAAACAAGGGAGGGGATTTCCAACAATACTATAGAAACTAACCAGTAATTAAAGTTTGCCCCCTACTCTCGACAACCCCTAAATGCGAATCCTTCACACATAATAACAAGAAACATGTTTTTCAAAAATTTATTTAAAGCACTATGGAATATTCAATCGTGAAAATGGCACATTACTTGTAGATGAATACATTACTTGACTACAAAAAGATCAAGAAAAAAAAGTAATCTCTCTTAAAAGTTACAGATAAAAAACAAAATAGAATAAATTCATGCAAATTGACTAGAGAAGAAACTCTGTAATGCTTGGAAATATACTGAACCTGCGAAAGTGCTACTATGCTTGTCACCAGATGGTTAATTCTGCATCTCTCATGAACAGAAAGCTCAAAAGGAGTCTGTCACACAAACATTGCCCAATTAGGACTACCAAAGAGAGAAAATATGTCCTGGTCATGTATGCTTAAAATGAATTTCTTAAGGTTCCATTGCCAAACTGAAGTTAAAATGTATAGAAATCTCAAAGTTAGAGCAAGCTTACCTTCAGACTCACAATGTCAAATAAAGTTTCATTGTCATGAGCAGAGACATAATTAATCTGAAAGTAATTAATAATATTAGCTCATCATTGAAAAATTGGCAGAAGTTTTTACACATATTTAAAATAAAAACAGTGGTAAATGTTAATGGATTGTACCAAAGGAAGAGCTGGAGTCAAATAATAAAGGTCACTGTGTTTTAGGAAGTAGATTGCACAAAAAGATTGGATAGGTTTCTTTATTTTATAGAAAGAAAAGATAATTTTTTTTTTCATAGCCTCACTGTTTCTTCAGGGCTCACTGCATATGCAACTGGTAAGCCATCATGAGTTACAACTTGACATCCTTTGACCTGAGGACACAAAAAAAAATTCATAAATGAATTAGGATATATACATATTCAACTTCCAACAAAAACAGAACCTCCATCAAATACCTATTTAGAGCCAAATATGTCATACTGTAATAATTTAATCAAAAAGAAAAACCATATATTTCTTGAGATAAATAAGCATATTTTTTAGTACTAATGGATATTTTTCTCCATGTAATGGATTTTTGCAGCTCACATTAAATTCAAATGATCTGAATTGTTCACCAAAAGTGGAGATGAAATTAAATGGCCTAAATCAAGTTGGAAAATGTATTACTTTTGGAATGATCAATTTGGTGTAATTTGAGTCATTTGTTCACACATAAAACATCCTTCCTGTATTTGAATTGATTGGAATAATAATTAGATTAGTCTCATGCATCACCGAAGGGTAGCTCACAACATGCCAAATTGAATCTGGAGTCAACTAAAAGTAAAATTATTTGCAGTGAATTTTGTTATGAGGGAACACTTATGTTTACAGAAGGGTGAATATATATAAGTGAACAAATGTAACACACTTCTCTTTCACTGAATTCTGGAAATTGCATCGCGGTAAAGAAACTGTAAAAGCCCAAAATTGAAAAATACTAGACAGAGATATAGGAGAATATAAAAAGAAATGGAGAAAAAAATCAGTTGAAGTCAAATATTAAAGTTCATCTTACTGCTTCCCCTTTCTGGCTAGTGAAGATGAAGTCCTTCAAGTTGGCAGCCATTCCAACCTTAATTACCCAAATCAGTCATAGTATCAGTTGATTTCAAATAAGGATGTAATTGAGAACAAGAACAAGAACAATATCAGGACTTATTTCACATAGCTTCGGTGTGTTAGAATTCAAAAATTTTAAGATACACACAAGAAGAAGAAAAGAGGAGTAAGAAACAAGAAGAGAAGTGTGACAACACAAGTATCGCCTCAAGCCCACAGCTTTATATATAAGTTTCCATTAGTCTAGATTAAAGCAAGTTTCTCATTTAACAAGTATAAGTGAGATAGAAAAAAATAATAGTTGCTGATTTTGTGCCTTTGATGTCCAGTCCTTTTAGTTGAATTACCTGCTCACTGCTGAAGAAATCAAATGACCTGCAATCCATTACTTCAGTCAAGATCAATAGGAGCAATATTTGTTCAGGCTACCTTCAAGTCATTCCTCTACTTATGCATCTCCTTGACATTGGAACACATAGCTAAACTTCTGTCATACTTTTAACATAAAAAAAAAAACTACTCGTTCTGTTGACAAGTGTTCATCCTTTCAAGCAGATCCTGAACTTTAAAAGACCATCTAGGGGAAGTAAAGTCATCTTACCCCATGGGTATGGTTGCAATTTGTCCTCTCACCTACAGGTTTTTGTTTATTGTTTTTACACTTGAATATGAGCAGATATATGTGTGTTATGAGAAAAGGTTATTTCTGCCATTGTACAATTTATTCACTTAAGAAACCTAATAAAACAGAGGGATCCAGTTTTTTTGGAAACGGTGATGAAGAGAGGGGGCCAGTTCTGACTCAATTGTGACATTACCTTGGCTCTCTCTTCTTCTTCCTCTTTCTGCTCTCTCTTCTTTGATTCAATCTCCCTAATCAACTTGAAGCTACTGTTTTTCATGGTATCAGAGCAGTCTACAACTTCCTGTAAGACCTTTCCAATTTCCCCCTCTTTCTTTCTGTGTTGGCCCATCTAAGGGATATCCATTTTTTTTTATCCGAGGTGGAAATCTCTCATTTTGCTTCTGTGTGTACCACAACCAGAAGGTTGATAGTTTAGGGTGGATTTTAGACCTCATATGTGCTATGTCCTATAATAGGTTGAGATCTGACTGTTTGGACAACCCTGTGCCTGTGCCTGAGTAACTGACTCGGATTTGAGTCCAGTGTGATGCTGCCTATTGTCTGGAAGCTAGCTTTTGTTGCTGTTGTGAAAATTTTTCATGCCTGAGTAACAGTAGAAGTGTTAATTGGTGCTAGTTTAGTACTGTGATGGATCATTTTGTGTGATTAGTGAAACATTTCTTCCCAACATATCCGTGCAAGTTAGGGCGGTGTTCTGGTTCCAGTTCTTAGGTGAGTTGAAATGATTTTGCATTGATTTGATACTAAACTGTAGGCTGGTCGGATTGGGTTTTGAAATATGCCATCCTCTGGTTATAGTGGAGTGAACTTTGTTACTGATAAGCCTCTCAGTGAGAATAGGGATAAAAGTCATGTTCACATCACTAGATGGTAAGAATTATCTGAATGGTAAGAATTATCTAGTTTAGTCTAGAGCAGTAAAGATGTATCTTGAGGTTAGGGAGAAGGATCATCTCATACTTGATGATCCCCCACAAGTTCTACCGAAGTGTTAGAGAAAAGAAAACACTATAGTGGAGAACTGGCCCATCAACAGTATGGAGTTCCATATAAGTAGCCAGTTATGTTTAGTGGCACAGCTAGGGACATGTGGAAGGCTGTGAAGACAATGTTCTTCGATGAAACTAATCTCTCTAGGGTCTACAAGTTGCAAGCAAAACTGTTTTGCCTATAGAGAAATGATAAGAGCTTCATTGAATATTTTAGTGAGATGAGTGGGATCCTATAAAAGATTGGTAATATATTACCATTTAACTACAGATGAGAAGAGGTTGAGGAAAAAAAAAGGTGATTGTGGCTAATTTCTCATGGTTTAGGAACAAATATTTTGGGGCTTAGATGTTGGCTAGTGCAGATGTTATTGGAAGTAATTGAATGTCTTTAAGCCCTATTGGGTTGTTGGAATTCAGAATTTACTAAAACCCTAAGTGTATGCATGTGTGTGGAACCCACAAGTGTCTGAGTGGATCAAATTTTCCCTCAGGGAGCAGGTGTTTAACTTGTGTTTGTGGAGGCTTTTTTTGATAGTATTTCTGCTGCTCGAATTCTGATTATTGGATGGGATTATGGCTGATTCAGGACAGGTTGTTGAGGGGTAAGATTCTATAGGGTCCGAGGATTATAACAATATTCAAAATACAACTGTTAAATTGAATGAATCTAATTATTTGAATTGCTCCAGATATGTCTGGAAGTATTTGACTTCCAAAAAGAAGGCAAAATATATCTGTATAATCCTCCCCCACCTATGACTGAAGATTGGGAGGCTGAAGATAATTAAGTTCAGACTTGGCTGCTGAATAGTATATTGTCACATGTAAGTGATCAGGTAATGAGTTGTGACACTGCCAAGGCAATGTAGAAGACACTTGAATCTATGTTTTACCCAAGAAAGTAATCTCTCATGGGTTATATATGAGTTGTATGTAAAGTTTTGTAACACGAGTAAGGTTGATAAAACTGTTACGGAGTATTTCATAGACATGAGAGGAGTCTTACAAGAGAATGTTGTTTTTCATCCTTTTACCATTGATCCTACTGAGATTAGGAAGGAGGGTCAGATTTAGGTTGCATGGTTTCTGGATGGGCTTGGGCCAGATTATGATGCTTTCTATGCTTAGATGTTGGCTGATGATAATGTTCCTATCCTCGACATGGTTTTTAATAGGGTTATTAGAACAAAAAGTGCCATCCAAAGCGAGTCAAGAAATTAATTCAAGCTGTTGCCCTTAACTTGTCCTCCATCCCACTGAGGCTGAGTCATCTAGAGGATGAGGATGAGTCAAGGATGAGGGGGAGATCAAGGACATGTACAAGATATTGGTAGTCGTGAATAAAGGAAATGTGTACATTGTGGTAGGTCTAATCATAGTTCAGATAAGTGTTAGGATGGGTTGAAGAAACCCGTTTGGGCAAACTAATGTATCTATAGGTGCTGATGTGTCTAGAAGTAAGTTGGGGTCAAATAACACCCAACAGGATGAAATTAAGAAATTGCTTCAGCATTTAAGACAGCTTACCACAACTTCTACATTTGTTCCCTGTGACCATCATCTTATTTACAGCCAGTGCCACTTTGGCTACATCAAGTATGTCTATATTTAAACTGATTTTTGATGGAAGTGCTATTGGATGTCTTGGACTTGCAGGAGTAGGTGGTGTGTTCAGAGGTCACAATGGAGACTCTATTCTTTCTTATGCTGGACCGGTGGGTATTGCTGATTCTAATATGCTGAAATTAGTGCTCTGCTGTTCTGCTTGCAAATCTTTAGGGATCGTCTCCATGGCAAGTTAATCATTGAAGGCGACTCGAAGACGGTTATTAGTTGGTATTCCAAGGACAACCTCCCCCCTTGGCGCCACTGGCCCATCATTGATAGTATTGTTGACATTGCATCTTCTACACATTGTAATTAGAATCTCATTCCTAGATCAGCCAACTCTTTGGCTGATAAATTGGCAAAATTCGAAACTTCCCAAAAATCTCTCATTGTTTGGGAAGGATTCCCTCCTTTGTAATATGCTCTCTTGAGCTTTTGCCTTAATAAAAATCTGCATTATTTCAAAAAAAAAAAGTATGCCAACATTTTATGGCATTGCTGATTCTTTAGCTAAACAAGGAGTTTCCCTACAATCTCTTGCTGTTAGGGGAGCTTTCTTTTAGTTTGTATCTCTCTGCCCTATTTTAATGAAGCATCTTATTAAAAAAATAAGTATGTCATTTGTATTTTTCTATTTATCCTCATGTTCAGGTATGTCATTTGTATTTTTCTTATTTATCCTCATGTTCACCTTGTAAGTCTATTAAGTTTGCCGATGAATCCTCTTCATTAGTTAAGGGTGAAGGTGTGGTACATCTCTCTCCCTAGCTTCCCTTGTCCCAAAAGTTTCCTATCAATTAATTATTAGTGAGTCACCTTACCAAATCTTTAAACCGCTCCATCACATTCTTTTCTTTTTGTTGTGTATTTCAGGATTTGCAAACTCGGAGGGTGATTGGTTCTAGACATGAAACCGAGGGGCAGTACTCCCTAGATGTTGTTCCTCAACATCAATCTATGAAAGCAGAAATGATGCCTCTCCTATGGCATTTGCGATTGGGCATCCATCCCTTTTGAAGTTTCGTCAGTTTCTTTCTTCTCTACCATCAAATTTATCACTTGAATGTTGTTAATGTCAACTTGGGAATCACCACAAAAGTTTATTTCTTTTGAATAGAAGTCAAAGTCAAAGTCCTTTTGAACTAGTTCATCCAGATATATGAGGTCCATGTAGGATTCTTAGTGTATTTGGTAAATTGATTTATTCAATTTACACACTTTCCCAATCCTTTGTGATGTCCTTGTCTAGTATTTCTATTATGATGCCTTGTATTTTCCTGAATGGAAGAAGTATGGATGAAGAAATGGGTGTATTAAGGAATAGTCCCACATAGATTAGTTGGTAAAGAGGTTTCCTAAGTTGGCTAGTCATTTTGGGATGGGCCTTGGACACAACTTAACATGGTATCAGAGCGGGTACTCAAATGTGGGCCTACACCTAAACTATCTACTTGTAGAGCCACAAAAGAGGGCCTACACCTAAACTATCCACTTGTAGAGCCACAAAAGAGGGCCTACACCTAAACTGCCTACTCCTAAATTATCCACTTGTAGAGCCAAAAAAGAGGGTCTACACGAGAGGGGGAGTGTTAAGGAATAGTCCCACATAGATTACTGAGTACAAAGATCTTGAGTTTATTAGTTGGTAAAAAAGTTTCCTAAGTTGGGTAGTCATTTTGGGATGGGTCTTGGACCCAACTTACTAGGGTGCTTTAATGGCTAGGAAGACTTGGCTCCTGTAGATGCAGCCATTGTGGCTCCAAGTTACCTATTTCACATAAAAAAGACAGCAAATTTCTCCTATCTAAAACCGAGCACAAACATTACGTGCATTGTGATGGTGTTCAAAAGAGGATTGTTAAGACGCTCGACCTGAATGTGATCCTTCAAACTTGACAGCATATCATCAACAACATCCTTAGAACCGTGATCATGAGCATTAGGCTGCAGAAACAAGTGAGAACCATGAACTTGATTTAGAAATGCAATAATACAATATTTAAGGATTCAAAAATATAAGAGAATACCAGAACATACAAATGGGAGTCGTTTCAAGGAAAAAAAATCAGAAGCAATCAGATACACTTTAGTTTTTCATATTTGGCCCCAACTATGATAATAACCTCACAACAGTAAGAAACTCACTGACTATTCCTCTACTGTAATTTCTATGCTCCTCTGTTAAATTTATTTGAAAGAATTTTTTTTAACAAAAGTTTATCTGAAAGAACTTCATCCCTTACTTCCTAAGCAAAGAACGCATGCAATCCAGTTAGATAGGAAGGATGGCATCCTTTTTTAGAGTATAACGAGAACTTCATTAAGGAAAGAAGAAGCACACGAACAACTTACATGAAGGCCAGCCACTAAGAACAAAAACACAGCAAGAGAAGCACCAGAGCTCAATTTATTGAGCTTGTAGCCCTACCCCACTCCAGGAAAATCATGCTTTATGTTTGCACATAACCAGTGGTTAAGGCAGCAAAACTTTTTATAATAAAGTGAGAATTCCACTAAAGAGAGAGGCAATAATAGTATAAAAGAAGAGCAAGAAACAGCCCAAATGCAAAACTCAATACCTGCAATGCTAAACCGGTTGCAAAACCTTGTTGAAGAGGATGACCAAATGGGGATCCACCTAATACTGCATCTCGTATTCGATCATTAAAGCTGCAACACAACGAGTGGTAGCACATGATGAGTAGCTAAGAAATCTGGCAAAACACATGAATCAAGGATTTCCTTGAAAGATACTGGTAATCCACTCTTACTAGTGTCAGAGTGTTAGTCCAATTCTCTTATTTATCGGTTTCTTGTAAAGTTTGCCAATTATTCCATTTGAAAAAAATACAGAAGAGTCTTCACAGTTTCTACTTTAAAAAATAAAACTGTTACTAAGTGATACAATCAGCAACTTTTTTTTTTTTTTTTTTTGAGAATAGTGAGAATTTCATTAAGAAGGAGAGAATTTGCTGATGATACCATATGTTTTGGTGTGGGCACCCTCGAGCAAGTCTTGAGACTCAAGGCTCTTCTTGGCCTCATTGAGCTCACCTTGGGGCAAAAAATAAATTGGATCAAAACCTTGGATTTCTGGTGGTGCAGGAATTGTCCTATTATCACCTCTTTTCAATCACTGCAGCAGTCACTACTCGTCATAATTTGACTGTGGCGGATGCTTGGGGGCTTGGTTCTTGGAATCTATATCTCCACAGGTGTCTTTATGACAAGGAAACCTGATTGAAAATCTCAGCAATGTAAAAATCAGACCTCATGCTCAAGACAAAATGATTTGGCTGCCTGAAGCAAGTGGAAGTTTTTTGGTGTATTCAGCTTATATGCACATTATGGGATGGACGGGTCCCCATAGTGAGCACGATGTTGCCTTTGTTTGGCACCTTATAGCATCCCATAAAGTCAAGTTCTTCTTATGTATTGCCTGTCTCAATAAAATTCTCACTCTTGACAATCTTTGAAGACATGGGAATGTAATCTCATGCAATTTATGCCTTTTCTGCAATCTTCAGGAGGAGACAGTTAGCCATCTGCTCCTCCATTGCCCCTTTGCTTGGCATGTTTGGACATCACTCCTTGGTAGATTGGGTCTCCATATTTGTCTCACTCATGACCAGCCAGGAATGGGTCGCTTCTCTTTTGGATGCCGCATCCCCTTGCTTGGTAGACTCCTACTATCGGCTTGCACTCGTATTCCCTGGTGCCTCTGGAGAGAAAGGAATAAGCGTCGCTTCAATTACAAATCCAGCACTGTTGAAGAGATCTTCTGCACTCCCACTGGTCTGATTTCTACTTGGTTCATTAAGCTCAATTTTGATGGGAGCAACCTTGGTTGTCCTAGGATTGTGGGTTACGGTGGTGTGTTTCGTATTGCGGATGAGATGACTGTTTTATCCTACTATGGGCCTCTTGGTGTGACGGATTCCACAACTGCTGAACTCTTCAGATTCCTCCATGGTCTTATTCTCTTCTGAGACTGTTTCCATGGGCCCCTCATCATTGAAGGAGACTCAAAAGTTGTGATTGGCTGGTGCTTTACCCCTTCGGACCCCCTGTGGCAGCATTGGGATATTGTTTTGAACATTTCAGAAATTTTATCTTTTATTTCTTGTACCTGGTCTCAAGTACCCAGATCAACAAATTCTGTTGATGATTCTTGTGCTAAGCTCGGAACCTCCCTGCAATCAATCATGTTTTGCTGAAATTCAAGATTTGTCAAAAAGGTTGTTTGTAATTGGTCTCTTATCCCTAGATTGGCAAATTCTATTGTTGATTCTCTAGCTAGAGAGGGGTTACCCTCCAATATCTCATTGTAAGGGGTCCCCCTCCTTAGATTTTGTTTGTTGGTAGCTGTTTTCCTTTGACCTTAATGAAAACACACCTTTTCTCGAAAAAAAAAAAAAAAAAAAAAGATTTGTATTTGGTCTTGCCAAAAGTAGGTATTACTTTCCATTTACCCCATCTTTCTCTTCCTTCCCAAAAGTAGTGGAGAAGAAATAACCTCACCGGAACTAGAGGAAGCCAAAATTTCTACACCCAAATTAAAATACACACACAAAACAACAACAACAACAACTCAAATTGTCACCAAAGGAAATGTGTTTTTTTTTTTTTTTTGAGTGAAATGATAATCTTATTAAAAAGGGGGAAAGCATACAAACCAAGGGATTGGAGGGAGGCTCCACCCTTAGTCAGAGAGTTAACTAGAGCGTTATTTGATCCGAGTCCAAAAACATTGAAAAGGGAAACAATGTAAAAAAATTGACGAAGAACGGTCCAGTGTCTCCACGCTCGTCCTCAGGGAATTCTGAAGCTGAACTTTGACGGCAGCACCCATGGTAGTCTGGGCATTCCAGTATATTGTGGAGCCATTCGTGATGCTGAGGGTCAATACCTCATCACTTACTCGGGTCCGATAGGAATTGCTAGCAAGGCCTGTCCAATTGAAGTGCAGGGAAGAACCAACCATGCTGAATTCCTTTCTGGTATGTAACTAGGCTGAGACATGTCCAACAATGTTGCTAGCCACGCTCTCAGCGCATCAGGCCTTGATGTTGAAATGCCTCCTATTTCTCTCCTTCCCAAGGGCCCATGAAATATGGTCAATGTAAGCAGAGAAGATGAACTTACACAGAGTGGGTAAGGAGGTGCTGTTGAGAATTCGGTAGGTGTCGAGGAGATTGCTGGGCTGGCAAAGCTGGAGCTCAATTCCATTGAAGATGCTGGTCCAGACTGACCATGCAAAGCGACAGTGGAGGAGAAGATGGGATGTCATTTCCTCAGCACTACTGCAGAAGGGGCACAAGGTGGAAGATGTGGTGTTGCTTCTCATGTGAAGATTGACAGCAGTAAGGATTTTGTTTCACACAACACACTAAAGGTCACCTCATGAGGTGAAGAGGGGGTCGCCATGGTCAGGGAAGAGGCAAGATTAGCCTCACTGTCACTTAGGTCCCGACGGAAATTGAGGTTCCAGGCCAGAGGGGACCACGAGACAGCAACTTTGGCATGAGGCTGAGTGCTGATCGGGAGGAGGAGCGAGTAGGTAGAGCATAGAGGTCCCTGGACACACCACCAAACAGTCCAGAATTTCAACGTGCCACCGTTTCCGGCAAAGAAGCTAATCCCTTTCTCAAAGAGGCTAAGAAGGGAGAATAAAGCCCGCCATAGGGGGCAGAGGTTCTAACGTCTTCCTCGAAAAGTCCACCAGGTGGTGCCCCAGTTGAGATTGGTGGCAATCATCGGTCTCCAGATTGCATTGGGTATGGCATTAAACTTCCAGAATGACTTTAGAATGAAAGTTTTGTTCATGTCCCGAGTGAGACGAATACCAAGACCCCATGTCTTTGGGCTTACAAACTTCACTCCAATTACATAAGTGATACTTTTTTTTTTTTTTTTTTTTTTTTTGAAATGGTGCTTAGAATTATATTATGAAGATAGAATTACATCAGGGGAGGGACTGTCCCAAACAGTGAGAGATTGGAGGGAGGTCAATTAACTAAGTGATACTTGAAGCCATCACAAGCACCATGCCAAAGGAATCTTCTCTTGAGGGCATCAATTTTCCGGAAGACGGCAGCCAGACAGTGAAGTAATGAAAGAAAATAATTTGGAATCCTGATAAGGCAAGAGTTGAAAAGGATTAGACGTCCCACTTTGGATAGAAGTCTTCCTCTCCAAGTTGCTAGTCACCGTTCAAGTCTTTCCATTACTGGGTCCCAAAGATGATTATGAGGACGGCCGTCAAAGAGAGGTTGGCCCAAGTAGGAGGCGGGCAGAGTGCAGATCTCGCATTCTAGGTATGCTGCCATGGATTGAAGCAAAGTAGGCTCAATGTCGTAGCCAATAAGGGTGCTTTTCCGCCAGTTAACTTTCTGACCAGAAGTTAATTCAAAGAACCTGAGGAGAGCTTTAAGACGCTTGATTTGTTCCATTGTGCCAACACAAAAAATGATGGTATTGTCGGCAAATTGAAGGAGTGGGATATTGAAAGACAGCTGGGAGGGGATGGGCATTAACCAAGCAAGTTGCCAAGCAGTGTAGACCAGCGCTGAAAGATATTCAGCCATAATGTTGAAGAGGAGGGGCGACAGTGAATCCCCTCGCCGGATTCTTCTAAAACTCTTGAAATAACTACAAACTATACCATTTAATAAAAGTAAGGAAGGTGAAGTAACACAACTCCTTATCCAAAATCGCCATTTATCTCCAAAGCCCATTTTGTTAAGAAGGTCATCTAGTAGGCTCCAATTCATACGGTCAAAGGCTTTTTCCAAGTCAATTTTGAGAGAGAAACGGGGTCCACCAGCCTTCCTAAAATGGTTGAGGATCTCATGTGTGGCCATGGTAGTGTCAAGAATAGATTGTCCTTTAGGGCTTATGTATTGGGGAGAGCGAGAGCGACATGAGAGGCGATTTCGGAGGCGATTTGCGTGAAAATCGAGAGGAGAGAAACGTTACGCGTAACGTGCGCCAGATTGATGCGTATCGTGTGCTGGAGAAACACGTAACATGCGTTGTTAGCTTCAAGTGCGCTAGCGTGTGCCTGATCACCATCCCCATGGCCAATGACCAGAACCCACGACGACATAATTTCGACAAGGACACAACCACCTTCTTCGACGCCGATCGACGGAAAGACGTCGTCTGACCGAGAAGACACAAAAGATCCGACCTAGAAAAATTTCATTCCACACGCTCGGAAACCTCAGAGCTCTCCTCCGACGAGCCACTGGAACCTCCTACGGAAGGTTTCGACGCCAGCTGGAAGACGATCTCTCGGTGAAAGAAGAGGAACCATCCTTTCCGTTTCAGTTACGGAAAGAACAGAGTTACAGTGGAGATAGTCACCCAGAGCTCCGGACATGTGATTCACATCTCCTATGGTCGGATCGAAGATGTCCTTCATCTGTGTTCCGATGGAAGCCATTTCAAGCTTCGTCCTTCAGTTCCAACGAGTCACGAACGAAGCCAATCGAACCCGTGAACTTTGGACACGAGATTCAATTTTCTTCCTTTCGGTGAGCTCCTTTCGGGGACGAAGAGAGTGTCGTGTCGTCCATCGGCGTGGCTCAACAGTGCTTGCCAAGATCTATATTCCCGAGGCCACCAACTTGGGATTTGGCTAGAAGGAGTTCGCAGAAGCCATCCGGAGCCTTTCCGGCACCAACTCCGACAGGGGAGCCCCCAACTCCAGCGGCAATACCCGAGCGAAACCCCCTTACCCAGCCATTCAGAACCTCTTTTCAGACCACCATGTCCCAACACACCTTCTTCCCTCAGAAAAAATTGAAAACCATCCAAATCCCTTCCAACTTGCTCCATAAAGGGCGACACTCTCTGGCATGCTCTATCCTAGTCCACACCTCCCCCAGTATCGTTAAATCCAGCATCCTTCATTGGTTGATTGATGAGCTTCACCTCCCCTACACACCCAAAATTTCCTACCTCAACCCCCAATCCTGGCTTGTTCATTTTGAAACCCAGCAAGAGTCTTCTACGGTCCTTACTCTCACACCCCACACCCCATTGGGCATCATTGGGATATCAAAATGGCCCCTCTCGACTCCTTCTAGTCAATTTGGGCAATGGGCTACAGTCACCGGCCTCCTTGCGGAACTATGGCACAATGAGGTTTTCACGAGCATCATCTCGGAGTTTGGTGCCATAATTGCTCTGGATCCTCTTACTGAACATTGGCATCACCTTGATGAGGCCCAGATCCTCATCAATCCTATTTGTAGGACACTACTTCCGATGCATTATGGTGGAGAATGCCCGATTCTGGATCCACATTGAGTTAGCAGATATGGAAGACTTAAAAAATGTGACTTTAAGTCCTGCAGCTAAATCCAGAGATTCTCCACAGCCTGTCCGCACATTGAGAGCAGCAACCCCGGTCTCTTCTCCCCAAAAGATGCGTCCTAAACCAGCCAGTCTTACAGCTGGCGCTGATGCTATTCCAACTGCCTCCTTGATAGTCCCTCCCTCTAGCCTGCCATACCACCCACCCACCTACCCATCTCAATCCACCACAGATTTTATCCCTGATAGAATTTATCCCAACCCCCAGATACCTACAATTGCCATTCACCCTCCCACTTTACCCCCCCCGTTAGAAGCCCCGTAGGCCTTCCTATAAATCTATCACAATGTCCACACACCCCACAAACCACCACTCAGATAATGAACTCTCCCCCTCCACCACCTCCGAGAGATTCCCACTCCAAAATTCCTTCTCCTCCTCCCCTTGCCACCTACTAGGGCCAGAATAGAGGTCAACCGAGACTGCTTCTCTAGGTGGTCCCAGTGTTGCTACTAGATACCCCTGCAATCCAGAGATAGGGGACTTCATCTTTCCTGAGCAGGGTGAAAGAGCTCAAAATTATGTGGCTGCTCTTTAGATAGAACAACAAAAATTCGACCCAGAAACCTGGGCCAGATAGTGGAACTTGCCAAGGTGATGGGCAACGTCTACACGAAGCCCCTCCGGGGAGATAACCATCTGTCTGAGAAGTCCAAGAAGAAGACTAGTGATCAATGATCATTCTCTCTTGGAATGTTCGTGGAATTGGATCCGTGCGTCGCCGTGCCTCAATTCGGGACCTCCTTGCTTCTACCAAGGCAAATGTTGCTATTTTTCAAGAAACCAAGGTGGCTTCTCTGCCCTTGGATATATCCGCGAGTTGTAGCCTCTTAAGGAGCCTGGATGGATTTTTGTAATGCGATTGGATCGGCTGGCGGCATTCTGATGGTGTAGGACACTACCATTGAGGTGTTCGATCGTTGTTGTGGCACTTACTCCCTTGGAATCAACCTGAGAGACAAAGGATTGGGGACCATTTGGTGCCTTGTGGGTGTGTACGCCCCTACTAGACACCATGAGAGACATCTCTTCTGGGATGACCTTTTGAGAACTTGTCAGAGGTGGCCCATTCCTCTGATGCTTGAGGGGGATTTCAATGTTACCCACTTCTGCCATGAGAAATCCCCACCCTCCCAGAGAATCACTACCTCCATGAGGTTATTTGCAGTCTTTATTGGCAGCGGGGATCTTGATGAGGTTACCCTATCTGGGAAAACCTTCACTTGGTTAAATGGTAGATAGCCCCCCGTCCTCTCCAAGCTTGACCGCTTCTTAGCCAACAACGACTGGCTCCAGTTATACAGCAATGCCATAGGCAAAGTTCTCAATAGGGTTGTTTCCGACCATTGGCCGATTATGCTAGGTACCCACTTCGATAGCTGCCCACCTCCCCCCACGTCCCCCCCTCCCCTTTTCAGATTCAACAATGCTTGGATGGCAGACCCCTCTATCTAGTCCTTCTAGCAGAGGATGGTTGTGGCTGGCCCGAACGGGTGGACTTTCCCAGCTACGCTCAAGATGCTGAAGCCGTTGCGGTGATCCTGGGCCTCTACAAGAAAGGCCTCTTCCTCAGCCGAGAGAGCCTCCGTCCTTTCTCAGATTTCTACTCTTGACTCTGAGGAGGAATCTAGAAATCTCTCTTCCTCGGAAGTAACCCAGATATATGCCCTCCAAGGGCAAATGCAATCCTTCGCTCATAATGAGCTCGTGCACTGGAAGCAGCGTGCAAGATTTAAGTGGCTCGTTGACGGGGATGCCAATACTAAATTCTTCCATGCAGTCGCCTCTGCACGGAGAAGAGTCAACCGCATAACCACGCTCAGCGTCAATGGTGAGATTACCTCAGATCGATCCCTTATTTCAGACTCACTGGTGAACTTTTTTGCAGAATAATACTCTGATTGCCAGCCAGTTCACCCTTTCTTCAAAAGGGTTCATTTCTAGGCTATTCCTTTGGCCACAACAAGTCTCATCGAGCTCCTTTCCTCTAGTAAGGAAATTGAAAAAGCAGCACTAAGTCTTCCTTTGGATCGTGCTCGGGGCCCGGATGGTTTCAACGGGGAATTCTATTGCCGATGTTGGCCCTTCATCAGAGACGATATTGCCTGCAGGGTCCACTCGTTCTATCAGCATGGCATCAGATATAGGAGCATCGGAGCTTCGTTTATTGCTCTCATCCCTAAAAAAGAAGGGGCAGAACTTCCATTTGACTTCCGGCTAATCAGTCTCACCACAAATGCCTACAAGGTGCTTGCTCTCCTCCTTGCCAATCGCCTTAGGGCGGTTCTCCCTATTGCCATTCATCATGGCTAGAGTGTTTTTATTAAGGGAAGAAATATATTAGATTCAGCCATGGCATGCCTCGAGCTCATTCACTTCTTTAAGGATTTAAAGCTTCCCAGATTCATCCTAAAGCTTAATTTTGAGAATGCTTTTGACAAAGTTAATTGGAAACTTCTGGACACTCTCTTGGGGAAGATGGGATTCGGGGAAAAATGGTGCTTCTGGATTCAAAGTTGCATCTCCTCTGCAAGCTACTCCGTTCTTCTCAACGGAACAGCCTGCGGGTATTTTATGGGATCCAGGGGAATCAGGCAGGGAGACCCCCCTTTCCCCTTTGCTCTTCAATGTGGTAGCGGAATATCTATCCTCTTTGATTTATTCGGCCAAGAACTTGGGTTGGCTCCTCCCCACGACGAACTGTGCAATCTTTGATGTGTCGATCCTTCAGTTTGCAGACAATACCATTTGCTTTGGGATTGGTACTATGGACCAGATCCGAAAACTGTGGGCTGTATTGGGACTATGTGAATTGGCTTCTGGTCAGAACATTAACTGGAAGAAAACCACCCTCCTAGGCTATCATATCGACTCACCTATGCTTCAAGGTATGGTTGACTATTTGGTGTGCTCAGTGGGAAATTTGCCAGTTACATATCTTGGACTCCCACTCGCTTTAGTCCCCCCTTATCGAGAAATTTAAGAAGAGACTAGCTACTTGGAGGGGCAAGCTTTTATCTACTGCAAGGCGACTCACTCTCCTCAAATCTTGTTTGGCAGGGCTGCCAAACTATTTATTATCCTTCATGTACTATCCGGCCTCAGTTTGTAACAGGATTGACGCCTACCATCGGCATTTTCTCTGGAGAGGATTAGAGGATACTTCAGATATCATTTGGTGAGTTGGAAGGATATATGAATGCGCCACAATCGGGGTGGTTTAGGCATCCGGCCTACAAAGGAGATGAACAATGCCCTTATGCTCAAATGGATCTGGAACTTCAACATTAAGCATAACAGCCTATGGGAAGATATGGTCAGGTTCTATCTTCAACCTTCGAGTGCCTGGTGGAGGAAAGATGATGGCGCTACTCGCCTCCTATCTCCGATATGGAAATCAATTCAAAAGCTCCTCCCAATATTCAGAGATGCAACTTCCTTTCACACAGGCAATGGAAGGACCCCCCTCTTTTGGTCAGATGAATGGTGCGGCCCCCGCCCCTTCCCCGAGGACTTCCGGGGCTCTCTAGGGTGGCGAGGGACCTCTCTTGCTCAGTGGTTGATTCTTGGAGAGATCGCTCATGGAGTCTCACGTTTCACCGGGGATTAAATGATGAGGAAATTTCGGCTTTTTGCTCTCTCCACTCTAGACTCAGTAGCATTACTATTTGTGAGCACTCAGTTGATAAACTGACATGGAAGCCCAACATTAATGGCTGATTCATAGTTGCATCCACCTACTCTCACATTAGAAAGAAAAATTACATCATGCATGAGCACAAGGTAAACCTGGCATGGAAGCTCTCAGCGCCTAGTAAAATAAAATTCTTCGTGTGGACGGCCATCAGGGAACAGATCATCACCCCTGACAACCTCCATAAAAGAGGTTATACAATCCCCGATCGTACTTGTCCCCTTTGTGGTGTATGCGACGAGACAGTTCAACATGTTCTCTTACATTGTGATTTTTCTTGGCAAGTCTGGATGAAGATACTTCAGAAGATTGGACTCCAAATGGGGCTACATTAGGACCTTTTCGGCACCTATGAGATGGTTATGGGGATCCGCCTTCCTAGGTTGGGCAAGATAATTCTCTTGGCATGCCTTGCATATGTCCCATGGTGCCTATGGCTCGAACAAAATAATCGGAGATCAACTCCAAGTCTAGCACCCCGGATAATACAACTTCTCAGGCAGTGGGCCTTATCTCGAGTTGGTTACATACTAGGAAGGAGTTTGCCTCTCTATTGGGTGTTTCCCTTCGGGAAAATTGGGGTTTGATCGCGCATATGGCGGGCCGCTTTAGGAATCCAGTTATGGTCACCTGGGATCCTCTCCCTTATTACTGCATCAAACTCAATTTTGATGCCAGTGCTTCAGGCTGTCCTGGGCCGGCTGGAGTTGGTGGTGTTTTCAGAGACAGCAGTGGAGACCCTATTCTATCCTATGCTGGGCCGGTGGGTATTGCTGATTCAAATACTACTGAAGTGAGTGCTCTTCTATTCGGCCTCCAAATCTTTAAAGAGCGGCTTCATGGCAAGCTTCTTATCGAAGGAGACTCAAAGATTGTCATCAACAGGTGTTTAAAAGATAGCACCCCCCCTTGGCGCCATTGGCCAATCACTGATTATATGGTTGATATTGTGTCATCCATTCATTGTGATTGGAGCCTCGTTCCTAGATCAGCCAATTCTTTGACTGATAAATTGGCAAAATTCGGAACCTCCCAACAAATTCTCATTGTTTGGGAAGGTTTCCCCTCTTGTAATCTGATCGTTTGAGCTCTCTTAATAAAATTCAACATCATTTTAAAAAAAATAAAAATAAATCGTCCTTTGATGAATGCACAGTGGCGAGGGTTGAACACCATTGGAAGAACGGCTTTGAGACGGTGAGAGAGGATGCGTACAATAATTTTATAGGCGCTAGAGACCAAAGTGATCGGCCGATAGTCTATGGGATGCTCAGCAAAACTTGGTTCCTCCCTGAAATCACCACCGGACCAATGTGCTATCACTAAAGCAAAGGTTAATTCAACAGAAACAACAAACATGCCAATTTCATAATCAGCATAAATATGCACATCTCCACACTTTCACAAATCAACACTTCAGCAATAGGAACAGCACTAAACAAAGAAACCAGCCAACAACAGCATATGGACATTATCAAACCAACCAGTTATTCCACAAAAATAGTCAAAATGCACCGAAAGGGTCTTCAACAGAGAGACATATAAGTCTGCATAAACTAATTCAGCAGGTAGGAATGAGTACCACATAAATTTACCCAACAAGGGACAAGAGCAGTATCTTACATTAAAATCCACATTACACTATCAGAGAGACATTCAAGTCCACTGGGACTAATTCAGAAGGTAGGCATGAGTCTCATGCCAATTTAACCCAAATAGGGATAGAGCAGTAAGATACATGGACTCAGAAATCCGTTTTACACCATCAACCCTCAAGTCATGCTACAGAAAGGAAGAAACAAAGGCTTTAAAGTCGTCTTAGACCACAAAGATCAAACTTTTCCTTTGAGATACTGACACGGAATGATATAGAGCAGAAAAATCTTAAAGGGTAAAGTGAAAGGAAGAGGAAAGTTAGAACCTCTCACTCTTGCGCAAATGCGCATGCACTGTGCTGGCTGCCTGCGCACGCGCGTGTCTTGCCGCATGCCCCCGCACGCCTGTGCAGCAGCAGCTTCTCTTACCCTCGAATATAATTCCTCTAATTCTCTCCTCTCTTATGAATCAAGAATAAATCTTTCTAGGTAAACTGGAGTTCTCTAACAGGGGGCCTCCACGGAAGCTACCTTTAACACACCAATAGATAAGGCATAGATGATGATTATGCTGATGATATAGACAAAGAGGGACGCATACATTCACACACATAAACTAAACGAAACTCTCTCCGAATTTGACCCCCTCCATAAAGAACCAAAACCAGATGCAAGCCCTGTCTATGGAATCCATCCTCAGAAATTGTAATCCATTAAGTTACATATGCAAGATAACAAGTAATTATGCAAATAAAATATAGCAAAATGAAAGGATTCATTGAAAGTAATATGAGTTCTTGAACAAGACAACATAATTTTAATTAGAACATTCTTGAGCGTTATTCTTAAGAAAAAATCCTAATAAATCAACTAATTTTCTACTAACCAACTGCAACACGTCCTAAGAAAATAACTGATTGCTAATAACCAATGGTTTAAACAGATGCACCTTCCGATGCCAGTTCCACAAATATTGAACTGTGATGCATTTACACCACGCCCACTTTTAGCAACTTCACCAAAATCCCATCCTTCACCATATCTGACAAGACAATAACCATGTTAATTAGAAAATGAAGTCAGATGTCATATACCATAAAAAATGTGGAGATAAATTAAACCTCAAAAACAAAATCGAAGGCTTGGCTAAATGTACGTTAATTCACAGCCAGAAAAGCAAATTGAGGGTTTTAACCTTTGAAGAACCACAGTGCAGAAAAACATCAATTGGACAATCCTAGCGATCCACTTATCAGTGATTCAACCATGGAATATTATAACAACACCACTGTTGACTTTTTGTTTTTTGATGGCAGGGAAATTCCAATAAATCTCACTAGTTTCAATCACAAACTATTCACAAACTATGTAGAGCCACCTAACAGGCCCCATTAAAAGGTGGCCCCCCTTTAAAGTAGGATGTTACTTTTTTTGAGTGTTGATAATTTAAAAATATGCGATTTGGGGAGAAAATAGAAGAGGAAAAAGAGTTCTGGAAGAGGAGCAGCTTTTATGCCTTGGAATTTGAGCCAAAAAAGTCCGTTCAGCTTCTTTATAATCGGGGTTTAAGTAAACAATTACAAAATAACAAAAATGCCCCTCAATACTCAAAATTACATATCTCCTAAAATACTTGTCTAAATTGAATGATAATTTAGCTAGACATAAAATAAGACATTCTCTATCTAATAGCCATACTATAAGAGAAAAATATCTTGTGGAAAATATGGAAAATAACCAAAATACCCCTGGACTTGTATTTTAACACTCTCCCTCAAGCTGGAGAGTAGATATCAAACAATCCTAGCTTGTCACTAATGGATACATGTTCATGTCTTCCCAAAGGCTTGGTAAATTTATCTCCCAAATGGTCTGAAGACTTTACTTAAGGAGTTACCACCTTCTCTTACATAACTGCACCTCTAATGAATCGGCAATCAACCTCAATATGTTTTATTCTCTCATAGAATACAAGGTTGCTGGTAATAAAAATTGTTGCCTGGTTATCAAAATTCATAACCATAGGGTCAGATCATGTAAAACCAAACTCAAGAAGCACAAACTTAATCCACATAAGCTTACTAACTGTATAAGCCATTGCTTGATACTCAGCCTCTACACTGGACCTAGCCACAACTGTCTGCTTCTTACTTTTCTTGCTTACCAGGTTGCCTCCAACAAAACAACAATAGCCTAAAGTGGAACATATATCCATCTTACACCTAGCATAATCAGTATCAAAATACCCAAGTACATCATCTTTCCCGTTCTGAGTATACAGAAGACGTTTTCCAAGTGCACCCTTCAAGTACTTCAAAATCCTCAGAGCAGCTTCTAAATGGACTTTCTGAGAATTTTCCATGAAATGGCTTACAACTCCCACAACAAATGAGATATCCAGCCTAGTAACTGTAGCATAGATTAGTTTACCTACTAACCGTCGGTATTGAGTTTTATCCTTGAGTGTAGGACCCTGGGTGTCATGTAGATTATGATTAACTTCCATGGGGTGTCTATGGGTTTAAAACCTAATAAACTATACTCCTGTAACATATCCAATATCTAAGAGAGAACAATACCTCGCTTACTTCGAGCTACTTCAATGCCAAGGAAGTACTTGAGAGAGCCCAAATCCTTTGTATGAAAATGTGTGGCCAAATAATGTTTAACTTCTGTAATACCATCAAGAGATCACCAAATAATACAATGTCATCTACATAGACAACCAAAACCACCATACCAATCTTCCATTTAAGTAGGAACATAGAATGATCACAATACCTCCTATAGAACCCCAAAGTGTAGTATCATATCACTGAACTTTTCAAACCAGGCCCATGAACTCTGTTTAAGTCCATAAATAACCTTTTGCAGCTTACACACCTTTCCTGTCTCCCTCCTTGAGCAACATACTTAGGAGGTTGCTCCATATATACTTCCTCATGTAGATCACTATATAGAAAGACATTCTTCACATTGAGTTGAAAGAAAGGCCAACCCTTATTAACACCACAGATATTAAGATATGTACTAAAGTAAGTCGGGCCATAGGAGAGTATGTGTCAAAAACATCAACTCCAAAAGTCTACGTATACCCCTTCGTTACCAACCGAGTTTTGTATCATTCAATAGAACCATCAACATTATTTTTGATAGTATAAACCCAACGACTTCCCACAATAGTTGCTCCTGCAGGTGGATCACATAGACGCCATATTCTCCGAGACACCAAAACACTCATCTCATCATCCATAACTTGTTTCCATTCTGGAGAGCAGAAGGCTTCCTACACTGAACGAGGTATATGGGAAGTAGACAATGACATAGCAAAGGACTTGAAGAATGGGGACAAAAAATCAAGAGACACATATTTGGATATTGGATGAGAAGCACAAGGTTGTTTACCTTTTCGTAGACTAATAGGCAGGTCCAAATCAGAGACAACAAGATCTGCAAGCAATGAAGAAGCTAGTGGATTACGAGAAGAGAGTTTTGTAGAGGTAACTGTTGAAGGCACTGCAGGATCACGAGAGCGACGGCTGTAAACGCGAAGAGGCAATGAAGAACTCGAAGAAGTTGATACATCCAAAACTGCAACTAGAACATGACTGTCTGAAGGAGATTCAGGTGATATATGAAGCTTAGTAGTTTATGAAAAATATGGAGTATGTTCAAAGAAGGTCACATCGGCTGACACATATGTTTTCCTTCAAATAGGATCATAACATTTGTACCCTATTTGTCGACGAGAATATTCCAAAAAATTATATTTGACGGACCGAGGTGACAACTTATCAACCGAAGTTCCAAACATATGAACAAAACAAGTACATCCAAAAATACGAGGAGCCACATCAAACAATTTACAATTGGGCTTCAAAACCTGAAGAGGAACTTGATCACTCAAAACAGATGAGAGTATATGATTAACCAAGTAGCACAAAGCTAAAACTACATCTCCCCAAAAAGATTTAGGAACATTCATATGCAGTAATAGTGTCCTTGTAACTTCAAGGAGATGTCTATTTTTATGTTCAGCCACCCCATTTTGTTGTGGTGTATAAGGGCAGCATGTTTGATGGGTAATACCATGAGAAGCACAAAATACTAAAAATTTATGATTAAAATATTCCAAACCATTGTCAGTACGAAGCACATGAACACATACACCAATTTGATTTTTATTTCATTGAAAATTTTGAAGAATACATCAAATACTTCAGAATTCTCCCATAGGAGATACCCAAGTGACTCTATTGAAATCATCAATGAACGACACCAAATACTTAAAAACCAAATGGGCTAGGAACCCGACATGGGCCCCATACATCAGAGTGGACTAATTCAAACAACTTGGTGCTTTGACTAGAATTAATTGGGAAACTGGAGCGACAATACTTTCCCAGCTGATAGGATTCGCAATCAAATAAAATATTGGCTGGCAAAGAAGGATGTCCCAAGCAAAGATGCCACAAGTAATCTGCAATAGAGAGAACTACAACTCGAGAAACGGATACATCATCCAGCATGTAAAGCTCTCCCTTCTCATGTCCTAAACCAATCGTGCTCTTCATCTGCAAGTCCTGGAGAACATAAGAAGGATAAAAGGTTACTGAACAACTTAAGGATTTAGTTATATGACTCTTAGACAAAAGATTAACTGGAAACTTTGGTACAAACAAAAAGAAATTCTGAGGATATTAGTGGAGTAGTGTAAACTATACCCTCCCCTAGAATGGGAGAGGTGAATCCATCAGCTAAAGTAATTCAACGATATGAATGAGATGGACTAATGGACAGAAATAGGGAGGGCATAGTTGACATGTGTGTAGAGGCTCCTGAACCAATGGTCCAAGAGGGGGAATGAGACACATTCAGTGTATACCTATACTAGCCATTGTGGCACTCGCTGAGGAAAGAGGAGGAATCTCGGTAGTTTGAGAAGCATTAGAATAACTGCTGAATTTCCTCATAGGATCAAGTGTGTGAGGAGGCGTCCTTATCTATGACTATAGAGTTGGCCCAGGTAGGATTACCAAATTTTTCCTAGTATTTCTCAGAAATATGTTTAGTCCTACCTCAATGAACACATTTCCAATCCCCCCGATCAATTTGGCCACAACCATAGGTAGAGTAAGAGTGACCTTTACCTCTATTATTACCACCATGAAACTGTCCATCAGGCTTACCAGGAGAAGATTGAAGGTTAAGAGCAACTGCTTCTAAGAGTGCTCCACCTGACTCATTTTTATTTACAACTGCACCTTCAGCTCGAAGAACTCTGTTAAAGGCTTGCTCAAGGGTGGTCACATCCTCATTGACCAACAGCTAGGCTCTAATAGCATCATATCTAGGCCCCAAACAAACCAAAAATCCGGCTACTTGAATTTGATTTTATGTCTTACAAGTGTCTTCAACATTCGAAGTAAAATGATGGAATGTACTAATCTCCTATAGTACTCCCCTTATCTCAGTGAAATAATCTGTCACTGATCTACCTCCAAGCTTCATATTAAAGAACTTCACATAGAACACATAGATCCTTGACAAATTACTTTTCTTGAGACAAAATGGAAACCAAGGTAGTCCAAATTGCTTTAGCAGTACAACAACTCAAAATTTGGTCACTAAATTTGGATTCCATACTATTGACCAACGAAGTCATTACTGAAATATCTTCTACCACCTAATCTTTAGCAACAGGTATCGAGGGATCATCGGTTATATATTTTGCCATTTTTCTAGCCTTCAAATACATCAAAACTGATTTGGACTAGTTTACATAATTTGATCCATTCAACCGGATCGTTGTTATCTGAATAGACTAAGAGAATTTCACATCTGAGCTCTCAGCGGTCCTCTGGACAGCATCCTATGTGCTGGAATCAACCATTTAATATCACCAAACACCACAATTCAGTACACTAAAGCGTCAATTTACCAAAGGGAAACACTTTCCTCAAATTTCTATGTTTGCACAGTCAAGTGCGCCCCACACAAAATTCAATTAGGGCAATTCAGCATTCAATTCACTCAATTTTGAACCAATAGTGATCAATTTCAGCAATTGAGACCATAAATTGATGTAAGAATGACCCAATTGCAAGTATTGGGTTGATAATGCATGCAGTTTTGAGAATTTCCTCAAATTGAGATCATCAAACACTTCTAAATCCCAACAAAGAATCAAATAGAAGCAGTAATTATTAGACAATAGGCTAAGATAGGCAAAAAAGGAAAAATTAGAATTTTTACCCTACCAGTCTAGAAACCTAGCAAAAAGTCTTCAAGGAGATTGCTCAAAATGGAGAGTGGATCCACAAAATCGAAAGAAACCTGCCTAAGACTTGCATTACTGCTCTGATACCATGAAAAATATGTGATTTGGGGAGAAAATACAAGAGGAAAAAGAGTCTGGAAGAGGAGCAACTTTGCTGCCTTGGAATCCGAGCCAGAAAGGCCCGTCCAGCTTCTTTATAATCAGGGTTTAAGTGAAATTTTACAAAAGGCCAAAAAATGCCCAACAATACTCAAAATTACATATCTTCTAAAATACATGTCTAAATTGAATAAAAAATTAACTAGAGATAAAATAAGGCATTTTCTATCTAATAGCCATACTATAAGAGAAAAATGTAATGTGAAAAATATGGGAAATGACCAAAATACCCCTGGACTTGTATTTTAACAATTACAAACAGACAACCCCCATACCCTAGCTAGACTTAACCGCAAGACCTACACTAGAAACCCCCTATGTGACCATTGAGCTAAAGGCCCAAGTCCTAGTGAACATGTTACTTAGTGCAGCGTCACAACATTTTATAATATGAGTGATAGCTCTCATCCAGGGGCATTTCTGAATTCCTTCAAATTATAGATAAATTACTGGATAGAAGAGTACGACAATGATGGCAGCGCCATGTGTGAAATTCCCATAGTATTCCAGGGATGCATGTAAGTATGCGATAATCTATAGGTTTCTTTGTAATTAATACATTTAATTGAATTGGAAAAATAAAGAACAACATGGTTCCCTTACATGTAAATCTTGGAACCATCAACCTTATCAGTATCACTTTTCAGGCTATGCAGAGTATTTTTGGCCTTCACCTAAATTAAGAAGAAATTCAAATATTAGAAGCTATTATACAATTAGTCAAAAAATTAAATAAATAAATAAATAAATAAAGAAGAAGCTATCCAAGAATGTCGTAAAGTGCATCCTCACAACTGACACAGAGAAATAGCATGGTCATGGAAATCAGACTGAATGGGTTAACAGATAGCAATTATTAAAATTAAAATTTATAATATACCATTTTATAATTTTGGCAATAAAGACTTGACGACCCAACTAATCCTATTACTGCTTGAACCAATAAACCTGCTAGGTGGCTGTTCTAGGCTTCAAAGATTTGGCCAGATCTCAAGTCCATTCAACCAGCCAGCGAGGTTCAGATCCAGGTCTACAATGAGGCAGTCACAGATGGCGGAGGGTACGGAAAAACTATATGAATATTGCAACCAATTTTAATGCATAAATATTACAACTGCAAGCATTTAAGTCCATAAGTCTCCCTATCCATTACCAAATGTGTCTTACTGCATGACTACAAATTAACAGTCATGAGTTTCAAAGCATCACCATACAAATATTTCAGTGATACCATCTGTGATAATGATTAGCCTAGACAGCTTCATGATTGCCCACATAAAAGAAGCCCAAAGAATTAAAAAATGACTAGGCTATTTTTCAAGTGGTTAAGGCGACTAGGTTTTTTTTTGTTTGTTCCTTTTAAAAAAGGGCATTACATTCATTAAAAGGAAAAAAGGAGTACAAAAAAGAGGGGACAGGAAAACCTCCAAACCCCAAAAGAAAGACATGGTCTTTCTTCAAACATATATCTTTTCTTTCTATTTTTAGAATAGTGAGAATTTCATTAAAAGCAAGAATTGGAAGAATTACAAGAAGGGAAGAAAAATGAACCAAAAACATCTTTTTCAGTAGTACAACATTAAAAAAAAGAAAGACTGAAATTTGTATATCCAAGGTTCTCTGGGCAAAAACCAAAAGGGTATTATTCCAACTAATAATATTGATATAACTGTTATTAGCCACATAGGATAAAATTGGGAGATATCATGCAGTTATTAGTTGGAAAAAACGTTTCCTAACTTAGTCCTTGTGGGAGGTTGTTAGCAGGAAGAATCTCACGTACACAAGTGTGAAAAAAAGGAATTTGAACTCGACTAGAACATGGTGTCAGAGCGGTGTGTTTGTTTTCATGAACCCAGTTTGTGTCTCATTTAAGTTTATATCCCATCTATGTTGTCCACATCACAGGCCCATAGTCTGTTTGTTCGCACCTGGACGTGAGGGGAAGTTTCACTAGAATAATCCTAGATAGGTTAAAAGTTTGGAAAATCCCTTTGGTTATTTAGCCATACAAAAAGACGACGTAACTTTGGCTACTTATTTTGGGAGGGATCTAGACCCAATTTTAACAAAATGATTCGTTAAAATAAACATCCTTAGATAAAAACTTCATGCCACCCCCTGTAAGCTCAATAATTAAGCCTTTAACATCTTGCAGAGGGATATAAGATTTGGAATAAAGAAACAGGATAGATATGGTCAACACAGTGTTGGGGAACAAAGAGAAAAAACTGAGCTGAAGAAAGTGCTCAAGATTAAAGATAGTTACAGAAGTCTTTTTTTAAAAAAGCATACAACAGGAAGGTGCTTCTTTTAGTAAGCCGTTTACTTTATTTTCTGTTCATTTTATCACCCCTGTTTAGTAGCATGAATTGGAGTACACTTGTAATTTGAAACCAACCAGGCTTCTTGGAAGTCCTGTGAATAGAAGGTCACTTTGAAGCCTCTGCAGTCTTTTTTATGTAATATCATGGCACACAGAAAGAATTCAAGTTAAGCTAAATCTTGGTTCATGTATAAATGAGCCAATGTAATTTCCCCTTGGGCATTGTTCTCGTTCTTTCAGAAGGCAAGGAAAATAGAGCACTTGGTTCATGATATTCCAATTTCTGCAAAGCTTGTTGCCGATCAAAAGGAAAGGAAACGTATGCAACATGTTTTTTAGAATGAGCACTTTCAGAGGATTGGGCCTTTGACAAGGCTGCATGGAGGATAGGGTTCTACACCTGGGGTTCAAGTCTCACAGAGGTCAGAGGTGTGATGTACAAGTATGTAGTCAACATCTAAAGGAGAAATGAAAAGGTGACGCTTCAAAACTTCAGAAAAACATACCATGGTACTTCTCATGATATGCCCCATGAGATCAAATCGAAATCCATCAACCTAGAAAAACAAGAAAGTGACATATGGAAAGAAATTAAATTAATATAAACAATACCTCAAAAATATAGAAACAGCATATCAATAACAAAAACATAAAACAAAATTGGGGTGAAGAAAAGCAGATTCCTGATCTAATAGAAATGAGAAAGAGAGAGAGAGAGAGAGAGGGCAGTCCAGCAAGCAGTTGCTCTGCATTCCATTCTCCCAACAGGGGATCAAGTGGGGAGCCAGGTTGACAGCCACAATCATAGCATCAATCTTGGGCAGTATTGTAGCTGGTTGAGCATTAACGGACGTATTGAGAGAGGAATTTTTCCATTCATCAGGCTATACCACCTGGAGATTTGCATCTGCACCATCTCTCTTTTCACAATGACAATGTGTGCCTATATTGTTGTCTTGAGTTCAAGGCTATTTCTGTAATTATACTAAGATATTATTATGTCTTGATGTACTAAGATATTATTATGTAATTATACCTATATTGTTAGCAAGATGTTAAGTTGGGAAGTCCAGTGATGTAATTTTTATCATTTTTTATTACTGTTTTATGGTTTTAAGTGGTGTGAGTGTCATAAGGGTAATATGGTCCTTTTTGTTGTAATTCATGTAAGCTGTTTACTAGACACCCTAACGATATTGAAATTTTGATGCAGTCTCTTTCTCCCATCTTTTAATCTTTCTTCTCCGCTAAGTTTAAATGGTATCAAAGCAGTGAATCAGCTTGAGACCAAGTCTTATTAGAGCTTCATCCTTCCTTCTCAAGTCTACGAATTCTCTTAGGAAAATATATGAATTTCTGGAAAAGAGAAATACTTTACTAACTTGTTGTGAAAGTCATGTAAGTCTCTTCCATACTTGCTCTACAACACCCCCCTCAAGCTGAAGTAGATTCTTGGTCTTTAATATTTTGGTCCCATAAAATTACCACAACATGTGAAACACAATAACTCATAATTGTACTTCTTCTACTTCTCCCCCTCAAAGTGGGGATAAAAAAGACATAGCGACCCAGCATGGACAAAACATAATATGGGGGAAGAAAATCACTCCTAACTATATGACAAAGCTCCATACACTAGTCAAAACAGTCATAGTCTAAAACACACTCCGCTCAATTTTAAAAGCTAAAAAATGGCCCAACTTTAGGGCATAACAAAAAGACTACTCACTTCTTAAGGGTAGCTCAAACACAAATCACCTCTTGGGTAAGAACAAAAAACTTAATTTGAACTAGAAGTTGGACACACTCCTATACTTTTTAGGCAATGGATCTAGGCATTGCTCTAAAGTGATGAAAACACAAGATGATAAACGAAGAAATACTAGAAGAAAACAACTTTAACCAGAAGGAGGCGACTATACAACACTTATACTTCTGAACGAATCTAGAATGTGACCTTTTAAAAAAAAACTAGGGGAGCCTATCTTAATAAATTTGACCAAGTATAACATTTTTGAGTGACCACAATTTCCGGAGTTGACAATGCGGAAGATACACAACGAAGAAACAAAAAACCAAAACTTGAAAACAACATCAAAGCTGGATATGGCAGACCTTGAACTACTAGTACATCATGGAGTGATTAAGTCTAACCAAAACTCTCTAATTAGAAGAGAAATTTGGCCAAAAAACTATGATTCTAGGAGAAAAAAAAAACTCAATTCACATCAATGCATTGAGAGATAATAGGAGAGAAAAAGAAAAAAGAGAGATTCTTGGCAGAACTGACTTTTAGTACTTCTAATATCGAATATAGTTCAGAATCACAAAACGTTTGTTGCTAATGAAACTAGACTCAAAGAGCTTTAATTTGATACCTAATTTGACATAGAAAGCTTCGTTCTTGAATCTTTTATGACCTTTTGATTTGCTTCGTAGTTTGACCCTAGCCCAACTCCTAAGTGAATATCTCCATACATATAGGTCACATTGACATGAAATTTGTTCCTTTTGAAACTAGTCTTTGACATCTTTCATTCCGGGATAATGTTTCTTCATAAAATATACTTCTTTTGAGAGAAAGAATCTAATAGATTTCAAACTCTATAATCTAGCCGAACTGAGTACTCTTTCTTCTTTGGCCAACATGACCATTGACTCTTCCGAAATTAATCTTTCCCTCTAGAAAACTCAGACTGAGAATTGGTTTAATAGGTTAGAAAATAGACTTACAGATATTTCTTTTGATATATAAATGTCCACATAAATTCTCGTTCTTGATGGCATAAAACGGCTAAAAAATTGAAGTTTTCTACTACTGCTCGAACCTCTCATGTAATCAGACCTCTACTACTTCAAATATAGATTTCTCTTCATAGAAAACTCTGATTACCAAAATTATTTTTGAGTTGGAAAGTTGACTCGCATATCTTTCTACCAATATATAATTTGCAATACGAAAACGCTAATATAAAGGTGTGAACATCATGGAAATAACAGATATCGAGTTAGGAAATGAAGACAAGAAAAAATACCATGTTGAATTTCTGGAAAAGAGAAATAATTTACAAACTTGTTGTGAAAGTCATGTAAACCTCTTCCACACCTACTCTTCAACAGAAAGCTTCAACCTTTTTCTACTGATTGGCCTAAATATAGGATCTTTTCCTCTCTTTGTGTGACAGAACCTTCAAGGTGATGGCACGTGGTACAAATTAGGCAGCTTTATGCATTTTTTGCGCCTGAGAGGGTTGTTTTAAGGTCTTCTCTTAGACTAGTACATTCGCATCTATCCAAGAATTTTTTTTTTTGCTTGGGTCACCAATATTGTACTTGCATCAGCATGTTTATGAGTTGAAAGTCATCTTGGCTGCATTGATTAGTGAAGATTGGTCTTCTCGTGCATGTGTTGAGGTAATTGAACCCTAGGTATGTGCAGGTATAGGACCCACAAGTGGCTGTGCAATTTTCGTGCTTGGAGTGATAGTGGGGTTAGATTTGCTGGAATTGGTGAAGTATGTGACTATTCATTGTGCTGGATTGTGATTCTTACAGGGTTATTAATGGGTGACGCTGGTGAAATTGATACATCTTCCAAAGGGATCAAGCAATCAGATTCTAAGGACTCCCCCACCATTCAACGCAATGCCTTTTGGGATCAATAAAAGGTTTTTTTTTTTCAATTATGCATTGTTCCTTGGTTATTTTCTGGTGACTTCTGTTGAAGAGAAGATTTTTTTTTATAAAAGTGGTAATGTATTAAAGAGAGAAAAATTACAAACTAAGGGGGCCTCCCGTTACAACCATTGTGGGAAGGGAGGTCCCATGTTTAGCAAGCATGTCTGCCAAGGAATTGGCGGCATAGAGAATATGAGACCACGTACAAGAAAGGTTGGCCACAATGTCCAGAACACGATGATAAAAAGGCTAGTGTCTCCATGGGGTGGTGGGGAGTTTCCTTCAACAATGAGGGGGCCATGGAGATGGTCTCTGAAAGTGGCTAAACCATGATATAAGGCCCGGAGCTTTGCAGCCGTGGAGTAAAAAATTCTCATTTGCCCTAGTATGAGAAGAGGATGTTACCCTAGGAAGGATGTTGAAGAGAAGATATGGAAGACTATTACATGACTCTCACAGTAAGAAGTCTCACAGAGCCAGAATTAATATGTGGAGTCTTACAAGAGGTCTCACAAAAAAAAAGTCTCAGTTTAAAGGTGTTTTAGTTATGTTAGTCTTTTATTTATGTTGAGTTGTTTAATTATGCTAGGACTTGTCTTTAAGTGTTAGACTTTGGGACTAATTGGGATAAGGATACTTTAATTATAATTGGATTCAACTTTCCTCTATTATAAATAGGGGCTCATGTACTCAGATTATAACAAGTTAATGAAGTTTTTCTCTTTTCCAAAAATTCCACATGGTATCAGAGCAGGTTTTGTGAATTGACTTGGTCAACCCACAAAGATAATGTGATCTTTTTCTTCTAATCTATCATCTCTAGTAGTTTAGGTTCGTATTTATCTTTTTTTTTCTTTTTAGTTCCAATACCTGTAGTTTTTTGGCGTTTGCACCTCCATACTGAGCTATTTATATTGAAAATTATATATTGACGAATGATATTAGAGTCTACTTTCCAAGGCAAAACGAATTTTTTCAATCAGAGTTTTCTACAAAGAGAAATCGATATTTGAAGCAGCAAAGGTCAGACTGCAAGAGAGGTTCAAGCAGCAACAAAAAGCTTCAACTTTTGAACCGTCTTATGCTATCAAGAACGAAACTTTACAGTGAGAATTATATATCCTAAGAAATATCTGTAAGTCTATTTTCTTACCTATTCAACCAATATTCAATCTGAGTTTTTCAGAGGGAGATGCCGATCATGGAAAAGTCAATGGTCATGCTGGCCAAAGAAAAAAGAGTACTCAATTCGGTCAGATTACAAATTCCCGAAATATAACAACTTCTTTCTCTCAAAAGAAGTATATTTTATGAAGATAAGTTATACTTGGATGAAAGTTATGTAATTTTTTTTTTTTTGAAATGATGCTGAATTTTATTATGAGAGCTCAAACGAGCAGATTACACGAGGAGAAGCCTTCCCAAACAATGAGAGATTGCTGGGAGGTTCCGAATTTTGCCAATTTATCAGCCAAAGAATTGGTTGATCTAGGAACAAGGTTCTAATTACAATGAATGGATGACACAATGTCAGCAATACAATCAGTGATTGGCCAGTGGCGTCAAGGAGGGGAGCTTTCTTTTGAACACCAGCTGATGACAGTCTTTGAGTCACCTTCGATAATCAGCTTGCCATGGAGCCGCTCTTTAAATATTTGGAGGCCGAATAGAAGAGCACTCACGTCAGCAATATTTGAATCAGCAATATCCACTGGCCCTGCATAGGATAGAATAGGGTCTCCACTACTGTCTCTGAAAACACCACCTACTCCAGCCGGCCCAGGACAACCTAAAGCACTGCCATCAAAATTGAGTTTGATGCAATCGTAAGGGGGAGGATCCCAGGTGGCCATAACCGGATTTCTATAGCGGTCCGCCATGTACGCTATCAAACCCCAATTTTCTTGAAGAGAGACGCCCGATAGAGAAGCAAACTCCTTCCTAGAATGTAGCCAACTCTAGATAAGGCCCACTGCCTGAGAAGCTATATTATCTGGGTTGCAAGCCTTGGAGTTGAATCTCCGGTTGTTTCGCTCTAGCCATATACACCATGGGACATGCGCAAGGCATGCCAAGAGAATTATCTTGCCCAGCTTAGGAAGGCGTATCCCCATAACCATCTCAAAGGTGCCAAAAAGCTCGTGATGTAGCCCCATTTGGAGACCAATCTTCTGAAATATCTTCATCCAGACTTGCCATGAAAAGTTGCAATGTAAGAGAACATGTTGGACTGTCTCGTCGCACACACCACAAAGGGGACAAGTGCCATCGGGGGCGGTGTGACCTCTTTTATGGAGGTTGTCAGAGGTGAGAATCTATTCCCTGATGGCCGTCCACACGAAGAATTTGATTTTATTAGGCGTTGAGAGCTTCCATGCCAGGTTTGCCTTGTGCTCATGCATGTTTTAATCTTGTTTTCTAATGTGAGAGTAGGCGGATGCAACTGTGAATCGGCCATTAATACTGGGCTTCCAAGTTAGTTTATCAACTGCATGCTCTCACGAATAGTAGTGCTGCTGAGTTTAGAGATGAGAAAGCAAAAGACCGTAGTTTCCTCATCATTTAATCCCCGACGAAACGTAAGACTCCATGAGCGATCTCTCCAAGAATCAGCCACTGAGCAAGAGAAGTCCCTCGCCACCCTAGAGAGCCTCGAGAAATTCTCAGAGAGGGGGCAGGGGCTGCACCATTCGTCCAACCAAAAGAGGAGGGTCTTTCCATTGCCAGTGTGAAAGGAAGTTGCATCTCTGAACATTGGGAGGAGCTTTGAATTGATTTCCATATCGGGGATAGGAGCCGAGTAGCACCATCCTCCCTCCACTAGGCATCCAAAGGTTGAAGATAGAACCTGACCATATCACCCCATAGGCTGTTATGCTTGATGTTGAAGTTCCAGATCCATTTGAGCAAAAGGGCATTGTTCATCTCCTTCGTAGGCTGAATGCCTAAACCACCCCGATTTTGGAGCATGCAAATATCCTTCCAACTCACCAAATGATATCTGAAGGTGTCCTCTGATCCCCTCTAGAGAAAACATTGACAGATGGAGTCAATCCTGTTGCAAACGGAGGCCGGACAGTGCATGAATGATAATAAATAGTTTGGCATTCCAACTCACCAAATGATATCTGAAGGTGTCCTCTGATCCCCTCCAGAGAAAACATTGACAGATGGAGTCAATCCTGTTGCAAACGGAGGCCGGACAGTGCATGAATGATAATAAATAGTTTGGCAGTCCTGCCAAACAAGACTTGAGGAGAGTTAGCCGCCCAGCAGTAGATAAAAGCTTGCCCCTCCAAGTAGCTAGTCTCTTCTCAAATTTCTCAATGAGGGGGGACCAAAGTGTCGCCGAAGGCCGAGAGTCAAAGAGTGGTAGTCCAAGATATGTAGCTAGCAAATTTCCCACTAAGCATCCCAAATAATCAGCCATACCCTGAAGCACAGGTTGGTCAATATGATAGCCTAGGAGGGTGGTTTTCTTCCAATTAATGTTCTAACCAGAAGCTAGTTCAAATAGTCCCAATGCAACACGCATTTTTCGGATCTAATCCATAGTACCAACCCCAAAGCAAATTGTATCGTCTGCAAACTGAAGGATCGGCACATCAAAGGTTGCACATTCCGTTGTGGGGAGGAGACAACCCAGGTTTTTGGCCGAATAGATCAAAGATGATAGGTATTCCGCTGCCACATTGAAGAGCAAAGGGGAAAGGGGATCTCCCTGCCTGATTCCCCTGGATCCCTTAAAATAACCGCAAGCCGTTTCGTTGAGAAGAACGGAGTAGCTTGCAAAGGAGATGCAACTTTGAATCCAGAAGCGCCATTTCTCCCCAAATCCCATCTTCCCTAGGAGAGTGTCCAAAAGCTTCCGATTAACTCTGTCAAAGGCTTTCTCAAAATCAAGCTTTAGGATGAATCTGGGAAGCTTTAAAGCCTTAAAATGGTGGGTGAGCTCGTGACATGCCATGGCCGAGTCTAATATATTTCTTCCCTTGATAGAAGCACTCTGGTCATGATGGATGGCAATAGGAAGAACCGCTCTGAGGTGATTGGCAAGGAGGTGTGCAAGCACCTTGTAAGCACTGGTGGTGAGGCTGATCGGTCGAAAGTCTGAAGGAATTTCTGCCCCTTCTTTTTTAGGGATGAGGGCAATAAATGAAGCTCCGATGCTCCTATATCTGATGCCATGTTGATAGAACGAGTGGACCATGCAGGCAATATCGTCTATGATGAAGGGCCAGCATTGGCGATAGAATTTCCCATTGAAACCATCCGGGCTCGAAGCACGATCCAAAGGAAGACCCAATGTTGTTTTTCAATTTCCTTACTGGAGAAAGGGAGCTCGATGAGACTAGCTGCGGCCGAAGAAATAGCCAGGATGAAAGTTATTGAAAACTAGTTTCAAAAAGAGAAAATTTCATGTCAATTTGATCTATATTTAAGGAGATATTAGCATTGCAGTCGGCAAAGGTCAAGATACAGAACGAAGAAAATCAAGAGGTCATAAAATATTCAAAGATGAATATTTTGATGTCAAATTAAATATATTTGAGTCTAGTTTCTTGATCAATAAACAATTTGTGATTCTGGCATATATGTTTGGAGATATTGATATCAAAAGTATCAAAGATCAGTTCTGCCAAAAATCTCTCCTTATCCCTATTTTCTCTCCTATTATCTCTCCGAGCATTGATGTAATTTGAGTTTCCTTTTCTCCAAAAATCCGAGTTTTTTAGCCAAATTTGTCTTCTAATCAAAGAGTTTTGGTCCAACTTAATCACTCCATGATGTGCTCATTCAAGATATGCAATATCTTGCATCAAAGTTGTTTTCAAGTTGTGTTTTTGTTACTTGGTTGTATATCTTCCGCATAGTTAACTCCGAAAAATTATGATCACCCCAAAAAAAGTCATAATTGATTAAGTTTATTAAGTTCTACCATTATAGTCTCACCTGGTTTTCCAAAAAAAGAAAAAAAATGAAGTCCGTTTTTGCGATGATAAAAATCCTCCATATAACAGCATGACTTCCACCAAGAGAGCTTTTGCTGATTTCATTGGAAACAATGAGTTAGAGGAAATTAATCTTTCTAGAAAGCAATATACATGATCAAATGGACAACAAAATCCAATCATGTCTATAATGTATAGGTTTATAGCTAATGGAGAATGGTTACAGCTATATCAACAAGCATCTGGAAAAGTTCAGAACAGGGTAGGATTTGACCATTGACCAATCCTTCTTGATACTAGAATTGGTCAATGGGGCCCAAAACCATTTCTTTTTGATAATTCATGGATAAAGCACAAAGACTTTGATATCCTCATGGAAGAATGGTGGGACAATTTACAAGTTCAAGGACCGAGAGGATGGCATTTTCCTCTAAAGCTTAAATTATTAAAGTCTAAGCTTAGAACCTGGTCCTCAACAAAAAGGGTTGCAAATGTTGTTGAGAAAAATTCTATTTTGGCTCAAATTGGTATCTTGGATGATTAAGAAGAGCAGTTGGGTCTCTCTCCCTTGGAATTCAATGATAGAATTATGCTTCAAAGTAAATTTTAAGACATCTCTCACAATGAAAGAGTCCATTGGAAGCAACGAGCCAAATTTAAGTGGTTGAAGAAAGGAAATGGAAATACGATTTTTTTTCATGCAATTGAATCAAGCAAAAGGAAAGCAAATCGGATTACTTCATTATGTAAAAATGATGAAGTAACTTCAGACGCAGCTATGATTTCTAATTGCAGGACTATACATTGAGGAATGTAACAATTGGCCTATGATCCAATATCTACATTTTAAAAAGATTACTCCTATAGTTGCTAAACTTATTGAGCTCCCTTTTTTTTCCAGGGAGATTGAGTTTGCTGTTCTAGGAATTTCCAATGATAGAACTCCAGGACCTGATGGTTTCAATGCGGAAGTTTACAAAAGAAGCTGGCCAATCATCAAGGATGGCATTCACTCAATGTTTTATTCGTTTTATCACAAGGCAGTCACATATAGGAGCATTGGAGCTTCATTTATTTCTGTCAATGCCAATAAAGAAGTTGCTGAACACCCAAGGGACTTTCACCCTATCAATTTAATTTCTAGTCCTTATAAGGCTATTGCCCACCTCCTCGCAAGCAGACTTAAAGTTACCTTACCAATGGTGATTCATCAGGGTCAATCAGTCTTTATCAAAGGAAGGAATATTCTTGATTCAGCAATGGCATCTCATGAATTAATGGATCACTTCAAGAAATTAAGAAATCCAAGTTTTATCCTCAAATTGGATCTTGAAAAGGCGTTTGATAGGGTTAACTAGAATCTTCTTGACAACTTATTGAATAAGATGGGATTTGGTCATAAATGGAGATTTTAGATGAGTTGTATTTCTTCAGCACCATATTCTCTTCTTGTCAATGGAAGATATTTTGAGAGCACAAGAGGACTAAGACAAGGTGATCTTTTATCCCCATTTTTATTCAATATTGTTGTTGAATATTTATCCTCAATGATTTATGCAGCAAGACAAACTCGGTGGTTAAGACCAGTTTCAGCACATCAGGAATAAGATATTCCTATAAGTTTTTTTATGATACCCTCACTTTTGGGTTTGGTACTATGGAGGAGGTTCAGAGAATTGAAGCACTTCTTGGTTTATTTGAGTTAACTTTTGGCCAAAAAAATAATTGGCAGAAAACAACTCTTATGGGATACCATATTGATAATGATAATCTATGCTTACACCTGCCGAAGATGTTAACTTAAATCTGTTGATCACCTCCACCTTCACTATGCTTACACCTGGCGAGTTGGATGGCTATCTTCCAATGCATTGGCACACAGATTGGTCTCCATTGTGACCTTATTGGCACCTTCTGACTTGCTCTGGGGGCCTCCTTCCCCAAAATTGGAAAGCTCCTCATCTCCACCTACCTTGCTCATGTCCCTTGGTGCCCCTGGCGTGAAAGAAATAATTGCCAATTCAATTGCAAGTCTAATAGTGTGGACGACACCATCAACAACGTCATCGGTCTTGTCTCCTCTTGACTTCAAACCAGGAAGGAGTTCACTACCCTTGCAGCCGTCCCCCTCCAAATCAATTGGTTTGTGCTCACTCAAATGTTAGCTCCTCTTAGACCCCTGACCATGGTTGAGTGGTCTCCTCCCCCCGGCATTGTTGGGTACGGTGGTGTTTTCAGGGATTCAACTAGGTTGATTCTCATCACCTACTTGGGCCCTTTGGGAATAGCGGACTCTACGTCGGCCGAGGTTTTGCTCTCCTCCAGGGGCTTATCATTTTTAGAGACCAACTCTCCGGCCCTTTTCTCATTGAAGACGACTCTAAAATAGTCATTGGTTGGTGTTCCAACTCGGTGTCGCCTCCTTGGAGGCATTGGGCTAACCTGTATTCTGTATTTAACATTACCTCTGTAATCCCTTGTACTTGAGCTCATATGCCAAGATTTGCAAACTCTGTTGCTAACAAGCCATCTAAAAGTGGGGCCTCCCTCCAATCTCTCATTGTTAGGGGAGGAGAACCCCTAAATCCTTGTTTCACTTTTGCTACTCTTTATAAATTCCCGCATCACTTCAAAAAAAATGATAAGCTTTGCTTCATGGCGACTCAATTTGGGTGTTCTATGGCTACTCTTCATTCATCATATCTTGGCTTTCCTTTGTATGATTCTAGACCAGGACATCATTTATGGAGCCTAGTTATTGAAAAAATCGAAAGGAGATTATCTACATGGAAGGGTCGACTTTTATCTAAAGCTATAAAACTTATCTGACTTAATCCATGCATTGTTGGTATTCCAAATTATTTCTTATACCTGTCCAGTGGTTGTATGTCAAAAAATTGAAGTATTAAAAAGTAGGTTTTTATGGAGAGGCCCGAATGGAGATTATAAATATCATCTTGTGGCCTGGAATGATATTTGTAAACCGAAATGTCATGGAGGATTAGGATTGGGAATTTGACAGACTCAAAGTATGCATAAGGCATTCCTTCTTAAATGGTTATGGAAGTTTAACAACTCCCCTCAATTAATTTGGAGGCCCATGATAGCTGCAAAGATCGCACAGACTATTGGTGAATTATGGGAGGTAGGAGACATAAGATTTCTCCCCTTTAGAGAACTTTTTATCGTCTTCTTCCACTTTTTGAAAATGGCATAAGATTCAATGTAGGTTGTGGAGATAAAATTCGTTTTTGGACTGATTGGTGGATTGATAAGGGTCCATTATGTGAAAGATACAACGTACTAAGAAGGCTTGAGTACTAGCTGTAATGCTACTGTTGAACAATTCTTAGAAAGATATTGGCTAGTGGAATTTTCACTTTAGAAGGGAATTGAATGACTTAGAAACTACTTTACTTTCTAATCTTATTGATGAACTTCATTTGATCCAGATTTATAGAGAAAGCCAAGACAAAATGATTTGGATGCATGATGAAAGTGGCTATTTTTCGGTTACATCAACTTATACATTCCTTAATGGATGGGTAAATACTGTTGCTGTCCATGATGTTGGCATCTTGGCGTGTTTCAGGGCAATTAAAAGTCTGTTCCTTTTTGTGGTGTGTTCTTCTAAATAAAATTCTTACTATGGACAATTTGAGAAGAAGGGGAAATCAGATGCATTGTTCTCTTTGTCCGTTTTGTAATAGGGAGGAAGAACAGTAAGTCATCTTCTATTACATTGTCCTTTTGTTTGGAGAATATGAATTCATAATCTAAATAAGGTTGGGTTTCACTTCTGCATTCCAATGAATCTTCTTGGTATGTGCAAAATGATTCTTAATATTAGAATACAAAAGCTTGGGAAGATTATTCCTTCAGCTTGTTTAGCCCATATACCATGGGGTATTTGGAAGGAAAGGAATAATAGAAGATTTAACTGTAAGTTTAAATCTATAAATGAGATTGCTTCAATGATCATATGACATATCTCTTCATGGATTTTCATACTCAGCCTGAGTTTGGTAATATGAGGGATTTTTCTCTTCCTCACAATTGGAATATTCTCGCCCATATGACGGTTCCTTCTCGTCCTCCTATCATGATTATTTGGACTCTACCACCACCTGGACATTCAAAGCTTAATTTTGATGGTAGTGTCATTGGAAATCTTGGTCAAGCTAGAATTTGAGTTATCCGTGATTCTTCTAGAGCACAACTTAGAAATTATTCAGGGTCATTTGGAAATTTCAGACTCTACTACAGCTGAATTATTTGCCCTTTTTAAGGGCTTTTTGTTTTTTGTGATCATTATAATGTCCCTCTTGTGCTAAAAAGTTGTTGATCCCCCTTGGCATCATTGGACAATTTTTCCTCAGATAATTAAAATTGTATCTTATTTTAATAGTACTTGGTCTCATGTTTTTTTTTTTTATTTTTTTTAAATGATGCTGAATTTTATTATGAGAGCTCAAACGAGCAGATTACACGAGGGGAAGCCTTCCCAAACAATGAGAGATTATTGGGAGGTTCCAAATTTTTCCAATTTATCAGCCAAAGAATTGGTTGATCTAGGAACGAGGTGCCAATTACAATAAACGGATGACACAATATCAGCAATACAATCAGTGATTGGCCAATGGCACCAAGGAGGGCAGCTTTCTTTTGAACACCAGCTGATGACAGTCTCTGAGTCGCCTTCAATAATCAGCTTGCAATGGAGCTGCTCTTTAAATATTTAGAGGCCGAATAGAAGAGCACTCACTTCAGTAGTATTAGAATCAGCAATACCCATCGGCCTTGCATAGGATAGAATAGGGTCTCCACTGCTATCTCTGAAAACACCACCAGCTCTAGCCGGCCTAGGACAACCTAAAGCACTGCCATCAAAATTGAGTTTGATGCAGTCATAAGGGGGAGGATCCCAGGTGGCTATAACCAGAGTCCTACATGGGCCCACCATGTGCGCGATCAAGCCCCAATTTTCTCGAAGGGAGACGCCTGATAGAGAAACAAACTCCTTCCTAGAATGTAGCGAGCTCGAGATAAGGCCCAGTGCCTGTACTTGGTCTCATGTACCAATCAGCAAATGATGTTGTTGATCCTTTGGCTGAACAAGGAATCATCCTACAATCTCTTGTTGTTAGGAGAGTCTTCCTTCAGTTTGTATTTTGTTTCTTGATTAATGAATTAATCATTTCCCTTGCATTCTCTTGTTGTCAGGAGTTTGCTCCTTTTTGTTCTCTTAATAAATTCACATTTCATAAAAATAAAAAAAAATAAAAAGAATTAATCATTTCTTACAAAAAAAAAGTAGCGAGAAATGGTAAAGCTCCTAAAGGTTCTGATGTTGTCCTTAACATCTTCTTTCCTACTCCTCAATCTGAATTTTCTAGAGGACGAAGAGAAGGCAATGGAAGTAGGGGGTAGCAGCTATTGGTGGCAGAGGTAAAGGATGTGGTGATAGAAAATGTGTCCACTGTGGCAGGTCGAATCACATCTCAGATAAATGTTGGGATAAATTTGGGAAGTCTGCTTGGGCTAATCTGGTGTATCATAAAAGATGGAAAGAGGGTTAGTGGTGAGAAGCACCCAAAACATTTCAAAAGATTCTTCAGTAGTTGGGTCAGCTAGCAATCCACTACTTCAGCATCTCAAGCACCTCCTACTCCTATATCTAATACCACAATGACAAGTTCAAGTGTGTGTGCACTTTACGTATCCTCCCCCTCTTCTTGGGGGTCGACTCTGGCACCTCCAACCATATGTTAGGTAAATTGGTTACCTTAGTTGATAGCTTTACTACTTTTATTCATGATGAGGCAAATGTATGCCTTTCTAGCCTTTTGTTACTTCATTATTGTACATACCAAAATTTCTTGTCAACTTGTGTCTATCAGTAAACTTATTAAGTAACTCGATTGCTCAACCACATTCTCTCATTTTCATTATATGTTTCAAAACTTGCAGACAAGGAGGAAGATTAGTTTGGGAGAGCAATTGGATGTACTACCTTGACGTCAGTCCTGAGCAAAAGTTTGTTGCATGGAAAATTTGTGTCCTCTCCTTACTTGTGGCTTCTACACCTGGGACATCCGTAATAGTAAAGCTACACCAATTTATCCCTACCTTACCTCTAGATACTTCATTTGAGTGGGTTTGTCAAACAAAAGAATCAGTATTTGCTTGAAGTTGCTCATACTATATTGTTCCAAATGCATGTTTCAAAGTCGTTATGGGGAGATGTTATGCTCACATCTTGCTATTTGATTAACAGAATGCCATCCTTTGTGCTAAGTGGTTGTATCCCTATGCATGTCTTAAAACCTGGTTGTAAGCTATTTGATTTACGTCCTCGAGTTTTTGGATTCATCAGTTTTGTTCATTGTGTTGGTCCTCATATTTATAAATTGTCTCCTTAGGTTGTTCATTATGTTTTCATAGGGTATTATAAAAACTAGAAAGGTTATTGGTGTTCTGATACTCAATCTAGAAAAGTGTCTTTGCAGATGTGACAATACACCTTATTTTTCGTCTTTTCATGTCTCTCCTTCTGAAAGGGATCGATCTCTTGAGTCTTCTTTGCCTATTCCTATCATAGATGTCCCAACAAACAGCTCCACACCACAACAAACGAAGCCATTACAAGTGTATCAACATAGGCATGTGCGTATGCAGACATCACTAGTGGAAGACCAAGGACAGGTATCAACAGGTCCCACCTCTTCAGTCCCCCCACCATCAACCTCCCACCTACAACTCTAATTGTTAATGACCTCGATCTTCCTATTTACATCTAGGAAGGTAAATAATTTTGTACCCAACATCATATTTCTTGTTATGTGTCATTGATTCTTTTTTCCTCTAGAGGTAGATCATTTGCCTTCTCTTCGTTGAGTATTTTGATTCTTATTAAAGTGTAGGATGTTTTAACTTCTTTGGAGTGGAAAAAGGTAATGGATGAGGAAATGGGTGACTTTGTTGCTAGGAAAACGTGGATCTTGGTTGATCCACCCCCTAGGGCAGCTGTGGTAGGTTATAGATGGGTTTATACAGTTAAGTATACTTGTTGATGGCCAAGGAAATGGGGTATGCTCTATTGCTCAAGTGGTTATGGAAGCTCAACTCTTCCTCAAGGGCTTCGTGGAAGCCAATGGTTGCCTTCAAGCTTCGGCATCTTGAAGATAGATGGATCACTGACGGCAACTGTCGTCATCTCTCCCCCATCTGGAAGGCCATGTTTCATTTGTTCTCCACTTTCCGTACTGTCATTCGGTTCTTTGTTGGGGATGGCTCCAGTCTGTGTTTCTGGACAGATTGGTGGTCCGGCGATGGCTCTCTTGCCTCGTCTTATCCACCTCTACTTCAGCTCACCACCAATCGTGACTTATCTATCTCTGACACTTGGGGTAATGGCTCATGGAATCTTTGCCTTAGACGCGACCTTACTGATGAGGAAGCCATTTCTGTTTGTAGCTTGATTGATAGTCCTGGTAGTGTTATGGTCCATCCTTAGATGGCTGACCGAATGATTTAGCTCCCTGACGACAACGGGCGATTCTCGGTCTCCTCGGCTTACCGCCATCTTATGGGATGGACTCGGCCACCCGCCCCCCATCCGGTAGCTTTTGTTTGACGCCTCTCAGCCTCGCACAAGGTGAAGTTTTTTTCTCTAGAGTGCCTGCCGCAACAAGATCCTCACTATAGACAACCTTATTAGGCGCGGTAACACCACTCCCAATCCTCTCTACCCCTTCTGTGGGACGAGGCTGAAACTGTGAGTCACCTTCTACTCCACTATGGCTTCGCCTGGAAGGTCTGGAGTTACATGATTGACAGTATGGGTCTCAGCTTCTACATCCCACTTGACCTGAGCACACCATGTGTCGTTTCTCTTCTAGGACCCGCCTTCCCAGCCCGGGCAAGCTTCTGCTAGCTGGCTACATTGCTCTCTTCCCTTGGTGCCTTTGGAAGGAGAGGAACTCCAAACGGTTTGATTGTACTTTCCGCTCTGCTGTTGAGGTCTCCTACACCGCCATAGGGCTCATCTCTACATGGATCCGCACCCAAAAAGAATTCGCCTACCTCTCTTGTTCCTTAGTTAGCACCAACTAGAAGATTATTGCTCAGATGTCTATCCCCTCTGCCCCCCGCTGAGTTGCTATTTGGGAGACTCCTCCCACCGGACATTATAAGCTGAATTTTGACAGTAGCGCCTTTAGGAACCCGGGTTTGGCTGGCTTTGGCGGGGTGGTTTTTTATCCAGGCGACACTGTCATACTCACTTACTCTGGCCCTCTCGGAATTGCTGACTTGACCACTACTGAGCTCTCTGGTCTCCTTCATGGCTTGCGTATTTTTCAAGGCCGCTTCAATGGTCCCCTTATCATGGAGGGAGACTCCAAGGTCGTCATCGGATGGTGTTCCTCCTCATCCTTTCCCTCAGGGCATCATTGGCAGATGTTTCTTGATATTTTGGACATTGTATCCACCATTTCTTGTACTTGGTCCCATGTACTTAGATCAGCAAATTCGGTTGCTGATTTGTATGCTAAATTTCCCTCACTCCCCCCCCCCCCCCCACCCTTCCCCTCAATCTCTTGTTGTTAGGGGAGGTCTCCCTTGATATATCTTCCCTTTCTTTGAAATAAAATTATCATCATTTCACAAAAAAAAAAAAAAAAAAAAAAAAAGGTAGGAGATGAGGGACCACTCAATCATGGAACAAGTCCACACAACAGCCGACACCAAAAAACCACAATAAATTTGCCTAAAGAGATGAGATGGAGCCCACATAGTTTGGAATTAGAGTACAAGAACCTCAATCGGAAGACACTTATATGCAATCAAACCACCTTAAGCAAGAATTTAACTAAGGTCATTCAAAACAAGGAGCAAAGTTGCTGACATCAGCAACCAGATTATGATGCAGGTACAAAAGCTAGTGTGGAAGACTTGCATAGGCATAAATTTGGGGAAAAGGTCTAAAGAACCCTCTAGGGGCACATAAAACACATAAAATTGTTTAATCAACATCTCGAGCTATCAACCCTAGGGTTATAACACTAAAGAAAGAGGAAAGATTTAACCTTTGACTCCAATCATTAGAGAAACTCAAACAAAAACCTTCCTAGAGAACTCACAAACTTAGGAGTACAGGTGACTAGAACTCCTCTGCAACTAGATCTTATTGCTCTAACACCATGTAGAAGAGAAGAAGAGAGAGAGAGAGGGAGAGAGAGAGAGAGAGGGAGAGAAGAGAGATGAAGAGAAGGCACCGGAGACACAGATAAAGCTGTGCTCATTTGCAGCACTCATTGGAGGTCCGCAATCGACCCCCAATGCAATTAAATAGTCACTTAAGTGAAATCAAAGTAAAAAGACAGAAATACCCCTCTGGACTCTCTCTTAAGTCCCTGATTAAATGTCATAAAAGACTGAAAATTGAACCACATAACAACCATATGAAGCAAAACGCTTTCCTACTCTAGAAGGAAAATTTGAGGGAGGTAAAATGATCATAATACACTTTACATGCAATTCAACAATCATATTACCAGTAATATCATACTACCAATACATATGATTACAAACAAAACAAATAACAGAATACTCTATGTGTAACGTTCAATCTTAAATTGGAAGAGCCTATAATTCTTCAAGACATCAATTGGCTGATGTACTCATCAAAGCCTCTAAACACCAACTTCATGGGAGTCTCTCCAACAATCAGGATATCAGCTCTCTAACTTAAGGAGAGTCTCTAAAGTTAACTTTACATTAATCTCCAAATGTTAGAGACTTTGTGGTAAATGATAAGGATGTTATTTTACTTTTTATTTTTTGTAAATGTCAAGGATTTTATTTAAATACCTATAAGCTGTTCTGAAAGGCTATTGTTTTATTAGTTAAGGACAAAGTTGTCCTTTTGCTGTAAAAATAAAACCTATTCTTATAATAAAATAGAACAAGAGCACGGACATGCTGATTACTTTGTTTCATAAAATTCTTGGGTACAACAACTTAGAGCTCTGTAATTTCAATTCCTTTTGTCTAAACTTCAAGATCAAGGTTCTCAGAGAAAGACTCTTAGGCATAACAAGAAATACTTAATGAATCCAAGAGCAGCAAATTAAAAAAAATAAATCTACATAACAGAAGCCCTTCATGCTCAAAGGGGGGAAAAAAGATCCAAGGCACTTTGTTTGGCACTTTGATCACATAAAAAAATTACAAGCACATTGTATTGCAACATTTCACCTTATAATCAACAGCCCAACATCGGAGATCATCAAGAATCAACCGTTCTACCATAAAATGTTCACTAGCAGTATTGTTCACACAAGTGCTATTCTCAATGCATCCATCAGTACTCCTCCTTAGATAATATCCAGGAACAACCTACAAAGAGTAACCAGTCATCACATGTTAGGAATTAAACGCCCTAATTCCAAAATAACGAGAGCAATAAATGAACGCAGAAGAAAGAAAAAACAAGCATGAGAACAAACAAGATTTATACAAGTTTGCTTCAAGGTGAGACTATGTCCTGTCTTCCACCACTGCGGTAATCCACTATGAAGATGAAATAGTTTACAAGAGAGATCGCACATACTTATAGGTATTGTTTTTCTCTAACCTCTCTCGACCGCAACCGATGCTCCTCGGATGATTGATAAAACCCTAATAGCGGCGCCCCTCAATTATAAAGGTAAAATAAGGGCAAACAAGAGTAAAATTCTCAAACTACCCTTAATGAAAAAAAACTTAATATATCGTGGACCGGGCGGGACTCTGCTCCCACACCCCCAAGAGGGGGCAGGAATCCACGCACCGAGTCAGCGTAGGGAGTTGATTAGGCTCCACCACTTAACAATCTCTCACTTGGAGACTAATCCATCATCAATATTTCCCCTGCAACGACAACAACTTCTCAATCCTCAAAGAGAAGTCCAACTGAAATTGCACACAACTTTGGTTTCTCAATCATAACAATCTTTGTCAACATATCAACCGGATTCTGACTTCTTTGAATCTTCTTAAGTGCTAAGACTCCGTCCTCCGGAGCCAATCTGATGAAGTGATAACACACCTGTATGTACTTTGTTTTGGCATGATAAATAGGATTCTTTGCTTAATGAATAGCACTAATTGTTACAATACAACATATTCTTCCCATGCTTGAGACCTAATTCTTCCCAGAAAGACTGCAACCATACCATCTTTTTGCTGGATTTGGTCACGGCGACATATTCTGCCTTAGTAGTGGAAAGAGGAACTGTCTTCTGCAACTTAGAGACCCAACTAACTGTTGTACCACCCAAAGTGTACACATATCCAGTGGTACTCTTCCTACCATCAATGTCTCCAACAATGTCAGCATCTACATAACCCTGTAATCCCAAATCTGACTTTCTGAAACATAAGACTGAGTCTACAGTGCCTCTCAAATACCTGAGAATCCACTTCACTGCTTCCCAATGTTATTTATCCGGATTACTTATATATGAGCTCACAACTCCCACTGCATGAGCTTTGTCTGGCCTAGTGCACACCATAGCATACATGAGACAGCTAATAGCAGAAGCATATAGCACATTGGCCATGTGGGCTCGCTCCTGCTCTATAGAAGGTGACTACTCCTGAGATAGCCTAAAGTGAGTAGCTAAAGGAGTAGTCACTGGTTTTGCATCATTCATGTTGAACCTGCTCAACACCTTCTTCATATATTCTTCTTGTGACAGTTTCAAGACATTGATATCCCTAGTAATCCTCATCCCAAAGATTTGTTTTGCAGCACCCAAATCGTTCATTGCAAACTTCTTGGACAACTCCCTTTTCAACTTATCTATTTCTTGTTTGCAAACACCTACTATCAACATGTCATCAACATATAGCAGTAGTATGATGTAGAAGTCATCAAACTTCTTGACATAACAGGAATGATCCACCTGGCACCTTAAGAAACCATTACTACTCATAAAGGTGTCAAACTTTTTTACCTGTCTTGGAGCCCGTTTAAGACCATACAAACTCTTTTGAAGTTTGCACACCATTTTTCTCCTTTCCATGTGTTTTGAAACCCTTTGGATGCATCACGTAAATTTCTTCCTCCAAATCACCATGAAGAAATGTTGTCTTTACATCCAACTGCTCTAAGTGCAAGTCTTCATTTGCCACTAGTCCAAGCACTGTTTTAATAGTAGTCAATTTCACTACTAGAGAGAAAATTTCAGTGTAGTCAATGCCTTCTTTTTGTTGAAAGCCCTTTACCACCAGTCTTGCCTTGTACCACTTACTGCCATCATGTTCGTCTTTTATTCAATACACCCATTTGTTCTGCAAGGCCTTCTTCCCTTTTGGTAGCTCGGTCAACTGCCATGTCTGATTGGATAACAATGAATTAATTTCATCCTTCATGCCCAACTACCACTTGGTTGATTCATCAACTTGCACGGCTTCCTCATAACTCTCTGGTTCACCTTTTTTTTTTTTTAAATGATGCTGATTTTTATTAAGACAAAAGCTCAAAAGAACAATTTACAAAGGAAGGAAGCCTTCCCAAACAATGAGAGATTGCTAGGAAGTTCCAAATTTTGCCAATTTATCAGCCAAAGAGTTGGTTGATCTAGGAATGAGATTCTAATTACAATGAGTAGAAGATACAATGTCAGCAATACTATCAGTGATGGGCAAGTGGCGCCAAGGGGGGAAGCTGTCTTTGGAACACCAACTAATAACCGTCTTCGAGTCGCCTTCAATGATTAACTTGCCATGGAAACGATCCCTGAAGATTTGGAGGCCGAACAGCAGAGCACTAACTTCAGCAGTATTAGAATCGGTAATGCCCACCTATATTAGTCAACAAAATATAATTCAGTGAAGGGGAATACCTCCATGATGGTCTGCTAGTTATGGCAGATCTCCTGAGTTCAATCACAGGAATGTTTTGATTTACTTTTGGCGGTACATTTTTCGAGTCTTCCTGAGCAATATTCTCCATCTTAATAACTGGAAGATCACTCAACTAAATCACATCAGACTTCTTGGCTTTATCACTTGTGCTATCAAACTCTGTTCTCAACCTATCTTTATACAAGGCACCTTCATTGAAGATCACGTCCTTGCTCCTGATAACCTAACGACTTTGGTCATCCCAAAAGCGATAACCAAAGTCGGTACCACCATAGCCAATAAAGAAACATATTTTTGATTTAGCATCAAGTTTACTTCTAAGAGCAGAATCAATGTGAATATATTAAACACAACCAAAAACTTTCAAGAAAAAATGATTTACCGCTTTGCCGCTCCAAACCTCTTTTGCAATCCAATGGTGTTGAGGGACCTCTGTTGATCAGATAGACAGCGGTGCTAATAACCTCGGACCAGGATATCTTTGGCAATCCCGCATGTAATCTCATACTCCTAGCACGCTCATTCAAGGTTTTGTTCATCCTCTCAGCCACACCATTCTGTTAAGGTTTTCCAGGAATGGTCTTCTTCATCTTGATTCCATTATCAACACAGTACCTCTTGAAATCATCATCTATGTATTCTCCCCCATTACCTGATTGCAAGCACTTTTCCTTCAAATTTGTCTCATTCTCGAGGCAGTACCGCTTGAAATCATCATCTATGTATTCTCCCCCATTATTTGACTGCAGGCACTTCTCCTTCAAATTTGTCTCATTCTCGACCATTGCTCTCCATCTCTTGAAGGTATTGAAGACATCAAATTTCTTTTTCAGGAAATAAATTCATACCTTTCTGCTTGCATCATCAATAAATGTCAAATTGTAGTTAGAACCACCAAGGGTAGTAACAGTTGAAGACCCCACACATTCGTGTGAACCAACTCCAATTTTGCTGTCTTTGGTTCATTTTCAGCCTTAGAAAAGCTAACCCTTTTCTGTTTGCCAAAAATACAGCCTTCACACAAACTGTTGATTACAGTTTTCAACCCAGGTAGCTTCCCTTTGGACTGAAGCACATTCATTCCCTTCTCACTCATGTGACCGAGCCTATAACCACAAGCCAGAATCAGTAACAGCATCAGCAACAGCAACCGTGTCTCTACAATTGAAAGTGATGTGAAGAGTTCCAGTTTTAACTCCTCCTGCAACAACCATGGCTCCCTTTGTGACTTTCCCGGCAGCACCATTAAAAGTCACATTATGACCTTTATCATCAAGTTGCCCTACTGAGATCAGATTACGCATCAGTTTTGGTACATGTCTCACTTTGTGAATTTTCCACACTGACCAGTTTGACATCCTCAAACTGACATAACCAATACCGACAATATCCAAAGGTTCTCCATCAACAAGAAACACCTTCCCGTGATCTCCAGCAACATAATTCTCCATGATCTCTCAATGTGCGGTGGTGTGAAAAGAAGCTCCTAAATCTAACACCCAAGAATCAATAGGGCTATCAACCGACAAGAGTAAAGCATCTTATACCTCTTCAGTCACCGCATTTGCAGCATCACTTTCTTTTCATCCTTCTTCGGTGCTATGCAGTTCTTCTTTATGTAACCAGACTTGCCACAATTCTAGCTTTCCACATTCCTAGCTTTCCACATTCCTTCCGAATTTGGACTTACTTCTACCATTCCTTGACTTCCCTCTACCATTGCCCTTGTTGGAATTTCTCTCAAAGTTCCTGCCCCTAGTATCGACATTTAGGGTAGAATTAGATGTCGACAATTCTTCGGAGTACTTTCTACAAACTTCCTCCGCTAGAATGGTATCCCGAACATCATTAAAGATCAACTTCCTGTTGCCTACAGAGTTGCTGACTACAGCCCTCATAGGCTCCCAACAATTTAGGAGAGACGCCAAAAGAATTAAAGCATGAACCTCATCATCAAATTTAATTTGAACGGAGGTCAATTGATTGACAATCGTGCTAAAGTAATTCAAATGCGATGCAACTAATGTATTTTCTGTCATCTTTAAATTGAAGAGTTTTTTCATGAGATGCACCTTATATTTTGCGGAAGGCTTCTCATACATGTCGAACAGAATTTTCATCATCCCAGTTGTGATTTTCTCCGACGCCACGTTTGTTACAATATCTTAAAATGTATATTAGATAGAATTTATGTTCACAATTGTTGTATAATTTTGGTTATGTACATAGGGTAATTAGATTAGGTTTAAAGGGATGGGTGGCATTGTATTGGGCCCAAGGGCTGTTTTGTAATAGTAAAACCTAAGCTTAAATACATAATGAAAGGGGAAAAATGGTAACGAGAGGAATTCTTTTCGCCTTCTCATCTTCCTTGTCTTCGCTGAGAAACCAAAGAGCTCAACACTCTCGACTGGACTGTTCCGTCAGTCCTGCGAGGTGGTGGTGGTTTCGTCCACCGCTACAGAAGCTATGAGCTCCTGTTAGGCTGTGCTGTCAGACTTTGTCCGACGCATTTCGTCTCCGTGAAGACCAGAGCTCTGTCAGTCTTAGCTCATCGTCGGAAACCTATATTGGCATGGTATCAGAGCTAGGCACCACGTTCCGCATTTGAATCCCGACAGAAGCGGTAGGGAACAGGAACGATGGCTGTTAGAGCTGTGTGGTTCCATCCACCACTGATAGGTTTAGGTACTTGGCTTTCCGCACTTAACAGACCGATCTTTTGGTTTGTATTGGCTAGGCGTTTGACATGGTATCAGAGGTAGATCCGTCCGAAGAGTGACCAAGCCATCTCCGTCCGAAGATTTTCCACCCGAAGAATCTCTGTCCAACGAGCTGCTGTCTGACGACTCTGATTTCGGCAGCGCTCTCGGGGTGGTTGGAAAACTCCATCTGAGCTCAGAGCAGTCGTCGGAAATAGCTGTCCGAGCTCCAAGGGGTGGTTCTCGTTGGGAAGGTTCGTTTTTTTTTTTTTCCGACCTCGACGAGCTGCTGTCCGACGACTCTGATTTCGGCAGCGCTCTCGGCCGTGGTCGGAAAACTCCGTTTGGCTCAGAGGAGTCGTCGAAAATAGCTGTCCGAGCTCCGAGGGGTGGTTCTGTTGCCAAGGGGAGGTTCTCGTCGGGAAGGTTCATTTTTTTTTTCCGACCTTGATACTATTCACATAAGCTTACGAAGGACATTATTTGCATAAGGTAGTTTCTATAATTTTCAGAAACTTTGGGGGTAGATTTGGAATTTCTGATATCGTGGGGGCAAATCTGGCATTTCTGAAAGCGTGGGGGCCGATCTGGAAAATTTGAAAACGTGGGGGCAGATGTGGAATTTTGAAATTGCGGGGGTAGATCGGGAATTTTGTTGACAACTGTAGGGGTAAATCTGGAACTTTCAGTGGGGTGGTATTTTTGACAATCTCAGCAAAATTTCGATCTTATCATGTCAACAGACAAGTTAGATTTTTCTCCTATTCGATTCACGGGTAAGAACTACAGTGTTTGGGAATTTCAGTTCCGGTTATTTGTTCTGGGCAAAGGTTTATGGGTCATATTGATGGAGTGATCCGACACCTTGTGATGCTGAAGCATTGTCAAAATGGACCACCATGGATGCTCGAGTTATGACCTGGATACTTGGATCCATTGAGCCTCATCTAGTCCTTAATCTGAGGCCCTACAAAACTGCAGCGGAAATGTGGAATTACCTCCACAAGGTTTATCGTCAAAACAGCACGGCCCGTCGGTTTCAAGTCAAATATGAAATGGCAAATTTCACGCAAGGCAGTTGTTCCATTGAAGAATATTTCTCGGGCTTCCAAACTTTGTGGGCTGACTACACTAATATTGTTTATGAGAATGTCCCGGTTGCTGCTCTCTCTGTCGTGCAAACCGTACATGAAACCAGTAAAAGGGATCAATTCTTGATGAAGCTCCGTCCAGAATTTGAGATTGCTCGATCACATCTGATGAATCATCATCCAGTGCAGTCACTGGATGCCTGTTGAGTGAACTTCTTAGGGAGGAGCAGCGCATTGCTACTGAGGCTTGCATGGAACATCGAGAACAGCTGATATCTCGGCTCCTATGGCTTATGTAGCACAAGGAAAAGACAAGGGTCAGGACACAAGTTTTGTTCAGTGCTTCTATTGCAAGGCATATGGTGACTTTGCTCGGGAATGCCCCAAGAGGTCCTGGTACTACTATAAGAAGTCGGGTCATCTCATCGCAGAGTCCCCTACACGCCCTGAAAGGAGGAAGAATACAGCTTATCATCCCTCCATTGGTACTTCTAGTTCTGCAGCATTGCCGACTGCCGTCCCAGTCACTACCATTCCGGAACCACCAGCACCTGCAAGTTCAACCACTCTCACTCCTGAAATGGTACAACAGATGATTATATTTGTTTTTTCTACTTTTGGTATCTCAGGTAAGCAGAAAATCTCTACTCAGCCATGGTATTTTGATTCTGGTGCCTCTAACCACATGAGCAACAATGTTGTATCTCTTTCGAATGTCAGAAAGTATGATGGCAACATGCACATCAACACTGATGGCAGCACTCTGCCTATCAGTGTAGTTGGTGATCTCTCTCCTTCCTTAGGTGATGTCATTGTGTCTCCTGACCTATCGACAAACCTTCTGTCTGTTGGTCAATTGGTTGATAAAAATTGTAATATTCAGTTTTCTCGCTCTAGCTGTGTTGTACAGGATCAATTGTCGGGGAAGGTGATCGCGAAGGGGCCTAAAGTGGGCAGGCTTTTTCCACTTAAAGTCTTTTTATCCACTGTTATTCCACGTTTACCTGAACTTTCTTTTGCATGTAATGTTGTTGGGTCTGGCACTAAGATGTAGCATAGACGTCTAGGCCACCCAAAATCGGTTGTCCTTCGTACATTGTTTAAATCGGGCTTATAAGGCAATCAAGACTACACTTCTCTTGATACTTATTTTGGATGTTCATCATGCAAACTTGGCAAAAGTAAAGTTCTAGCATTTTCGCATCATGCCTTGCATGCCTCTCACTGCTTTGACATTATTCATAGTGATGTCTGGGGAATTGCTCCTGTTGTCTCGCATGCAAAAAATAAGTACTTTGTCACCTTTATTGATGATTTTAGTCGATTTACCTGGGTCTACTTCTAACGGGCTAAGTCTGAAATTTTTGTCATTTTTAAAAGGTTTCTTGCACTCATTGAAACATAGTTCTCTGCTCACATTAAAGTATTACGCTCTGACTCTGGAGGCGAGTACATGTTGGCTAAATTTCAGGAGTTTCTTCAAAGCAAATGCATTATCTCTGAGCGTTCTTGTCCCTCGACACCACAACAAAATGGCGTTGCTGAGCGGAAAAATCGTCACCTTCTTGATATGGTCCGCACCCTTCTCATTGAATCATCTGTTCCTCCTCGGTTTTGGTGTGAAACTCTCTCTACCTCCGTTCATTTAATCAACCGTTTGCCCTTGCCTATCTTGCATCATGTCTCTCCATTTGTTAAATTATTTGGTTATTCTCCGTCCTACACAGATCTTTGGGCGTTCGGTTGTGTTTGTTTTGTGCATCTACCTGATCATGAACGACATAAACTTACAACCCAATCAGTTATGTGTGCATTTCTTGGGTATGCCGTTTCTCAAAAGGGCTATGTTTGTTATGATCCTCAAGCGCGTCGAGTCCGTGTTTCTCGGAATGTGGTCTTCTTTGAAAATCAATATTTCTTTCCCTCTCAAGTTACTCTGTCGTCTGCCTCTCTGTCTAGTCTGTCGAGCTTTGATGAGCCACACCACACTGCATCGCTGCCCCCTCCCCATCCTGACCTGGCGCTTGTTCCTGATCCTCCCTCTGCTCCTGCTCCCATCACTCTTCGCAGATCCACGCGTCGTCCTTACCCTCCTGCCAGGTATGGTTTTCCCTCCCCTGTATCTCTGGTAGCTACTTTGTCTTCTATTTCCATCCCTTCTGGCTATAAATAGGCTATGGCACATGAGTAGTGGCAAAAGGCAATGCAAACAAAACTACAAGCGCTAGAGGAGAATCACACTTGGGACATTGTGGCTTGCCCTCCTACTATTCAGCCTCTTGGGAGTAAGTGGTAATTCTCTGTCAAGCTGCGTTCAGATGGATCGTTGGATCCCTACAAAGCCCGCCTTGTGGCCCTGGGGAACAGGTAGGAATATGGGATTGATTATGATTATGAGGAAACATTTGCGTCAGTTGCCAAGATGACCACAGTCCGTACTATCTTAGCCATTGCAGCATATCAATCCTGGCCACTGCATCAAATGGATGTGAAGAATGACTTTCCCCACGGTGACCTACAGGAAGATATCTACATGAAGCTTCCCTCGGGTATGACTACCTCCTCTCCTGATCATGTCTGCAAGCTACCTCGTCCTTTGTATGGGCTTAAGCAAGCCCCCCGGGCTTGGTTTGAGAAGTTTCGCGGCACACTTATTCTCTACAAGTTTACACAGAGTCAATATGATTTATCTCTCTTCTATTATAAGTCTGCCGCGAGCATGGTCATTCTCTTGGTTTATGTGGATGACATCATCATTACTGGCACTAAATCTGGACTGATTACCAAGCTTTAGAAAGTGTTGCATGCCACTTTTCATATGAAGGATCTTGGACAACTCACGTACTTCTTAGGGCTGGAGGTACATCACAAACCCAACGGTATTTTCTTAAACCAGCATAAGTATATTCAAGATCTTATTACTCTCGTTGGGTTGGAGGACACATCTTCGGTGGCTACCCCTAAGGAGGTCAATGTCAAATATAGGAAAGATGAAGGGACTCTCCTTGATGATCCGACTATCTATCGACGACTGGTCGGGAGTCTCATATACTTGACTACTACTCGCCCGGACATCTCCTATGTTGTTCATCAGGTCACTCAGTTTATGTCATCTCCTCGGCACCATCATCTTGCGGCAATTCGGTGCATCATCCGCTATCTACGCGGCTCCCCTGCTCGTGGATTATTCTTTCCTACCGGCTCCGTGCTACATCTGGTTGCCTACAGTGATGCTGATTGGGCAAGGTGCCCCCAATACCCATCGCTCTACTACAGGCTAGTGTATGTTTTTAGGGGATGCACTGATTTCATGGAAATGTAAGAAGCAGGACTGGGTATCCAAGTCATCTACCGAGGCCGAGTATCGCGCTATGTCTACTGTGTGTTTTGAACTTATTTGGCTCCGCGGTCTTCTTGCTGAGCTCCAGTTTCCTCAGACCTCATCTACACCGCTTCATACAGATAATACAAGTGCTATCCAAATTGCAGTCAATCCCGTTTTCCATGAGCGCACCAAGCACATTGAGGTTGACTGTCACTCTATCCGCGACACTTTGGAGCGTCGGGTAATATCTCTTCTGTACATTTCTTTGACTCTTCAAGTGGTTGATGTCTTCACCAAAGCATTTTCTCAACCCCGACATAATTTTCTAGTTGGCAAATTGTTGTTGATTGACTCACCAACATCAATTTGAGGGGGGATGTTACGATATCTTAAAATGTATATTAGATAGAATTTATATTTATAATTGTTGTATAATTTTGGTTATGTACATAGGGTAATTAGATTAGGCTTAATGGGATGGGTGGCATTGTATTGGACCCATAGGCCGTTTTGTAATAGTAAAACCTAAGCATAAATACATAATGAAAGGGGGAAAATGGTAACGGGAGGAATTCTTTTCGCCTTCTCATCTTCCTTGTCTTCGCCGAGAAACCAGAGAGTTCAACGCTCTCGCCTGGACTATTCCGTCAGTCCCGCGAGGTGGTGGTGGTTCCGTCCACCACTATAAGAGTTGTGAGCTCTCTGTTAGACTGTGCCATCAACCTCTGCCCAACGCATTTTGTCTCCATGAAGACCAGAGCATTGTCAGTCTTAGCTCATCGTCGGAAACCTATATTGACAGTGAGCAACGTTCTTCGACAATGTTAACCGTACTACTCCCAACACCTATCTATTGAGGAGTGGTGTGTGCAACTTTTTACTATACAGATAATCTTCTATCTGCATCCTCCATAACGCAAAATCCATACCATCGAACTTGTTGATTCCAAGTGTCGATCCTTCTCCGCCAGCCATTGCTATTAATCACGAACCAAAGCTCTAATACCACTTATTAGGAATTAAATGCCCTAATTCCAAACTAACAAGCACAATAATTATAAACGCTGAACAAAGAAAAAGCAAGCACAAGAACAAACAAGATTTATATAGATTCGCCTCAAGGTGAGACTACGTCCTGTCTTCTGTCGTTGTAGTAATCCAAGAGGGATCGCACACACTTACAGATGTTTTTTTTCTCTAACCTCTCTCGGTCGTACCTGATGCTCCTCGGATGATTGATAAAACCCTAATAACGGCACCCCTCAATTATAAAGGAAAAATTAGGGCAACTGCAATACAAGAGTAAAATTCCCAAACTGCCCTTAATGAAAAAACAGTTAATATATCGTGGACCGGGCGGGGGCTCCACCCCCCTTCCAACCCCCACGGCGATCCGCATACCAACTCAGTGTAGGGCGTTGATTAGGCTCCACAACTTAAGCAGTAAGAAATTTTAAGTTGCATCATTTGTTCTATAAGTGAAATAGATGTGCACCGAGCTAAAAATTCAGAATAATTTTATTACAAGTTCCATTGTTAAAGATGGACCCAGATTCATCTAAAATGACGAGTCAAAGTGAAGAGACATCTTTCAATATAATAAGCATAGAATCTTTCTAATCCAAAATCTATTTTTTTTTTTAAAGGATGTATATATTAAACAAAAAAAACAAAGAATTACAGAGGGACGGGAAGCAATTCTCTAACAACAAGAGATTGTAAGGAAGCTCCTGACTTTGCAAGCACATCTGCCACCGAGTTAGCAGATCTCGGAATGTGAGACCAAATACAAGAAAGTTGAGAAAAAATTTCAACGATTTCCCGCAAGGAATCCCAATGGCGCCATGGGGGGGAGGATGCCTTTTCACACCAACCATTTACCACCTTCGAACCCCCCTCAATGTGAATAGGACCACTATAATGGTCACAGTAAACGCGAAGCCCATTGAAAGACCTTGAATCTCTGTCATCGTTGAGTCAACAATTCCAAGCGGACCAGCATATGATAAACATTGATTGCCTGAGGAATCTGAAATAACACCCTCAAAACCCGCCTTTCAGGGATTACCCTGAGAGGAACCATAAAAATTTAACTTAAGGAAACCAAGCTCTGGGGGGGTCCATTCTTGCATGACTGCGGTCTTGGTCCCGCACCACATATTTGCAATAATGTTCCAATTATCACAGATGGATGAACTAGCAAAAGAGGAAAAAAGCTTCTTTGTAAGGAGCCAAGTAGAGATCTGGCCAATCACACAATCTGCCACTCTAGTCATAGAGTTACTTCTAGTATCAAAACGCCTCTGATTACATTCATTGCAAAGCCCCCACGGAATAAAACCAGTGCATGCGGAAATCAGAAGCTTACCAAGACCAGGGAGGGGAGTACCAATGAGCATCTTACTGAAAGAAATCAGATCCACTGACATACAGAATTGTTATCCCGTCTTACTGAGGATGGAAGACCATACCCTCCACGAAAATGAGCAATGAAGCAAAATGTGATTGACTGATTTGACCTCAGAGTTGCATAGGGGGCAGAGAGGGTCAATTGTTGGATGACCTCTTCTTCTGAGCACATCTGTCATGAGTATCTTTCCATGGTAGGCACTCCAAACGAAATTTTTTATCTTTGGTGGGGCATGGAGACACTATGAAAAAAGAAGGTCATGATCCCTTTGGTTTGTATGCCAATTGTTGATGAAGTTGTAAGCAAAGGACACTGTGAAAAGACCACTTTTATCAAGCCACCATATCATCTTGTCCGCAATTAAAGGCCTCAGTCTGCAGATTTGTAGAGATTCCATCAACCTACTTGCCTCCAGAGCCTCAGTATCAGAGAGACTCCTTCTAGGGTGTAAGTTCAATCCATTATCTTCAAAAGCATCAGCAACCGATATATCCTTTTGCAGAGATAGGAGGAGAAGGTTTGTAAAGGCTCTTGATCCGTCCACCAGTCCTCCCAAAACGTTAAAGATCTTCCATTACCAACATAGAATCTGACAGCTGAAGAGAACTTGTGGATAAGTAGATATAATGATCTCCAAATTGGAGAAAGACTTCTCAGATTGTTACCTAAGATCCACCAAGGAGAAGGACAGCCAAGTTTCGCAGATACCATTTTCTTCCAAAGATTAGAAGAAACATTATTGTACTTCAACAACCATTTTAAGAGCATGGCTTGGTTCATATCCTTCGATTTCCGAATCCCTAGGCCTCCCATATTTTTTGCCATACAGACTTCATCCCATTTGACCAGATGGTACTTAAAAGTATCACTCGATCCTCTCCATAGAAATCTTCTTTTAAATCTATCCATGGCATTGCAAATCGAAATAGGACAGGGCATAAAGGATAAAGCATAATTTGGAATACCTGCGATACAAGACTTCAAGGGAATGAGTCTGCCTGATTTGCTAAGAAATTTGCCCTTCCTAGTTGCTAGACGGGTCTCCAATTTTTCCACTACTGGATTCCATAAACTTTGGTTAATGTGGCCATTGAAGAGAGGAAGACCAAGGTAGGTTGATGGGATAGTGAAGGTTTTACAACCAAATATATTTGCCAACTCCTCTAATAACGTAGGGCAGATATTGAAACCCATAACGGAAGTTTACCCCCCAATTAACTTTTTGCCCCGAGGCAAGCTCAAATAGGCTCAAAACAACTGTGATCCTTCTAGCACCATCTATATTTCCACTCCCAAAAATGAGAGTATCATCTGCAAATTGAAGAATGGGGATGTTGAAAACCTATTGAGAGCTGGTTGGGGGGAGCCACCCAAGATTCACCGCCGAATAAAACTTAGAAGAAAGAAATTCCCCAATAATGTTGAAAAGAAGCGGAGAGAGCGGGTCTCCTTGTCTGATCCCTCTAGTCCCTTTGAAATAACCGCATACGGAGCCATTAAGAATGAGAGAGTAGGAAGCCGAACTCACACAACTCCGACTCCAAAATCTCCATTTTGGGTCGAATCCCATTTTTTCCATAAGCTCATCTAGAAGAATCCAATTAACCCAATCAAAAGCCTTTTCCAAATCAAGCTTCAGGGCGATTCTTGGCTCTTTCCTACGGCTGAAATGGTCAATAAGCTCATGCGCAGCCATTGTAGAGTCAAGAATTTCTCTCCCCTTGAGAAAAGCGCCTTGTCCACGGTGGATGACGATAGGGAGAAGGGCTCTAAGCTGATGTGCCAGAATTTTTGCAATAATTTTATATGCACTAATGACCAGGCTAATAGGTCGGAAGTCTTCTAGTTTTTCAACATTGATCTTCTTCGGCACCAGAGTGATGAATGTAGCCCCAATGTTGTGAAAGGTGATACCATTTATATAGAAACCAAGCAGCATAGCAGAAATATTTTCTTTGAGCAGTGGCCAAAAATTTTTTAGAAAGTCTCCATTGAAACCGTTTGGGCCAAGAGCCTGATCACTTTTCACTCCCATTACAGCACGCTCAATTTCAGCAGCAGAGAAGGGGCACTCCAATAGGGAAACGGCTGTGGGAGAAAAACGAGAGAATCTAATGTGTTGAACTTTTGGCCTGTCTGAACATTCCTCCGAATATAGATCTGTGAAAAACTGAATCAACACATTAGTTATTGAGGTCCGACATGAAGTTACCTCATTATTAATACATAAAGAGGTAATTCGGTTGGACCTCATTCTTGCCGATGCGACAGCATGGAAGAATTTTGTATTCGCATCGCCTTCTTTCGGCCACCTTAATATGGCTCTTTGCTTCCATCTAATTCTCTCTTGATACAGAATATTATTTAAATCAGAGTTTAGGGAAATTCAGGAAGAGAACTCAGAAGGGGACAGGTACCTTTGTTCCTCCACCTGGTCCAGATCTGCAATCTGAGAGAGGAGAGTAGCCTTCGTGGAAGCCAAAGAGGAACAACGACTTGCGGCCCATTCCTTCAAGTTCCTTTTTAGGCAACGCAGTTTTAAAGGAAATGCCCACTCTCTTCTGCCAAAACTTGGACCTTCACCCCCACCAACCAGCAATAAGGGATTCAAAGTTTTGCACAGAGAACCATGAATTTTCAAAACGGAATGGAGAAGGCCCCCATTTCTCGAAAGAGGTAGATAGCATGATTGGCCAATGATCTGAGCCCATCTTATTAAGCACCCTTCCAGAGACGTTACCAAAAAGTTAAAGCCAATCCGGGCAAGCCAAAAAACGATCCAATTTTGAGAGGATAGTCTCTGGCAGTTGGACCAAGTATAGTTTTTCCTAGAGAGAGAAATCTCATCAGGAATCTTGTCAAGATTACACCCACCAATGAAGTCTGAAAAACCCCGCATTGAAGCAGAAATATGATTTGACTGGGGTTTCTTTTAATTGCAAAACTGGATGGCGTTAAAATCTCCCGCAAAAATCCAGGGGAGGTTCCATAGCCGATTGAGATCCACAAGCTCCTCCCAGAAAGATCTTCTCTCCCAATATCTAGTCGGACCATAGACTCCACCTAAGCACCATATACTGCCGGAGGAGTTAACTCGGAACTGGATTCCAATAGAAAAAACGCCCTTAGAAATATTGATAGCATCCAAAATGGTAGAATCCCAAGCTATTAGAATGCCACCAGAGAGACTGATGGAATTGACAGCCACCCACTTAACTAAAGGACAAGTCCACAACTCCCTAGCAATGGAGTCTAACATGTCCTGGCATTTCGTCTCTTGGAGAATCACAATTGAGGGTTTATACTGGGAGAAGAAACTTCAAATCATTTGTTACCTCTTTTTTGAACTCCCGATTCTGAATTGTCCCCAGGAAGCTGACCCTTATAAACCACTCCCATCAAACGCGCCAGAATCATCATTTGTTGCCATGTATCGTCGTCATATTTATGACGTTCAACTTGGAGTTCATCCACGAGCCGGGATGACCGATCACATGAAAGGGGTGGAGGAGGTTCTGTGACCTGGAAGGGGGGAGGAGGAGGCTGAGTCCTAGCCAGACTGGCTTCATCGTGAAGGTTAACCCTCTCCTGTCGATGCCGTCTCCAAGATCTATGTAGGACTATTGTAACACACCCCCTCACGTTTAGGCTTTCTATATGGCTCCTACACAGACAATTTTAGGTGGAGCCCACGAACAGGTATTCTCCTTTGATACCAAGTTTACAACACAATGACTAACCAAAGTTAGAAGGCAAGTTCTCATGTAATAAGAATAGTTATATAGCACGATTATAACACTTCTTTTCCCATCTTTCATAGAGAAAAGTGTGTATGTGTGTTCCTCCTTTGCGGTCCTGTCAACCATACTAATTCAACCACTACTGAGTTGCTTGGCCTTCGCATTTTTAACAGTTCCTCTTAGGGTCAGCTGCATGCTGAGGGAGATTCTAGGATTGATATCAACTGATGTTCAAGAAGGAGGAAGCATCTATGGTGCTTTTGGCATTCCTTACAAATTCAAGATCTCAGCCTTAATCATGTCTATACTTGGACTCATGTTGGGAAATCAGCTAATGGCTTGGCCAATAATTTAGATAAAGAGGGGGTGTTCCTTCAATCCCTTGTGGTAAGGAACCCCCCTTCTTGACTGTATTCTTTTTTTCTTCCTTCAGGCTTTGGAATATAAAGCGTCTTTTTTCAAAAAGAAAAAAGAAAGAAAGAAAAAATTATAACTCTACTAGGAGTTGAAAACAAAATAATTAATCAAAGAGCTCCTGCAATCAAAATGTGATTGGTTACATTTCCATTTTCAAAGCGCTCACCTTCTAAAGAGGAAAGAATTCCCCTCTGGTTTTTTTCATGGAGAAGAAATTTTCTTCAAGGGGGCTGGAGATAGTAGCCTGGTCGATTGGGGTAGGTCCACTCTGCAACTCCTTTGCTCCCTTTCTTCAAATCAGCACAAGGCCGCATCCATTGCAAACATGTGGAGTACCTCAGGGAGCTGGAATATGTATTTCCGCAGGGGCCTTTCCGATGATGAATCCATCCTCATGGCCAGCCTCTTTCAGCTCTTTCAGCAGGTCAGAATTAGAGATCACCCTCCCACTAGAATTTTATGGTGCTTTGAGAGCAGTGGCAATTTCTCTGTTTCCTCGACTTATCATATGATAGGTGGCTAATCTGAAAACCTGCTCCCCATGAGTCTGCTATAGCCAGGTCCCTTTCGGCTCCCCCGAAAATCAGATTCTTTTTCTGGTCCACCATCCGTAAAAACATCCTAACGGCCGATGTTCTGAAGCGTAGAGGAAACAATAACGCCACCCAGCAGTGCCCGTTTTGTAGCTCTGAAGATGAAACAATCATGCACCTTCTCCTTCATTGTCACTATGACTGGGCTGTTTGGTGCACCGTCCTGAACAATGTCAACCTCCAGCTCTGCGTCCCAAATAGCCTTGTTGTGGCCGGTCACTCCATCCTTGGTGTGCGGCTTCCCAAACGTGGAAAGTCACTTCTCTCATCCTGCCTTGCCCATACTCCTTGGGCCCTTTCGAAGGAGCATAACCAGAGGCATTTCACCGACAAATCCAGGAATGCTGATGAGCTCTGCTGCATCCTCGTTGAGCAGATCTCCACCTAGCTCCACACCAAGAAAGAATTCGTTTGCTTCATGGGTACCTTCCTTTGCAACAATTGGCACATCCTGGCCAGACTAAAGTGGTTCTTTCTCGGTCTCCTCAGCCTGCTACTTCAAGAGCAAGTTCGAGTCTAAGGAGAGAGTCTCTAACATTATTTCTGGGTACATTTCCTCTTGGCTACTCACCAAGAAAGTTTTTTCCTCTTTCTTGGGTTTTTCTATTCGGGACAGCTAGCTTGGCTTGGCTTGTTTGCATGCTCACTCAAGACCCCCCGTCGTCCAGGAGTGGTTGCCTCCCAACCCGTTCTTCTCAAGCTCAATTTTGATGGTTCCTCCCTTGGTAACCCTGGAAAGGCCAGTTTTGGTGGCGTCATCTATGATTCTTCAGGCAACCAGATAATATCATTTGCTAGCCCTTTGGGAACACCTGAGTTCCTAGGCCTCCTTAATGGGCTCCATATTTTTTGTTATCACTGCAGCGGTCCTCTCCATATTGAAGGGGGACTATAAGGTGGTAATTGGCTGGTGTGCTCATGCTTCTGCCCCTCTTTGGCATCATTTGGATGTGTTCTATGAGATTATAAATATTGTTTCTCATTTTGATTGTACTTGGTCTCAAATTCCGAGATCTACAAATTTTGTTGCTGATGTTCTTGCCAAGCAAGGAGCTTCCCTCCAATCCCTTGTTGTTAAGGGTTTGCTCCCTTGAGCTTTTGTAGTTTTGTTTTGTTAATAAAATCATCCTTTATCAAAAAAAAAAAAAAAAAAAAAAAGGTGTAGAAGAGTCTATGGTCCAATTTTCATAATGTTAGGACTTGTATATATGAAGATATAGGGGTGGTACATGATAGAGGGGTAGAGGAGTCTTTTCCTCTACAACTCAATTAAATGAATATAAGGACTAGGGGCTCATGCGTTTTCCCTTAATCCAGAACTCACGACTTCCCCAAAAGTGGCCTCCTCCTTTTCTCTTCTTCTCCTCTCACTCTCAACCCTATTTCTCTCAATTCCTCACATGGTCACTTCCAGATAATACTGGCCCCAACCCAACTTCAAATTGTTGAAGATGTCAGCTTGCCTCTAGCAATGATCACTTGATCAACCAGGCAATCATTGGGCATCAAACTTGTCTTATTTCATCTCCACTTGTCTAAAGTGCAAGCTTCTAGCTGTCGGCTACCTTGCTTCTAGCTTGAAGGGGAGTGTTGGGTGGAGTGAGTTTTAAAGGGCTTTCTTGTAATGATGGCTGACTTTGTGTTGTTTGTTTATATGGTTTCATGAAGGGTAGACTAGTCAGACCACTTAAGATGGTGTTAGTCGCTTCAATTATTTAAGGGGCAATCCTGTCCTTTAGCCCAAAAGATTGGATTTAGAGAAGAAGAGTTGTGGTTTGCCCTAATCTAGATTTTTATGCAATTGGGAGTTAACACAAGTCTTTCCTTCTCTTCTTTCTCTCTTGTCTCCCTTCAAGTTTGATCTTTTCCCTCTTTACAAACACAACATACAGTTTTTGGCTTAGATCATTGTAACACAATATAATAGATATTGAGAAATAGACAACCAAATTAAAACCTTGTCGAGCACAGAGTTCTCATCAAGTGGTCCACTTCCATGAAGATGATTGTAGACAACATCCAATATAACACGAAGTCCAATGCGATTAAGTGCCTGAAATTATGATTATTTGAGAAATGAGAAAAAATAGGCAATAATGAAATTCACTTGAGGTTCAAAAGAAATCTAGTATTTCTTTCTACAGATGTGAAGTGAAACAATCAGCACCTGAACCATTTTTCGAAATTCCAAGATGCGATCTGGTCCCTCTGGGTTGCTTGCATAGCTTCCTTTGGGAACACCCCAAAGAACTGGATTGTACCTTTGCCACAGAAGTTTACTTCTGACCATAAGCATGTAACTAAAAGGCATAATACTTCCAATAAATTTAAGACTTGCAATACATGCTAATATACATTACCCCCAATTATAGCTATCCTCATCTTGAATAGCCACGACTTGTGCTTGTTGCTCATCAGAATCTGGAGGTAACTGTACAAGCCTCTCATAATCTGCAGATGTTTGTAAACCAAAATAAGAAATATAGCAATAAAAGAATTTGGTCCCTTTAATTTTTTCGTCTATAACTTGATTATGCTAATCATTCTCTTTTTCAGTTATATTTTTCTATTCAAATAACATACCCGACAGAAACATTTTATGAAAAAATGACTATAAGAAGGATTCTCTAAAAAAACTAATAATATGACATTAGTTTATTATTTCACCAGTTAGCAGACATCTTAACTAAAGGATTAATGATTTCATCATTTTAGAGGATTGTGAGCAAACTAGGGATGGAAAATATCTACTCCCCAGCTTGAGGGAGCGCTGGAAATTCGGAATTGATTGAAATCCCAAGATTTTTGTAAATAGCAGTAATTGTAGGGACAGATTTGTATTTCTAATTATAGGAGATTAGTTGTAAATTAGTAGATAATAGTTTCCTGATTTCTAGAGATTAGAATCAGATTTGTATTAGCTGTAAATTAGATTTGTATTCCTGATATCTTGATTTTCTAGAATAGCAATACCTTCCTGTATAAAGTCCTTGTATTCAATATGAATAAAATTTCAGAATTGTCTTCATAACCTACTCCAGCCCAGTGGGGAATTTTTACTCCACTTCAGCTGAGCTTTATGCTCTTCTTTAGGGTCTAATTATCTTTCGCGACCATCTCTGTAGTCTCCTCCTAATTGAAGGCGACTCTAGAGTGGTCATTGGTTGGCGCTCCTCTTCCGATCTCCCATGGCATCAGTATCTTTCATGAAACTATTGATATTGTATCTTTGTTTTTGTGTTGCAGGTCTCATGTCCCTAGATCGGCTAACTCCTTTGCCGACTCTCTTGCAAAGCAAGGAGCCTCCCTCCAATCGTTTGTTGTAAAGGAGGTGCTCCTTTCATTGTTCCTTTTTTTTCTTTTTTTCTGAAAAAAAATCACATCCTTTTCGAAAAAAACACTATTAGATAGCACTTAAGTGAAATATAAAGCATAATGACAAATTTACCCCTCTACAAATAAACTCTTTATAATGATAATAACATGATATAAAAAACTGTAAATTGAATCAAATAACTAATGAATGACGGAGAACACTTTCTAACTCTAGAAATGACCAAAATACACTTGTACATATAATTTAACACTTATCATCCTACACAATCAAGAGGATTAGATGAAAACAAAGGGCTCGATTCAAGAGTATAGATTACGACGAATACGAGGGCTGCGAAACTCGGGAAAGAGGTGTGAGAGATGCGACGAGCGAAAAGAGAGGAAAATCTGATCGAGCGAGAGATGAAGGATCAATGCGAGAGAGAGAAGATCGGGAGAGAGAAGATCGAGAGAGAGCTTTGACTCGAGAGGAAGGTTCGTCGAGCAGTGAGCGAGACCAGCGCCGAGAAAGGCCAGGCCGAGGAAAGAGACCCCAGTGACGCCAGAGTGGGGGAAGGAATCACCATTCCCGATCGGAAACTCCTTCCGGTCGGGACTACCAGCCTCGACGCCGTTCCCGTGGACGGAGTCAGGCGATTTTTTTCCCCTCCTGTAGGCGATAGTACCGTGCGACAGCAGAGGATGCTGGTTCGAGATCTCCTAAAGCATGACACACTAATTCCGACGGCGCAGGAAAGACCTGCAAGTCTAATAGGCAACACGGCAACCTGAGATCTGGCGAAGAGGATGATGGTCCCTCCTGAACCACTGTACGACGCCGATGCCTCTTGGGGGAGCTGCGAGACCTCTCCTCTTTTCCTATGGTCTCACCTCGGCATCAATTGCTCGGGTGACATTTCGTGACACCTCCTGCGTGCGCATCACCGTGAAGACTGGCGTGCGTAGTGCTTTTGTCACTGTTCCCGTCTCAGCCGGCTCTTCCTTCCTCACAGTGTTCTCTGCAGCAACTGTTGAGGACTCCAACACCTCACCTCGGATCAGGGTCAAGCCCCTGGAGATTATGTTTCCGCATTGTTCGACAAGGTGGGCACACAAAGTGCCGCATTTCACAGCACAGAGAGCTCATGATGATGGCCCACATAACCATCCACGAGGCCACCAACTCCGGCTTCGGTTAGACGCAACTCGCCTGCACCATCCGACATTTCCTCCCCCCGCCCCATTGTTATGATCCTAGGGTTAAGTACCTATGCCTTCCACTCCTAACAGGCCGGTCTTTTGGGATGTATTGGCTAGGTGTTTAACATTTGGTATCAGAGTGGGCTCCCACATCGCGAGTTCGAATTCCCGAGGGGAGTCCCTGTGTGGGCGATCGCAAATCCCATACGCGGGCTTTGTAATGGAGTATGGGCTCCTAACCCTGACCCCATCGCTAAGTGTTAAGCCGCCGTGGACGTCGGCTCGCGAAGGTGGGGTGTACTGTTGTGGTCCTGAGGTTAAGTACCTATGCCTTCCGCTCCTAACAGGCCGGTCTTTGGGGATGTATTGGCTAGGTGCTTAACACCCATACCCCTGTATCAGACCTCCCCATCCACCTGATTACCCTCCTCTACTCCCGATCTCAACAACCCAAAAAAAGCCTTCGCCACCCTCTGCCCAACCCACACCCTAGCAAATCCCTCAACCTAGAAATCAGCCCCGACTTCAGACTTTGTCCCTCCACCCCTAGCCTCGCAAAATCCAAACCACCCACCCCCACCTTGGGGACCAAATCACCAAACCATTTCAATCCCACTGAACCTGATCCGCCCCGGCATCAATCGTCTCCTTTGTGCAGCCTTGGTCACCTCCGGCACTCCTCCGACAGAGAGCCAATGCATCTCGGATTGGTTCACTTGTCACTTGCACCTGGACTACTCCCTGTTGGCATCTTATCTATGCCCAGGCGAGTGGATTGTTTCGTTCCGCTCAATTGGTGATCGCTGGATGGCATCCCGGATCCTTGCCTCCGCCACTATCACTTCTGTCCGGGATTGGACTCCCTCCCTGCAGCAACGGGGCCTCGGTCAATGGGTCCAGATTATAGGCCTCCCACCTGAGTTTTGGGAAGAAAGCATCTTCGGCCTCATTGCCAGCCACTTTGGTACTCTAATCAAGCTTGACAGAAGCACCGCTGAATGCCAGCGATTCGACCGAGCCCCGCTCTTCATCTGTCCAAGTTGCGTCCACTCCGGGACAACTTTTATCTGACTCGATGCCGGCCAATCTCCACTCTGGCTTGGTATCACATTGGAGGTCTTGTGGGAGACACCCCCCTCCAACTTTGCCACTTGGCCCCCTTTTCTCCCACCCTACACTACACCCCCCCCCCCCCCCCCCCCTACTGGCTCACCACCTCCAGTGGCCACCTATCAACGTCGAAGCCGCTCTGCTGCCCATGCCTGCCCTCCCCACAAACAGGGGGATATGGTCCTCGGAGAGTTTGCTTCCCTCCGCTGACAGATAGAAACCGCAATTTTACTTGGCTTTGCAGTCTGAATGAGACTAGTTTGAAGAAGAAACTTGGAATCGTATTTCCGAACTGGCTAGATGAATGGGCATGATATACATTGATAACTCCTCGGGAGGCAAGACTGCCTTAGGAGTAAGCAAAAAAGGAAATAAATGATTGTAATCTCTTGGAATGTAAGAGGAACTGGTTCCTCCCAAATGAGAGCCACTATTCGAAGCCTCCTATTGAGGAGTTGCCCTTCTATTGGAATCCTCCAAGAATCCAAATGTCAGAATCCTTCTGACACTTTTGTTCATGATCTTTGGGGCTGTAATAACTGGGAATGGCTTGCTATTAATGCAAATGGCTCCTCCGAAGGCCTTCTTTTGCTTTGGAACTCATCTGTGGTTGAGATTTAAGATCATTGGATTGGTTCCTACTCTATAGGAATCAAGCTCCGTGACAAATGCATTGGATCCACTTGGGAGCTGGTTGGAGTTTATGGTCCCACCTGTTACCGGGAGCATCGCTTTTTCTGGGAAGAGTTCACCATCTTCTGACCCACTACCCCATTCTATGGCTCCTTACCGGGGACTTTAACACCATTCGTTTCTGCAATGAGAAGTCCCCCTTGCTTTCAGAATTTCCACCACCATGAGGCAGTTAGTAGATTTTATTGGCAGCTTTGAGTTAGAAGAGATTAACCTCTCTGGCAAGACATTCACGTGGTCAAATGGACAAAAGCCTCCCATCCTGTCCAAGATCGCTTCCTTGCCACAGGTGATTGGCTTCAGCTCTACGGGAACACTTGTGGCTCGATCTTAGGTCGTGCTGGCTCCGACCATTGGCCCATTCAAATTGACACCAAACTTGACAAATGGGGCCCTGCCCCGTTCAGGTTTGACAACTCTTGGCTGGAAGACAAGCACTTTGCTGATAGCGTCACCTCTTGGTGGGGAGCCTTTGGAGACCCCAACTATGACAGCTGGTCCCTCCCATGCAAGCTGAAGCACCTCAAAGAAAAACTCAAGTCTTGGTCCTCAAAGCGTCGCCTCAATGCCACCTCTCACAAGTCCTCTCTCCAGTCTCAAATTGCTGCCCTTGATGTGATTGAGGAACAAAGGGGCCTTACTTATTCGGAATTTTCCAGCCACATCTCCCTACAATGCAATTTCCAAAGTCTTCTTTACACTAAACGGGTTCAGTGGAAGCCAAAGGATGCTTCAAGTGGTTGGTTGAGGGTGACGCCAACACAAAGTTCTTTCATGCAATCGCCTCGGCCCGCCAAAGGACTAACCGGGTTACTTTCTTGTCTATCGACAATGAAGTTACTTTGGATAGGGCCTCTATTACTGATGCTCTTCTCAGTTTTTTTGTAGATCTTTATAGAGAGGAGTGCTACCATCGCCCCCGCCTAACTAGGTTCCATTTGTCTTCGATTTCTCCCACCTTGGTGGCTTTCATTGTGCTTCCCTTCTCGGACTTGGAGATCGAGGATGCGGTCTTAGGTCTTCGTTGAGATAAGGCCCCGGGGCCTGACGGGTACAACAGGGAATTTTATAGAATCTGCTGGCCTACCTTGAGATCGGATGTCATTTCCATGGTTCGCAGTTTTTACAACTAAGGGATCACCTTCAAGAGTGTCAGTGCCTCTCTTATTACCTTGGTGCCTAAGAAAGCTAGTGTTGAACATCCTCATGACTTCAGACCCATCAGCCTTATCTCAAGCCCGTACAAAATCATTGCTCATATCCTGGCTCATCGGCTCAAGGTTATTCTTCCCACCATCATCCACAGGGGTCAAAGTGCTTTCATTAGAGGTCGGGATATCCTCGATTCAGCTATGGCCGCTCACGAGATTATTGACCATTTTATCAAACTGGGTCTACTGAGGTTTGTCCTCAAGCTCAATCTCAAAAAGGCCTTTGACCAGGTGAGCTGGTCCCTTCTGGAAGACATTATGCAGCGCATGGGCTTCGGAGAGAGATGGAGATTTTGGATATGCAGTTGCATCTCCTCGGCATCATACTCTCTGCTACTGGATGGCACGGTCTGTGGTTTCTTCCAGGGTTCTCATGGCATTTGTCAAGGAGACCCCCTCTCCCCGCTCCTCTTCAACATTATTATTGAGTACATGTCATTAATGTTTGTTGGAATATATGATGTAATTAGGGTGGCACTGATGTAATTAGTTTACGTTTTCTGTCTCTTCTTCACTCTTATTAGGGTGAAGGGTATACTTGTAATATTGGTAGTTTTGATATCTATAAATATACCTTATGGGGGGAGGGTTTGGATTAAGTCCATTACCTCCAGTTTTCTCCCAATGGTGTCTCTCTCATTTTTCTCCATGACCTAAATCATAGAGTCCTGAAAATCAACATGGTATTAGAGCATTGATTTTCAGGACTCGTACTATGAGTTTTTAGGATTCTATTTATTTGTTTTCCTACTCTAACTCATTTTTCTTCTACTTTGGTATCTTGATTATCATAGTCTCTTTGTTGTCATTGCTGCTTGTTTCTTTGCTTCCACAATCTATTACTCAGATAAATGCTTCATATTGTTTTGTCATGGAATGCCTTACCTTACTCCATTAATCTACAACTGTTATTTTTTCTCATTTTAATCTGCTGTCATGCTACCTCTGGTCGTCGTTTAATCATATTGCCTTACTCCGTGGTATGACCTTCTTGTTAATCTGTTGTTATGCTACCTTCTGGCTCATCTTCCTCTGCAATATGATTATTGGTTCTCTGTTAACATCGTCTACAGAAACTCTATTATCTTCGGTTCTCTGGTATACTACTACTGCATCCCGAGTCTTCAGACGTTAACAACAGAATTGTGGCCTCTATCTTCCATGGCTTATTTACTGAAGGAGCCAGTAAGGTGTATTCAATCTACCGTCAATCCAGAAAATTGATCCGGCTTTGTTTCCCTTTTTGAAGGCCGAAGACGACGGTACCAAGACGCTGGCTGATTGATACTGCTAGCTTGGTTGCTGTTTCTGGATGAAGACGTTGTCATGTTCTGATTCAAAAGCCGGCATCCAGAAAAATTCTGGTCCGTGATCCTTTGTTCATCGGATATATGCCTATTAATCTCTTCACTGGTCATCTCTGTTGTTAGGCTGGTTAACAGAAGATTTCGGAATGTTAAGCTGGTTAACAGAATATTTCGGAAACTCTTTTCAGTTGCCGCTGGATTTCCATACCGAGATACATATCCGTGAGCTTCCGAAATTTTTTATCTTCCTTGCTGGATTGATTTTATTGATGTTTATTCAGAGGAGTTTATTCTGGAAGCCGTATTGATTTGCTCTGTAAATTCGGTTGGAGCTTGATTAGCTGCCTGGATATTCTTTGTTCGTCGTGATCTCTGGTTTTTCGGCGCCGAGAAGAGGAAGATGAAGACACTATTCATATATTTCATGTTTCCTAACTTAGGAAACATGAAATAATCAGCCGGGCCACTCTATTTTGCCGAGACCCAGACTCGCCCGAGTCGAGCCAGCAAACTAGCCAACCTGCTGACCTGAGGGGTACTGTTTCTGCACCAGCCAGACCGAGTGATCGAGTCAACTCGGTCCGGGTCATTTCCTTCCTCGGTATAGTCCAAGTCCCAAGTTCATACATATTTTCGATCACTCGGCTATATAAGTCTACTATTTGACTCGGCGCGACTCGGGTCTTTTTCTCTGGCTGGATTATTATCTTGGATTTTTACTCGGATTTGGTGCAACTTCCTTATTCACTGATGGACTCGCTGCGGACTATTTCATGTGTCCTTATTATTTTTAAGGACCTCTATTATTTACCGGTAATCCGCTACTCTAAAAATTGCACATATAGTGCATGTTATCTGGGCATTGGCCCATTTCCGCTGTTGCTATTGTGCCTCTTTGATTGAGACATTATTTCTGAAGAAGAACTCCTCGGTTGCTTGCCTTGGGTTCATTATTTGTGACTGTTGTTGGCATTGGTTCTTTTGATGCAAAATTTGAATTTCTTAGAAAAATAAATCACATGGTGGCCTTAGCTTCATATTTTCTCTTTACCCATTACCCGTTACCTTTTGGCAGTCTTTCTCTTACCATCCTTTATTTGACTCTCACTTATCCTTATTGGCCAACCCTTTTTAAAGCATTGTTTTGGTTGTCCCTTTTGGTGTTTTAAGTTCATTGAGACTTTTTATTAGTACCCGTGGGTCTTTTATCGTCGTCTTGTGAATGACAGGCATTACCCACTTTAGTGATTATTGTCACTATATTCGTTCGAAATCCTTCGAGTTTGGTTTCGACTTATGTTTTATCACCCATTTTTACCTTTTGAGAGTTTGTGTCCAGTTTCGTACTTATCCTTGGAACACCGTGATAGAGGAGATTATTATTATATTTATGTTATTTGGTTCAAGTTGGGATCACTGCCATTACCTCCAAGCTTGAGGGGGGGTGTTGGAATATATGATGTAATTGGGGTGGCGCTGATGTAATTAGTTTACGTTTTCTCTCTTCTTCACTCTTATTAGGGTGAAGGGTATACTTGTAATATTGGTAGTTTTGATATCTATAAATATACCTTATGGGGGAGGGTTTGGATTAAGTCCATTACCTCAAGTTTTCTCCCAATGGTGCCTCTCTCATTTTTCTCCATGACCTAAATCATGGAGTCCTGAAAATCAACAATGTTCTACTCTGCTCGCAGTATCGGTTGGCTCGAGGCCGTTTCTGACCAGAGTTGCTTTGATATTCCCTTGCTCCAATTTGTGGACAACACTATCTGCTTCGATGCGGGCACACTTGATTAGATCCACAAAATTAAGGCCGTTCTTGGCCTATTTGAGATCACTTCTGGTTAGAAGGTTAACTGGGGAAGACGACCATCACGGGATACCATATTGAACCTTCCCTGCTTCAACACATGGCAGACACTTTGGGATGCTCAGTTGCAATTACCCCCTTTCATTACCTGGGCCTTCCTCTTACTAATTGTCGGCTCAGGATGGGATTATGGGCCCCAGTCATTGAGCGGCTTGAGTGGCGACTCTCCACTTGGAAGGATAGGATGCTCTCTACGGTGGGCAAACCGACTCTCCTCAATTCGTGCCTTGCATATTCCAAACTATTTTCTCTCATTCCTACCTTGCCCAGCCTCTATCAGCCAGCGCATTGACATGATCAAGAGACGCTTCCTGTGGCGTGGCACTGGAACTGAGTTCTGTTACCATCTTGTCAGTTGGGATGATATTGGTATGTTGAAGTACTTGGGCGGTCTTGGGATCAAACGCACCCAAAAAATGGGTCAGACCTTGCCCCTCAAATGGTTCTGGAAACTCAACTCACCCTCGGGAGCCTCCTGGAAGCCTATAGTGGCCTCCAAGCTTAGGCCTTTTTTTGGTAGATGGATCACTGACAACAACAAACGTCACCTCTCACCTATCTGGAAGGCCATTTTCATTTGTTTGGTGATGGCTCCAACCTTCGCTTTTGGTCGGATTGGTGGTCGGATGATGGTCCTCTTGCCTCTTCCCCTCCGGCTCTTTTTCATATCACCTCTTGTCATGACCTCTCAGTCTCTGATGCGTGAGGGAATGGCTCATGGGATCTCCGTCTGAGACGTGGCCTTACTGACGTGGAGGCCATATCTGTGTGTGACATGATTGATGGTCTTGGCAGTGTTAAGGTTCGTCCTCTGGTGACAAACCGGCTGATCTGGCTTCCTAATGACAGCGGGCGCTTTTCGGCCTCCTCAGCCTATCATCATCTTATGGATTGGACTCAGCCTCCCACCCCTCACCAGGCTGCCTTTGCTTGGCGGCTCTTGGCTCCTCCAAAGGTGAAATTTTTCCTCTGGAATTACTGCCGCAATAGGATTGTCAAGCTGACAATCTTATTAGGCGTGGAAACACTGCTCCTGACCCTCTATGCCCACTATGCGGGGTGGAAACCGAGACCATCAGCCACCTTCTCCTCCACTGTGCTTTCGCCTGGCAGGGTCTGGACTTCTATGATTGACAGCATGGGCCTCAGTTTCTGCACCCCCCCTGACCTGAGCACCATGTGTCTTTTCTAATCTGGCACTCGTCTCCCCAGCCTCTATAAGCTCCCGTTAGCGGCTTGCGTCGCTTACATCCCTTGGTGCCTTTGGACGAAGAGGAATTCCAAACAGTTTAATCGAGCCTCACACTATGCCGTTGAGATGATTTGCACTGTTATGGGCCTTATCTCTACCTGGATTCGCACTCAGAAAGAATTTGGTTGCCTCTCTTGTACCCCTTCCAGCACCAACTGAAAGATTATTGCTTAGATGTCCACTCCCTCTGTGCCCCGCCGGGTCAATATTTGGGAGCCTCTCCCCACCGGTTATTATAAGTTCAACTTTGATGGCAATGCTTTTGGGAATCCGGGGTTGGTTTGCTTTGAGGGGGGTGATTTTTTATCTTGGAGGCACATCTATTATGTCATACTCTAGTCCTCTCGGCGTTGCGGACTTGACCACTACTGAGCTCTCTGACCTCCTCCACGGGCTTAGCATCTTCCAAGACCGCTTCAGAGGTCCGCTTATCATGGAGGGTGACTCCAAAGTTGTAATTGGCTGGTGCTCCATTGCCTCTTCCCCCCCGGTGGCATTACTGGTAGTTTTTTCTTGATATTATGGACATTGTTTCCACTACCTCTTGTACTAGGTCCCATGTCCTTAAATCAGCCAATTCGGCTATTTATTCGTGTGCTAAATTGGGTCCCTCCTTGCAATCTCTTGTTGTTAAGAGAGGCCTCCCTTGATGTATTCTTTTGCTTTTCTTCGTAATAAAATCATCACCATTTCAAAAAAAAAAAAAATAATCATCTTGCACAATCCTCAGTTTAGTAAATTCCTACCCCCCCCCCCCCCCCCCCCCCCCCCCCCCCCCGAAGTTCAGCATTTTCTATGCATCTAAAGGAAAATACTAACCACTAACCAGCTTATTGATAGAGAGCAAATGTGGATAGAATCCAATTTAAGGTGTATAGTATCTTAGATAAGTCAGAATATCATCTCTCTCCCTACATCCTTCTCAGATTTTATAGTGCACTTTTTTAGGAGGTCTATGCCACATCTAATGAAAAACTTGAGAGGAACTGATGGTGCTGCAATCATTCCGGTCTGGTGGAAAGAAATAAATAAATAAATATTCACAATAGCAATGTCTTGTTAGGGTCCTTGAGCATGCTGTTCATTACATGCAGTTGGTTAGCAAGCTCTCCTTTTTCAATCATATTGAGAGCTGGGTAATGAGAGGACATCAGGGATACATGGCTGCTTCTTCCTCTGTCAGGTATGTTTTCTTGATTCCTAGTTGTGTCCTATGGATGGGTGGTTCAAACTGAATTTTGAAGGTAGCTCAAGAGGAAAATCTGGGCCCACAAGGGGAAGAGAAGAGCTTTCTAAGACCATTCAATTTCAGTCACACAAGTATATACTGCTCTGTTTCGTCAATGTGATTCCACTGAAGAAGAGCTCGATGCTCTTCTATGCCAATTGAGAATCTTTATGGAGTTTCATGCAGGTCCTCTTAAGGTGGAAGGCCATTCAGCAATGGTCATTAGTTAGATTCTTAAAGAGAAACCTCCTCCTTGAAGGCTGCTTCACATTTATGATAAGATTTTTTGCATTTCCACATTGATGCATATCTCTTGAAGGCACACCCCTTAGACTGCTAATTTATTGGCTGATCAATTAGCTCATCATGGGGTTTCTTTTCTGCACACATTCATAGGAAATAGTTTTCCATTAGATGATAACTCTTTTTTTTTAAAAAAGATGTGTGTATATATATATATAGTAACAGAGAAAAATACATAAGCTATAGGAGCAAATCCCTAACAACAAGAGATTGTAGATTTGCTCCAGTCCTAGCAAGCACATCTACTGCCGAATTGGCAGATCTCGGAATGTGAGACCAAATACAAGAAAATTGAGAAGCAATTTCGAGAAACTCCCTAAAAGAGTCCCAATGGCGCCACAGGGGAGAGGAAGCATACTCGCACCAACCAATTACCACCTTTGAGTCTCCTTCAATATGCAGAGGGCCACTGCAATTGTCTTTGCAAACGCAAAGCCCATCAAGAAGACCTTGAAGCTCAGCCGACGTGGAATCAACAATGCCTAACAGACCAGAATACGAGAAAATCTAGTTGCCAGAGGGGTCTGAGATAACTCCCCCAAAAAATGCAATCCCAGGATTGCCCAGCGAAGAACCGTCAAAGTTCAACTTTAGGAAACCATGCTTTGGGGGGATCCATTCTTACATGACTGGGGCCTTGGAAGCAAACCTCATTCTTGCCATTGTGCTCCAGTTGACGGGGATAGAGGTGCCCACATAAGAGGAGAAAGGCCTCTTGGTAAGAAGCCATACTGAGATTTGACCCAAGACACGTTCAGGTACTCTCTCCGCGGAATCACATTTAGCCACAAATCGCATGTGGTTGCGCTCATTCCAAATACCTCAGGGGATGAAGCCAATGCAGGGAGAGACCATAAGTTTTCCAAGCCCAGGGAAGGAGGTACCAACGAGCGACTTACTAAAAGATAGCATATCAGCCGGCATACAAAATTGAAGCCCCGTCTTACTTAGGATTGAGGTCCACACTTTAAATGAGTAGGAGCATTGAAGCAGGGTGTGATTGGTTGTCTCATTCTTTGAGTTGCAGAAGGGGCAGAGAGGATCAATAGCAGGGTGGCCTCGTCTTTTGAGTACATCAACTGTGTGTATTTTCCCTTGCAAAGCACTCCATATGAAAAAATTTATCTTCGGTGGAACACAAAGACGCCATGCAAAGAAGATCTCATGAACACTTTGGTTTAGATGCTAACCATTGACAAATTTGTAAGTGGAGGATACTGAGAAAAAACCACTTTTGTCTAGCCTCCAAATCAGCTTGTCTATTTTTGAAGGCCTCAGTCTTAAAGACTTGAGAGATTCCATTAAAGTGCTAGCCTCCAATGCCTCGGTATCCGAAAGACCACGCCTGGGGTGCAGGTTCAAACCATCCCCCTCAAAAGCTTCAGCAATTGATATCTCCCTTTGAGAAGATAGGAGAAAAAAATTCCAGGACGAAGACTGAAGGGGTTCCTGTCCTATCCACCCATCCTCCCAGAAATTCAAAGATCAGCCATTTCCAACATAAAATTTACTAGCAGAGGCGAAAGCAGGGATAAGAGAATATATCAATCTCCAAATTGAGGATAAACCCCTACAATTACCTCCATCAGATGATAACTCGTGATGTAGTTAGCATTTTTTGGTTTCTATTTGGATATTTTGTTTTGGGCAGGTTACTTTAAGCACCCTTTTGTATTTTGGTAATTCCCCTTTTCTCCTAATCAAATTCTCATCGTTTCAAAAGATAGTTTCCCAACTTGTATCACGCAAATGTTTTCCAATTTCTTTTCTTTTTTTTTGCCTTTCTTGAGATTGGTTCAAATAGTAGATGGTCACACCCATCAGGGCAGAGCTAGGACCACAAACAACAGACATCACTACTAAAGCAACAATCGATCCACTAGTTGTCTAATATCTAATAAAAGACTCATCTAAGACAAGGAAAACTTGATAAGATGACAATAACATCACAAATATTAAGAAATCAACCAAAATGGCAAAAAATAACAGACTCATGTACTCGTGACAATCATTACCTACATACTTCCAGTTTTCCTTGCGATCATCGACACCTGCAAACTGAAAGCTAGGCAGGAGATGCACATGAGTAAGACCCGCATCAGATAACTCCTTCAAGTGTCGGATACCTGCTGACTCCTACAATATGTGAATATTATTAAGATTAGACAAGTTATAGACTTTAACAGTCTACCAGGATTTAAAATAGAACAAGTTAATTCAAATCATCCTTGTTGAAATTGTTGAAATACATATATAAAGGCATTTTGGTTCTTTCCTGTTTTTGTGTGTGCCCTCTAAGTGTTGCAGTAAGTCAGTCAACACAGTAGGTGTCTATGTTACAAGTTTCAAGTTATTCTAACAAATATTTGGGGAGTTGTTGAATTTTATGTAATGAGGGGCATTATTGTAATTTGGCTGACTTTCACTTAAGTGAGTTATTAAATTGAGAGGGCTCAAGTTTCAGCCCTAACGAGTGCTTATTCCAGGCACTCTTTCCATCTCTCTCTTTCCTCTTCCTCTTCCTCCTTCCTCCTTCCTCCTTCCTCCTTCCTCCTCTCTCTCTTCTTCTTTGCTATTTCTCATGGTAAAGCAGGTTGTGTGCATGAGCCGAGGCCCAGTGGGAACTCCTTATGTTATTTGCATTGCTTGAGCTCCTTGAACTGAGAACCAGATTGTTTGTATGATGTGGACATGTCGCATGCCCATTATGTATAAACCTAAACGAGGGGAGAGTGTTAAATGGGAAAAAGTCCCACATAGAGAAATTAGAAGGAAAGTTAATGGACTGGTTAAGCAATAGGCCTCCTAAGTCGCTAGTCATTTTGGGATAAAACCAGACTCAACTCAACATGGTATTAGAGCAGTGAAAGCGAGCTTTGGCAGCCCTATTCAACCTTATTTTTCCTCACTACAAACCTATGACCCCTACTTTGAAAATGACAAGCCAACTTAGGAAGTTATTTTCCCAACTAATAAACTCAAGATTTTTGTACTTACTAATCCATGTGGGACTATTCCTTAACACTCCCCCTCACGTGTAGCCCTCTTGTTTTTTTTGGCTCTACATGTGGATAATTTGGGTGGATGCCCACATATGAGTATATGCTCTAATACCATGTGAAGTTGGGTCCAAGGCCCATCCCAAAATGACTAGCCAACTTAAGAAGCCTCTTTCCCAACTAATAAACTCAAGATTTTTGTACTCACTAATCTATGTGGGACTATTCCTTAATAGAAGATTTCACCAATTTTACATATCTGATTGAGTAAAGTTCTAATCTTCCTCTTCTTTTGTGCCATAACCACTTGATGGCTTGTGCTGCCTTTTAAGCAGTTCCTACGCTTGTTTGTACCCCGAGAGGGTTTATCTCTGCCTTGATCTCAATATAGGTCAGGCCTACACTGCACAGGCTTGCCCAGTCCGTGCTCAGTATGTGCAGCTGCATAAAGTGAAGATTTTGCTTATAGTTGATGCCTAATTGATGTTAAACGAAGTTGGAAGTGTTGAATTGATATACTAGAGTTTGCCCTAATTCAATTTTGTGTGTGGGAAAAAGGTGATGATTTTATTGCAAACAAAAGGTAAACAGAAATTAAATTGAGGGAGACCTCCCCTTAATTCAATTTTGTGTGCGGGGGGCCACTTGCATCTATCTCAATTGCTTAAGATACATTTGTGCTGCTCTTCGTGTGTTTTGTGGGTCGTAGTTTGTGGTGATTGTTATTGGATAGCATTATTGGTTGGCTGCATTAAGATAACTGATTCTGGAGAGGTTATTACTCCAATTAATTCCTCTAGATGTTTTGGAAGCAAGGATTCTCGTTCAATTCAGATTACTTCGGTCAAATTGAACAGAAAAATTATCTGAATTTATCATGGTCAGTTCTTATTTTCTTGAAAGCAAAAAGGAAAGAGAAGTATAGCCCTATGACAGAAAACTAGGAAGCAAAAGACAACCAAGTTATGACTAGGATACCTTAGAATCTATCTTGTCTCAGGAGAATAATCTTTCTAAGTTATATGATTTATATGCCAAATACTTTAGCATGCGATGGGGGTACCCAAACTGTCAGTGGGGTATTCTACAAAAAATAGTGTTTTTCATCCATGTACCACAAATACAAAGCAGCTTAGGAAAGAAAAGAATCAAATTCAAACTGCACACTTCTTAGAAGGACTCGATCACAGTACAATGAAATCTGAGTACAGATGTTAGTTGATGATGAAGTAACTACCCTTGAGAAAGCCTTTAATCGTGTGATTCCAGTAGAAAGTATAGTGGTAAATAAAAGTGAAAAAGAAATAGCACCAACTGAAGCATCAGTACTTAATCTTCATTCTACTCCTATCAGATCTGACACCCCCTGAGGTCATGGAGGGGTGGATGGGATCATGGTCGGAATAGTTCAGATCGTGGTGGTAGGGTGATAGAAGGTGTATCCACTAGGAGAAGTAATCATTTTTTAGACAAATACTAGGATAACTTTGGAAAACTAGCATGGGCAAACTCTAGTTCAGCTACAAATGAAAAAGTTTCAAGCAACAAACCTCAAGGCGAAACTCACCAGTTACTTCAACGTTTATGTCAATTGACATACACATCATCATCATCCAAGAATCAGGACACCGGATCTTCGTCTATAGCAAATGCCACAATGACAAGTTCAAGTATGACTGCATTACATGCATCCACTAGTCCATCCCGGATCATTGATTCTAGAGCACCCACACATATGTCAGGTATGCCTACTTTGTTCTCATCAATTCTTCCTTCACAAACTTACTGCATTATGACCCTGGTGGATGGGTCCTCTTCACAGGTCCATGGTAAGGGTGTGTCTAAACTACTCTACATATATCCCTGTCAAATGTCTTATTTGTTCCTAAATTTTCGGTTAACTGTTTTTCAGGATTTGTAGATGAAGAAAACAATTGGTTCCAAGTATGAGAAGGGTGGGCTCTATTTGTTGGATGATGCGAAAGTTCTGAAAGCTCTAACTTTATCAACACATACTTCATTGTATTCAGGATACTTGCATTTGGGTAATCCTTCTACAGCTAAGCTTCATCACTCCCTTCCTTCTATGTTGTTTGATCTGTCTTTCGAATACGAATCATGTTAGTTTTGAAAGCATTAATGTCACATTTTCCAATTACTTTGACTCAAAGTACTAGTCCTTTTGCTTTGGTTGATTCAAATGTATGGGCCCATGTAGAGTCTCCAGTAACTTTGGAATTAAATATTGTGTCATTTATAGATGAATTTAGTAGAGTGCCTTGGGTGTATCTCCTTCAAGAAAAATCCAAAGTTTTTAATGTATTTACCAAGTTTTTCAATGAAATAAAAACTCATTATTGGACATCTATTTGCATCTTTCATATCGATAATGGTTTGAAAATTTCTTATCAAAAATTCAAATCGTTTGTGACTAGCACAATATTATACTTCAAATTTCATGTGCCTACACTCCTCAACAAAATAGGGTGGTTGAACTCAAAAATAAGTACCTACACAAGGCCACACATACTATGTCATTTCATATGAATGTATCAACACCACCACGTACAGCAACAAGAGTCTCTTTCTCAAGTTCAACAATCGAATTCTTCATCCACAGGTACTGGACCTTTTGATTCGGCTCTACCCATTGCACTCCTGAAAATAAAATGGTGATGTACTTATCACCCAGTCTCTAGTTATGTGTCTCTTAATTTATTGTCCCCTTCCTATAAAATATTTGCCTTGTCCTTGTCCGCTTCTTCTATTCCTCATACAATGCAAGAGGCCTTAATGTTGTCTAAGTGGAAACAAGCAATGGATACAAAAATGGAGACCTTAATTTCTAGGGGTACATTGACACTTTGTCAACCACCTAAAGGTGCAGCCATTGTAGGAAGTCGATGAGTATATATTATCAAGTAACGAGCTAATGGAAGTGTTAAGGGGTATAAAGCTCAGTCAATGGCAAAGGAATACATCCAAACCTAAGGCGTTGATATATTCAACACATTTTTTCCTATTGCTCGTCTTACCTGTGTCCACATTCTTGTGTTTGTGGCAATGAATAAAGGATGGACCTTACATCAATTAGTTATTAAGAATGCCTTTGTCTATATTGATTTACAAGAAGAAGTGTATATAGAGTAACCTCATGGGTATGTTGCTCAAGGGGAGACCGGAAAGGTATTCAAGTTGCAAAAGGCAATTTATGCTCTGAAGTAGAGCCCTAGGGTTTGGTTTGACAAGTTTAGTGCAACTGTTTTGAATTTTGGGTTTGTATGGAGTCATTGTGACCATTCCATGTTCGTACTAAAAAGACAGTCAAGAATCATGGTTCTTGTTGTATATGTGAGTGATAATGTGTTGACAGGAAATAATTCAAAAGCAATTAGCAGGTCCACAGAGTATCTAGCAAAGCAATTTCAGACAAAGGACTTAGGACTGAAAAAATATGTGATTTGGGGAGAAAATAGAAGAGGAAAAAGAATTTTTGGAAGAGGAGCAGCTTTGCTGCCTTGAAATCCCAGCCAGAAAGGCCAGGCCAGCTTCGTTATAATCAGGGTTTAAGTGAAAATTTATAAAAGGACAAAAACTTCCATCAATACTCAAAATTACATATCTCCTAAAATACATGTCTAAATTGAATGAAATTTTAAGTAGAGATAAAATAAGACATTCTCTATCTAATAGCCATACAGAGAAAAATGTAATGTGGAAAAAATGGGAAATGACTGATCTGAAGACTTTACATAAAGAGCTACCACCTACCCTTGCATAACTACATCTCTAATGAAGTGGCAATCAACCTCCATATGTTTCATTCTCACATCGAATACAGGGTTGCAAGCAAGAAAAATGGCTGCCTGGTTATCACAATTCATAACCATAGGGTCAGGTAACGTAAAACCAAACTCAAGAGCCATTGCTCGATACTCGGCCTGTGCACTGGACCTATCCACAACTACAACTATTTGTTTCTTACTTTTCCAGCTTACCAGGTTGCCTCCAAAAAAACAACAGTACCTTGACGTAGAACGTCTATCCATCTACACCTAGCATAATTGGCATCAGAATACCCAAGTAATCAACTTTCCCATTCTGAGTATAAAGAAAACTTTTTCCAAGTGCACCCTTCAAGTACTTCAAAATCCTTTGAGCAGCTTCAAAATGGACTTTCTAAGGATTTTCCATAAACTGGCTTACAACTCCCACAGCAAATGAGATATCCGGCCTGGTAATTGTAGCATAGATCAATTTACCTACTAACCGTCAGTATTAATTTTTATCCTTGAGTGTAGGACCTTAGGTGACATGTAGATTATGATTAACCTCCATGGGGATGTCTATGGGTTTAGCACTTAATAAACCATACTCCTATAATATATCCAATATATATTTTCTCTAAAAAAGAACAATACCTCACTTGCTATGAACGACTTCAATGCCCAGTACTTTTTTTTTTTTAAATGATCAATGCCCAATATTTGAGAGAGCCCAAATCCTTTGTCTGAAAATGTGTGGCCAATTATTGTTTAACTTTTGTAATACTATCAAGATCATCACCAGATAAAACAATGTCAACTACATAGATAACCAAAACCATCATACCAGTCTTCCTTTTAAGTAGGAACATAGAATGATTACAGTGGCTCCTATAGAACCCAAACTATAGTACCACATCACTAAATTTATCAAACCAGGCCCGTAGACTCTGTTTAAGTCCATAAATAACCTTTTGCAGGTTACATACCTTTCATGTCTCCCCCTGAGCAACATACCTAGAAGGTTAATCCATATACACTTTTTCATATAGATCACCATATAGAAATGCATTTTTCACACCGAGCTAAAAGAGAGGCCAACCCTTATTAACAGCCACAAATATTAAGATATGTACCAAAGTAAATCGGGCCACAGGAGAGAATGTCTCAAAGACATAAACTCCAAAAGTATGCGTACACCCCTTCGCTACCAGTCAAGCTTTGTATCGTTCAATAGAGCCATTAGCATTATATTTGATAGTATAAACCCAACGACACCCCACAATAGTTGCTCCTGCAGGTGGATCACATAGATGCCAAGTTCTCTGAGACACCAACACACTCATTTCATCATCGATACCTTATTTCCATTCTGGAGAACACAAGGCTTCTTGCACTGAAAGAGGTATATGGGAAGTAGACAATGACATAGCAAAGGACTTCAAGGATGGGGACAAAAAATCAAGAGACACATATTTGGATATCGGAAGAGAAGTACAAGAATGTTTACCTTTTCGTAGACTAATAGGCAGGTCCAAATTAGAGACAACAAGATCTACGGGCAATGAGGAAGCTAGGAGATCATGAGAAGAGAGATCAGTAGAGGTAATTGTTGGAGGTATTGCAGGAGCACGAGAGGGACGGCTGTAAACGTGAAGAGGCAATGAAGAACTCGATGAAGCTGGTACATCCAAAACTACAACAAGAACAGGGCTATCTGAAGGAGATTCAGGTTATACAGGAAACACAATAGATGATGAAAACTATGGAGTATGTTCAACTAAGGTCACATCGGTTATCACATATCTTCCGTCGAATAGGATCGTAACATTTGTACCCTTTTTCAACGAGAATATCCCAGAAAACTAATGACACATGTCTCTCTCTTTCTTTTCTCATTCCTTCTCTTCATCTTCGAAACTTCTTTTCGCAGGATCTAACAAAGGATGTCAGTCAGATAACTAATGATTTAGAGTTAGTAATAAGCAATCAGTTAAGGAAGGAGAAGAGGAAGAAGGGTTGATTGTTAGTGCTTAATCCTCTTTTTTTTATTTAACGCCAACTCCTAATGTGCACTTTCTCACTTTTCTCAATTTCTTCTAAATCTTTAACTCTAATGCACATTTTTATAGTTACAAGCAGTTTCATGAGAGGATTTTCTAGAGGACACAAACCAACAAGAAATTATCAAGAGGTTCAGGTCTTTTTATTTTTTTGAAAAGGTTGAGATTTTATTCCAACGAAAAAGTCAAACAAACAATCAAGGGAGCACTGCCTTAACAACAAAAGATTGGAGGGAGGCTCCCTGCTTAGCAAGCAAGTCAACAAGAGCTTCAGATTTTTTACCAGCACAAAGTAGACTTTGCAATAGTAAGACTGGTTCTTCCACTTTCCCACATCTGTTTACCTCATATAAATGCATAAATAATCTGAAGTGCAAGAGAAACTAAAAAACAAGATGCACAGTCATTCAGCAGAATCTGCAGACAAACAATTCATCCACAACAAGGACTACCTGGCAGGTAAAAGCAAGATAGCCACCACGGATATCAGGATCCACGGTGTGGTCCCGGGCACTGATAGAAAACCAAGGAATAACCAAAATCAGTAGTTTAAACATTCATTGCAAGCAGAATATTAATAGACATGGACAACTTTTATATGCTACAAGTAACTTAAACATGTTAAACCTGATGTCAACAGTACAAATCATTTTTATATTGAATTTGTAGGGGTGCAACACAAGGACTCCCTAGGAAATCACCAACCTATTATAACTCTTGCACAAGTTTTTTTTTTTTTTTTTTTTGTTGAGAATAAGCACACTTATTCTTCAAAATAAAATATTCTAACAAGCCTTTTCCATTCCACCCAAAACATAAATAATGGATTGACATATTATCCTAACAGGATCATCTTCACCCAGAATGTCAATATGCTTATTTTGTCTCAGTTTTTAAGTTATGTTTGTTTAGAAAGTCAATGTAGATCAGCTTTTATAGTCCTATTTATTTTCTACTTCTGAGTATATTGGAGATCCTTGTTGTACTAAAACTCCTAATTTTCTATTCCTGAGAATATCAGCACTCCTCATTGACCTAAAAGTTCTAATGATAAATAGTCAGTTTAAGGAGGTCTGCTGGTCATCTAAAAACAAATCAGATAATTTCCATTCCTTTCTCTCGCTTTCTTCTCTCTTTCCCCTGTCTTTCTCTTATGCGTATATGTTTTTACATTCTCATAAACTTCCATAAAGACCAGTCATCATTTGTCTTCTTTTGTATTTTTTGTCTTCTTAAAAGAAAAAGAAGGATCTACCAGAGAGCTTTTGATCAAATCAAGTCATAGGAGACTGTTTCCGCCCATGAATCAACTTCTACAGTTTATTTAAATATTATCCAAAAAAAACATGCATAAAACAAATTTTAACGAATCATAAGACCAAGATCACATGAAATGAGGCTTTTGCTAAAAATATTGTTGAATATTGGTCAATGCAGAAGTTACTAACCTGAAATCTCTTACATGCAATTCATAGATGCTAATGTCAGTAACAGAAGAAAGGTCTGGCTTCTCATCAGCCAACTTATCCCATCCCTCTGGCTTTAAAGCATCAGAATCAAGATCAACTAACAAAGTTCGCTTGCCATCTGCAGACAGCCTACATTGATAAATGTGAAGGTACTAAGGCTGGCAACCATGCTCTTTTTGGATATGTATTAACTTTAGTCTATTACACAAGGAAACAAATTGGTATACCCTCTAGCATAAGGATCATTCACCAAGCATCGTTCAATTTTGAGAGTGGTGTGATGATAAACAAAAACCTCATATACATAATAACAGCCCTCCCAACCCCTAGGTCCCTCAATACTCCAAACACCATTTATCTCCTCAAGTTGGACACTTTCCAAAAGTTCATCACTTGATGGGTCTGGATAGATAAAGACATTTACAACCTGGCTTCGCATGCAAGATACACAAAAAAAAAAACAGTAAATTAAAAAAAACTGATAGAGAGCGTTAGAAACTAGATGGAATTGATTTAAGATGTCATACTTGAGCTGTAGGAGCCCACAGATGAAGTGATATAGATCTTTTGGAGAACACAGCACCAAGAGGACCTGTATACGAGAATAAATCATCTAGGACACCAGGGAGCTGCAGGCTTGTTGCAGTGCTACATTTCCCATCCACTGTAGAAAATAAATCCAGTCAACGCAAGTTAGTTTAAAAAAATTCACATCATTTAAACAAATAAAAGGAGAACCAGAAGGCTTAAAACTGTTCCTCACCATTAAAAGCAGCAATGGCTAATTGACATTTGAGAAGATCTCTAACATCTGTCAGAGACTGGATTTTGAATGCTTTATAACCAAGAATATGAGGAAATTTCTGAGTTATCTGAAATAAATTTTCATATATAGGGTGATTCCTGATAATCTCAAACAAAACCAACTGTTGCTAAAGAAAATATTGAAAATTAGCATGTACAGCTCATATCAGAAGCTCACATTCGTAGGGAGGCCATTGTTGCACATGTGAAGCTGAATTTTCACATCATACCCTGAGAGCATGGGGAACAAGCTGCTTTAGACTCTAGGTAAAATTACTTTCACACAGCAAAGATCCATCCTGAAATTAGAAGTAAATACTTTTGTCTACAACCATATCATTAAGTGCCCATGTAGCCACTGTCAAAGGCCCAATCCACATGGTTTTTACATGCAATGGTAATAACCATAGAAGTTGATCAAAGCTCTAATAACAGCCTCAAATTGCAATTTACAAAATTTGAGGCTATAGCCATGATCTGAAAGTATTGACAAGTTTCTAACCTTCAATTCCATCATCAGAGATATGTAGGTTCCCACTTTTACTTGCATATAGATAGCACAACTTGTCACTTGGTTGCATTTTCCAAGCAATGATAGATCTAGTCACCCAGTATGCCTTTGCATACAATAGGCTATCCTGCATGCAAAACAAAGGGCTCATTCAGAGGTTTATTAGTCATAACAACTGGATTCTTTGTGATTTTAAAGGATGAGAACTTGTAAGGAGAACAATATACATAAGTACAAAAGATGGCAGCATCAAATAGAGTCATAAAAAAGCAAGATATGAAAACCAACTCGTACCTAAGGGAAAAGAACCATCAGAATAACATGCTGCAGTGAAACTCCACTTCTAGCTAAAGAATTGGTTATATTGTTTACACTTCTAATTACATGCTTCCAGACAGCAGCAATACCCACACACAAATTATAAAGCCCATCATAAGAATAAAAAAATAAAAATGAAGTAAAAGCCATGGTGATCTTCTCAATGAAGCGAACCAGTGATCTCAACCTCTTAGTCCCCCTCCATGATGAGAGACAACAATAGAGACTGGCAATATAAGCATAATCCATGAAGAAGAGCGTAAAGCTGGTCTTCGTAGAACCACAAGCGCCCAATGGGGCATGTACATAAAAATAATGACACCAGAGTGGTCATTAAAAACAGCCCATCCTCCCACAAAAACTAGATTAACCTAGAAATTCCTTCACAATTTTTAATTTCAGTCAACCTTCCTATGGAGAAGAAAGCAAGTACTTGGAACTGCCATATCAACTAAAGGGACCATCAACTGATGGCAGCCATAGGTTTTCTCTTGTAGGTAGTTTAAATGAGAGTCAAACTGGAAAAGAGGGCAGCTTGTCTCATTTGATATCATATGCCAGAGATGGTTAGTGTAGTCTTCTTCTTTCTTCTTTTTCCTTCTTCTTCCAAATTGCAGGTTTAAGTTACACGAATAAAATAGCAGTACATTCCCCTTGCTCAAGTTCTTTACAAGCAGAGAGTCATTTTCTGCTTGAAACCTATCTCCTTCATTCTCTCTTTAAAAGCCTCTCACTTTTAAAGTGAATGCCGGTTAAGTTAACAGTTTATGACTTTATACTTCTCTGAAATTTTGGGTCCATACATAACCATCTAGGACTTTTTTCAGCCTTGAGAATGACTTTTCTTTCCCATAAACTATCTATCAAGCCATTATAAGTTACCCTTTCCGATCCATGAGACAAGTTGGTTCCTCATATGTGCTAAAAGGAGTTGACAAGATAATTTCATATCAGAATACAAGTGTCTTGGCTTTTTTTAAGACAAAAAAACGTGAAACATATTTGTCTACAGTTTGGCCGTCTGAGACTTTCTTTCACAACTGGCTAGTGAAGCATTATGCACTTTATGAGCGAATCGTAACTAAGACTTATCCCTGCTTGAGGCAGGGATTGCAAGTCTGAGGTGGATATTATCATGATCTGGTTTTCTAGTTTACTAAAGGTTCGTCTTATTGAAGTGTAAGGAAACGATCTACACCAGCCTCCATGCAAATTTCCCGCTTAATACCTGGATGTATCATAAACCCGTATAACTCCCGTAATCACAATGCATAGCTTGTTAATTAGCAACTTGAAAACCGGAAATTATCGCAAAACTGTTTATGAAATTCACTGATTTCTTTGCATCTGTAGGAATAAATAGCAAGTGCTAAAATACGTGTCCTACACAGAGGGAAAGACCAACCTGAGTCAGTGAATTTTGAGTGTTAGATGAACCTTCCGCTTCAACCGGCTTTGCGGAGGAGCAGCAAGCCATGGTTCTTCTGAAGATTTTCGAAGGGCAATGACAATATGACCGCTTGACAGAGAGATGTAACGGTGAGTGTTTGGAAACGAAATTCAGGGAGAGTTGGAAAGGAAATGAATATGACAGGAAAGAGCTCAATTCGCGGTGAGAGCATGAAGGGGCGGGAAACAGCGATATGGGCATTTTTCTAGTGTCAAAACACTCTCCTCTAAAATTTTTGGAGAGTGGCACTCTTAACAGAGCAGAACGACATGGTGTCAGGGGAGAGGTGGAATCTCCAACGAATCTAGAAGTGACTACTGTATCCAATTTTTTATTTAAAAATAAAGATAAAATAAAAAATCTGCAGGTAGGTGATTTAAGCTTCTAGCAATGGCCAGTAATCCCCAGGCTGGATGGTGCGGTTCACCCACTCCATGTGAATAGAGATACCAGTTCAATGCTACTAAGTGCAATAAGATTTTTTTTAGTAACAAAAAATTATTGAAAGTGGAAACCTATAATATTCGTTCAGATCGCATTCAGTTAAAATCATTGATAGAGTTATCTCCCACCACCCACTGCCTCCCTCTCCTAACCAGCATGGCAAGTACTTTGGTTGGCAAGCGGTCTCATCAATGGATTCTCTTCACTGGTTAAGTAGAAAAACAGGGAAGAAGAGAGGTGTCGATATTCCTATCTATTCCCCCTTTATTTCGTAGGAGCATCGGCACCCTCCTCTCCCTTTTTCTACTCAACCCCCTTTGCTATGCTTACTCGAATAGTACGAAGACCCACCATCATGGTGTTTTTTAATAATATTTATTTATCTATAAACAATTTAAAAATTATAATATTATAAATTATATTACATTATAAAATTATATTATTTGATAATAATTTCATAATTTTTATTTAATTGCTATAAATATAATGATAATTTTATTATTTTATAATAACTTCATAATTTTGAATGTAATTGCAATAAATATAATGAAAATTTTATATATTAAAAAAATTATAATGATAACATTTTATATATTAAAAAAATTATAATGATAACATTTTATATATTATAAAAATTATACTCTACCATTTTATAGTATAAATTAGTTTATTGCTTTTATATGTTATATTATATCATATTTTATATGTGACAAATATATTTTATATTTTATCTAATATATTATTTTAATTTATATAAATGATTTTATAAATATATTAATTTGATAACATACTTTTATGAGTTTAATAATTAACTCTTAATAAGCATTTTTGTTGGTCTTATGCGACTTAGAATGTATCTGTGTCAAGAATTAGGGATATGGACAACAATTATTAGGTAAGTTACATGACCTTGACCCTACCCATTTTGTGGGGATGAGTTTTCCCTTTCACTTGAAAAGCTCAGAATGAAGATTGTTGACTTAAGTTGACTCAATCTCGGATTTTGATAATAACTAAACTTAAACTAAGAAAACTAACTAATTTGTAATTCATATTCAAGGATAGGATAGAAAGAGTTGTGGAATTTCAAACGATAAAGCTTATTCTTTCACTCTAAAACATTTTTTTAAAGATTTTCAAAATTGAGAGTAAAGGCTCAAGATATTTGCCAATAAATACTTATTCACTTCTCAATACATGGGAGTAGGGGTGGCATCGAGCCGAGTCGAGTTGAGCCCGAACCTGCTTATGTTTGAGTCGAGCTTGATTTAAATATTTCGAGCCGAGCTTCGAGCCGAGCCTCATCTTGAGCCTAAAATTGTTATCGACCTCGAGCCCAACGAGTTCGAGCCGAGCTCGAGCCTCAACATACATTTAAAACTTTTCAAAAAATATATATCGAATAAAATGTATATAAAATTATGCATACATTTTACATAAAATTGGGCATGACCTCTACATAAAATTGGGCATAACCTATATATAATACGTGTATAAGATTGGGCATAACCTCTACTTAAAATTGAGCATAATCTATATATATAATACTTGTATAAAATTCGGCATGACCTCTACTTAAAATTGGGCATAATCAATATACATAATACCTGCATAAACACTCCATAAAAATGTCTATACATTCCATAAACACTCCATGAAATTGTTTATACACTCCATAAAATAGTCTAAACACTCCATACACTGCATAACATAATAAATAAACTCCATACAATAATCAAACACAGCAAAATTAAATGAAATATCACTATCAATTTACAATCACCCAAATAAAAACTATAAATCCTTTAAATAAAATCCTATTACTATTAGAGACTTACTAGAAAATTACAAGAAATATTTTAATTTTTTCTTAGGAAAGTTAAATGGACCTCTTATTGCCTTTTCTAAGGAAATAAATAAAAATTAATAATTAATCTAATATATTATTATACTTATCGATAAAATTTTAATCACATAAAATGTCAAACACAAAATTGTTATGAAAATTACCTCATGCTCAAAGTATTATATCATCAACTGTGAAATCCTTATTCAAAAATTTTCTATATGGTTTTCTAACCCATCTTGGCAAGAAAATCTTACTTAGAAAATTATATGATTTTTTAAAAAGAATTTATAATTAAAAAAATATTTTGAAAAAACATGAGGCACTAATGGTCCCTATATTCTAAAAATGTTTTTTCAACATTTATTGGAAAAACCACTAATAGTTTCTAGAAACGTATTTCTACTAAAATATCTTTTCAATTTCTTTAAGAGCCATGAGGAAGGGACAAAGAGTTTGTTTTTTCCTTGTTCATGATCTCACACGTAGGGGTAGTTTTGAATAAATTATATATAAAATTATGCAAACATTTTTAAAAAATATAATGATAGGGGAGGTTCAGGATTGAATTTCAATAATGGATTAAAATGCACCAATATTAATCTTTTTTACTCCAATTGTTGTCTATCTTGTTTCGTAATTTTTGAATCTGGCCATAATTTATTATGGCCTCCTTAGTCCCCCTAGATGAAAATTTATATTTTAGGAAAAACTAAAAATATTTTTCCTATGATACATTTTCCCAAAAAAACTTAAAATAGAATCTTATTACTATTAGTAACTTATTAGAAAATTACAAAAAATATTTTAAAATTTTCCTAGGAAAGTTAAATGGACCTTTTATTGCCGCTTCTAGGGAAATAAATAAAATTAATAATCAATCTAATATATTATTATACTTATCGATAAATTTTTAATTAAATAAAATATCAATCACAAAATTGAAATGAAAATTGCTTCATGCTAAAAGTATTACAGCATCAACTGTTAAATACTTATTGAAAAAATTTCTATACAGTTTTCTACCCCATCTTGGTACGAAAATCTTGCTTAGAAAATTATATGATTTTTAATAAAAAATTTCAATTAGAAAAATGTTTAAAAAAAATGAGACACTAATAGTTTATAGAAACTTATTTCTATAAAAATTATTTTTAATTTTTTCGAGAGCTATGAGGAAGAGATTTTAAGGAAAAAGTTATTATTATTTTTTTACTTTATGATCTCGCACGTGCGAAATTATCTTCGCACGGGGGAGGGGAGAGATTATTTCTCCCCTAATTTCTCCCCTGAACTTAGGTTCTGGTTTTCCGCCAAGACGACGCGGAGGGAAGGGGGTTACGGCGTCGAGGAGGACCAGTCGTCGGGGATGACAGCAGTGACGGAAGCGGCGGTGACGGAAGTGGTGGCGACGGAAACAAAAGCGACAGCGAGGAGAAGAAGAAATCGAACGGACAGCCATAGAGGCGGCCGACGAGCAGCTGCGACAGCAGTAGAGACGACCGGTGAACAGCTATGACGACGGTAGAGGCGGCGACAACAGCCGACGGGAGGGGCTCGGTGGTGACGAGGGGAGGAAAATTTTTTTCCCCCCCTCACTCTCTATCCCACTCCCCCGCTCCCGATCTCGATACCGATCCGACTCACCTCGAGCCAGCTTGCGAGCCGACGAACCGAACCTGGCTTCGATCGAGTTCGGCTCGTTAAGGTAAACGAGCCGATTTTGGTGCTCAAACTCGATAGATAACGAATCGAACCAAGTCGGTACCGAGCCGAACTTGAGCCGGCTCAGTTCGAAGCCACCCCTACATGGGAGTATTTATAATTTCATAATTTAGACTAGTTATTTTTTGTCTGTTTGCGAAAGTCACTACTTTGATTGATTAATCATTGTAAAGTGATTTGGGGTTTCATAATGGCTATTTTTTTGTCAGACAGTTTATTGATTGATGGACGAATCGATCAATATGTTACAGTTGGTCTAGAAAAGTTAAATTGACCGATCATTGTCAGGGGTTGGTCAATCAATCAGAATACTCTCTGGTTGTGCCATACAAATATGATCTATCGGTACATTTCCTATGATCGATCATTGCCAGGGGTTGATCAATCAATCAGAATTCCCTCTGGTTGTGCAATACAAGTATGATTGATCAATATATTTCCTATGGTCGATCATTTTTTATGTCCCTGACTGGCAAGATTCAGTTTGATCGATCATTCCATGTAAAATTTGTTTGCCTGGACAAGAGAAAGTTGATGGTGCATGCTTCTTCGAGAGATTGTGATGGAGTCCCATCCGGCCACAAGAGAGTTTCTTTTGCATCCGCTGATCTATGAGCAGTTCATTATGGGAACAAACCTTGGCGAGAGGTCCCTCTGTCAACAGGTTTCCTCCCTTGAATTTGTCCATCTCGATAACTTACGGGTTGACCCACCTAAAGCACCTCTTATTGAACCTAAGACGTTGCCTACCGAGCCCTCTCATGATGCCCGCAAGTTGGGCTTATTGTGCACTGGTTTGCAGCACTGGGGAGCCCACAAAAGGTACATTACCTCGGATGGCAATAAGAAAAGTTGTCATCTCTGGTTATCAAAGAGGTGCAGCTTGTGTCCTCATCCACGAATGTCAAAGCAAAGATTCTCGTTAAAGAGGAAGTTCCTCTTATGAAATCCATTGTTGCTCCTTAGAGTCTGTGGGAGAGAAACACGTGAGAAAGAGGGAGTGTAGGCCTACTTTCAAAGAATGCAAGAGAAAGAAGATGGTGACCTTCGAAGTGGTCTAAATTGTCAAATTTACCATTGTAGATGTCTTTAAAGAAGAAGAAGATGATTTTAGAGTAGAAGAGAGAAAAGGAAAAGTCGAAGTAGAAACTAGTCTAAAAATTCATAGCTAGGAGTCCAGAAAAATCAATGCTCTGATACCGTGTTGATTTTCAGGACTCCATGGATTAGCTCAGAAGAAAAAAAAAAGGCATGTTGGGGAGAAAACGGGAGGAAGAATGAGGTTATAGACGTGTCCTAATCCTCCTCCTGAAACTCTATTTGTAGATGAATAAAATTATAATATTACAATTATGTTATTCATCCTAGAAGAGTGAAGAAGAGAAGAGAAACTTAAACTAATTACATCAGTGCCATCTTTATGAGATGACCTCTTATTTACCATCATGCCACCTCTTGGACATGTGGGCCTTCCTTGGTCATGTGGGCTTGAACCCATCTTCTAGCACACCTCTATTGGACGTGAGTGCCTTCCTTGGTCGTGTGGGCCGGAGCCCATCTTCCAACATCTTCTCTTTAAAACAAAAACTATCACTCTACCTACCTAATTCTCTTGGGTGTACATTCCTTGGTAGACTTTTATCACTAGCAACAACTATTGTACCTCTCCCCCCTCTAAAAAAAACATCATAGTTCTATTCCTAGTCACCCACGACGTTAAAAACAAACAGGAGAGAGTAATCCATAGTCTATAAATCAACACATTCAGAGTAGGGTGCAAGTTCAAACTCCAAGATGAAATTCACTCATATTTTTATAAAAAATTATCTAGCCTCCAAACCTTCCCAAGAAAATGTGAACTTATAGATATTATCTACTCATTTCCAAGGACATAACAATCATGCAGTTACTATTCCCAACTACATCAGTAGATGATACTATAATTAAAAAATAATTAATCCACCATTAGTACCTCAGATATAAATCGTAACTTACATGATAACAACAAACATCAACAAGCCTAACATGCATTTATCATACTACTAAGATATGTAAACACACACACACACACACACACTATATATATATATATATATATACTAGTGATTTCAAACACACCCTTGTTTGTAATCCAACGAGGTCCTGACTCCTCACTATTAGAAAATATAAATGCAAACATTTAAAAACCTTCTACCAACGAAATATGAAATTTTTGGTCCAACAAAATTTTAAGTAATGTAACTTTCAACCCTTTTCCAATGAAATTAGAAGTTTTCTCTGAAAAAGGATAATAGTAGCACCAGTGAAAACAAAAATTCACTCGTGGAGGTTTTAACTTTCTAGTAGTGAATTTTGAAATTTGTTGCTAGAGATTTTGAACTGTAGTAGGAATTTTCAAATTTCTCTAACGGAACTTGTTGGAGCAGAAACACCGAAGTGAATTCTTCTAGCGATTTTTAATTGAAAGAGTTTTTGCCAACAAATGTTATACTTCCAAGAGCGATAAAATTCGTTGGTAGAAATATTTTTTGTTATAGTTTCAATTTCAAGATATATAGCTGAGCAATAGGTAATAATGATGGAATACGATGGTAGTTTTACCTAGGTATTTTGAACATGTATATACATTGTCCATCTTTTATTTTAGTATCGTTCTTTCTTCCTATGGATATAAATGCAAACATAGAGTGATCAAGTCTAATGTTTTGCAAACATAGCAAGGAATATTAGTTGTTTTCTTAAGAGTGGAATTTTAATTTTTTCATTGCATCAATAAAAAGAAAAAGTTGGATTTCGAGGATTATAAGTCATGCAATTTGTTTCCTCATACTAAACAATAGCACCACAAAAATTTGCACTCTCTACTTGGGTTAGGGGAGGACATTGGGTTGGGTTTCACAAGAAATCCTGAACCCACCCAACCCGACCTACAAAACTTGGGTTTGGGTTTGGGGTTTTAGCTTGCAGGTCATGGACAGGATGGGAAAAAACCCATCGGGTTTTGGGTCTAAGACGGATTTTCCTAAAACTAACCCACTAAGACAAAATGAGGATATAAAATGGAGGTAGAGATGGCTCGGGATAGTCGACTTTATGGGGGATGGGTGAGGATGGATCGGGTTTACTGGGACGGGGCAGGGTTGGGTCGGGTTTAAATCAGGTTTATAGGATGGGATTGTGGGGATGGTGATTGGGTCGGGATTGGGGTTTGACATTTCAATTTTTTTGGGTTTAGGTTTTGAGGTTAGGGTTCAGGCTCAGGCTCAGGTTTTGGAAAACCTGACCTTGACTCGACCTGTGCTCACCCCTAATTTGGGTAACCAAAGTGTCATTAATAAAAGACAAATCCTATAGAAGTAGAACAATAAATAGATTAGTTAAAAGCATTGCTAAATTCTACCTATTTTAGTTTTGTTATTTTTGTGATATAAATAATCAAATGACTCTCAACTTGAGGACTAGTGATAAAAAAATCATTGGTTTTAGTTTTGATGAGGTCTATCTCTAACTAGGGAGAGACACTCAAAAGACGCTCTCTTCAACCAAACTTCTCTAATGTTGTATTTATATATAAGATGGTAAAGCAAGTCTCACGCTCTCATCTCTAACAAAATTAATGCTCATTCTTATTTATAATATGAACTATACAATATAAAGACCATTATTTTGTTGAATTTATGGAAAAGAGAAATACTTCATTGACTTCATTAACTTATTATAATTAGAGTAAATGAACCTCTATTTATAATAGAGGAAGGTAGTAGAGTCCAATTACAATAAAAGTACATTTGTCCCAATTACACTTAAACTCTAACACTTAAAGATAAGTCCTAGCATAATTAAATAACTCAATATAGATAAAAGACAAACATAACTCAAACTAGAACTCTTCTAGGACTTGACCATAAGATAAAGATGCCTTTGTGAGTCCTTCTTGATCTTCCAACTTATGTGATAAGGATGCCAACATGTGGTAATCATGGTGGGTCCTACTTCTTATGTGCTTGGACCCATCTTGTGGGCCTTCCTTGGTTGTGTGCTTCATCTTATAATACTCTTAGATATGTGGGTCCTCCTTGGTCGTGTGGGTATAGGCCTATCTTCCAACACTCCCCCTCAAACTGGGGTGAGAGAACAACATGAACTCCCAATATATTATTTAACCAAATGCTTTAATTTTATGTTTTTATATCTTAATCTAATGAAATGTGTAAAAACGTATATGAATTCAATGGGTTCACAAGCTCCTGATGGTATAATATATTCACAAGGTCTTCCACAAGCCACTTTAGCTTAGAAAGTGGCTAATAAACTTCCATGTATTTAAGGGACCTAGTGTTAATCATAGTGTTAACTTTAGTTTTGTCATCTAAGGTTCTACCATGGAACACCAACTCATCTTTCATTGCAAGAATCTCATGGACATGTTTTCTAACTTCAGTTCCTTCCTCACATTTGGCCCTTATCAATCTCTTCCATAGCTTGTTGATATGTGACTCTGATGTTTTGTCAATTTTTGCTTCCAACTTGTCCAGTTTTTTATTTTTTATTTTTGTAGTTGGAGTTTTGATGTATGTCATGTAAAGGGATTTATTGAGTCCAACAAGGATATGAGCTCTAGAAACATCATTTTCTACTTTCTATTTTTTATATTTCTTCAAATACCTCTTATATTGTTTCTTATCTCTTGGCTTAGTCATTGGGAAAGGTTTTTTTTTGGAGCTTCATCAGCTCTAATTTAATTATATAACTCACATTACCTGTTGGGGATTTTATAAATTATATAATTAAAGTAATATAATATACATAAATTGATTAATAATACAAGATGCCTTACCCCTTATAAGACTAATTTGATTAGTAAATTACCTCTAAGACTAATTTAAATATTGCTCACACAGGGACTTACATCACTCAATTGAACACAATAACTTATAAGAGCATACCCTCATTTAAAATTATAGGAGTTAACTTGGCTCTCAACCTAGCCCACAAAAAGATTTTTAACATTTAACTAGGCAATCCTACCTGGACCCATACATGGATTTACAAAAACAACTCACTAGGCACACCATGCTTAAACTTGCAATGAGATTTTCATCACCGTCTACTTACACAAGGTCTGATGACTAACAACAATGGGATTTATCGAGTCCAACAAGGATATGAGCTCTAGAAACATCATTTTCTACTGTCTAGATTTTATATTTATTCACATACCTCTTATATTGCTTCTTATCTCTTGGATTAGTCATTGGGAAAGGTTTTTTTGGAGGTTCATCTATTCTAATGATGTCATAATATCCACATAACTGTGACATCAAATCTACCCTTTGAGACCAATTCACATAGTTTGTTCCATCAAGCACAATATATTTAAGAATATCAACAAAGTTAGAGCCACAACTGGGTACAAACAAAGATGCCTCTTTAGCCCATAGTATCCTTAATCATTTTTGGGAGAACACATCAATTCATCCATCCACCTAGTAATTCCCACGTACCCATTTGCGATTCATGAAAAATACTACGTACATTCAAAAAACTAATAATAATAAATTATTCACACAATAAGAAATCAAGAGTTAATTTACTCTTATCGGTTGCAGATTCATGAAATTAACTCCTTAAACACAAATACACCAATCTAATTATACCAATACATTACCCATGAGGATTTTTCAAATCAAATAATTAAATTTTCAATAGATAAATACCTAATTCGATTATATAACTATCATTACCTATTGGAGATTTTAAAAATTATATAACTAAATTAGATGCAACATGCGCATCTAATTTAATTATATAACTCACTTTACCTGTTGGGGGATTTATAAATTTTATAATTAAATTAAATACAATATACGAAAATTGATTAATAATACAAGATGTCTTACCTCTTGGAGATTTTTCAAATTATAGAAGTAAATCAATTTCATATATAATTAGGCAAATAAGACCATATGCATTTGTGCACAACCTTGAAAAAGGCCTGCATGTGCCTACATACTATAAGACTGCGTGCACCTGTGCATGTGCTTGCACCTTATCCATGGCGACACGTTTGAGCACGGATTTAATGTATACCAACACATCAAGCAGCCTAAACAACTTGTTTTTTACCATTCTTAACACAATAAGATGTTTCTAACATGCAAAAATAAATTATCACTCTAATCTCTTTTATTTTGAATAAACAGAAGATAATCACTTGTATTTGTTAGACTTGTGTGATAATAACATCATGTGAATATATAAGCAAAATATAACTAAGTACATAAATTGTGTGTCTACAAGTGATTAGTATGCTCTCTTTCAGCCAGACTGGGTCTAATAGCATCCCTCACTTGTAAGAATATGGAAGTATTTATAGGTTTCCAATGGTACTATTAATAGAAGGGATGTAACAGTTATCTAATAATCATCCTAGATAGTCTTTCACAAATAATCACCCTAAGTAGTTTTTCATTAATACCCATCTTACATAGCCATCAATTAAGTAGCCATTCATTAATGACCACCCTAGGTGGTCGTTTACCAAAGGTTTAATATCCGTATTAAACTACCTCCACATGGAGATGTGCTGGTCATTCTGAGTAAGTAACACCACTCTGGTAGCTTTAAATTTATAAAATAAATATATGTTTGAAACCATAATTCCAGCAAGAGGAAGGAGGGTGTGAAAAAGAAGACAAGAAAACCCAAGGCTTGAATCCTTGTATCCTGCTGATGACGACACCGACTTTTTTTTGCTGGGTTTGCTACTCTTAAGAAATGGTAAAGCGAGCTTCACGCTCCCGTCAGTCATCCCCTCTGAATATTTGGAGATGGTCGACCCACGCACTTACTGGCGTATGAGGTAGTAATTGGGCAGTTGACTAGGAGAACTACCTCTAAACAAGCGGCCTGGGACGCTCACCAAATTTTGCCCTTACTAGTGGTCTTGTTTCATCCACCCAAAAAAAAATTCGAAGGTCAACATTGCTGAGACACCAAGAGGAGAGAAAAGAAATGGAAACGAAGCAAATAAATACATCTGAATAAGGGAGAAGCCCGGCCTTTTCTCGTTTTCTGCCCTGGTAAAGTCTGGGTGGAGGGTGGAGACAACCAGATGATAGTCAGATATTGAAATACGAAGCAGAAAAAAAGACACTTGTAAGACCTAGGCAGCGTCCAATCCACTAAACTTGGGCTTGTATACAAGTCAGATCCTGTGGAGTATAGAGTGGTCCAGCTTGACGGGTAGTGACTTGGCCGAGGTTGGTGGACGGTCGAAATTTTTTAAAGAATAAACACCCGGCTGACATGGTGGAGGAGGAGGAGGAGGAGGAGGAGGAGGCGTTGGCTCGCTCACGGGGCTCCTGAGAGTGCTATGGACCTAATTCTGGGTGGAGTAGTTTGGCGTGGTGTCGTTGTCTCTAACGAGTTTTCAGAGATGTTGATGATGCCACTTTGTTTCCGACGCTTCTAGTTACAATTTGCAATTGTGTATTAGTTCCAACTTCTAAAGTGGTAGTCCAGGACAACACTGCTACTGCCACTACCACTAATGCCACAGCTGCAACTAACCTCTCCATAGAATAAAACGAAAGAACCGCCCGCAGCGGATAGAGACGTTGAGTGTTTGTTACACCTTTTCTCTGCTACTCTTTCACCATGACGATAGGCATCAAACTTTGTTCGCAGGTTCCTTCGCCTGAAATCCCCTTTCTGACAGAAGATACTTTAGTATTTTCCAAACGAATCTTAACCCATATGTACATACTAGATGTTCTGTAACTGGTATTGTTCGGTGGAAGCATCATGGATGATTGAATTCCCATTCGTTAAAAAAATAAAAAAGAAAACCATAGAGGAAGAAGACTCACTTGTACGCGTTTGGAAGCAATGAGAAGAAAACTGCATATGATTGGTATCCAGGAAGGTGCTGTTGCATATCAGATTCTCGTATAAAAACTAGTTTAATAAGGTGGGAAAGGAAAGAGCCAAGGATAATGGATTTCCTCCTCGAAGGGCAGCAGAGTGATTGAGAAATCGGCTTGGGAAGAGTTACAGGAAGAGGTGCTTAGTTGCAACGGATTTGCTGGCATGAGTGGCTGAAAAGCTACCCTCTCTCTCTTTCTCGTGGGTGACGTGGTGAGTGGTGGAAGCTTTATGCCGACTATTTAATGGAAGATTGGGGACACTACCTCCGGCATACATTACTCGCTCTCTCACTCTCTACTGCAATAGTTTATTGAAAGAAAAAGATTGATTAAGAAGCGCAGAGAGAGAGAGAGAGAGAGAGAGAGAGAGGAGTGGACGAAGAGGGAAGGTTGAGAAGGAAGAAAAGAAGGGAAACGAAGCTGTACCAACCCAGGGATGAGATGGGATGCCTTACTTGGACAACCTACTGCTGCTACTGCTGGCGTTTCCTTACGTGCCTCACACAACCAACAAAACAATTCGTTACGCTAAGAATCTGCACTTCCTAATCCACTCACCCATTGACTTCACTCACAGTACCTCTCTCTCTCTCTCATATATCATAATCTTATCTTTATTTCCCTTAAAAAAAAACTCTTCTGTGAACATTCTCTACGGTAGGTCGGGCCCATGTGATATGAACAGTGGTGCCGTGTACATCATGAAATCGCTCCACTTTAAAATAATACCAATAATACATGCATCAGCTGCTCAAGTCTCCAATTAACGCTGATGTTCATCTTAAATCGGACACGAAATATCAAAGTCGTGAATCTCTCAGTGATTTCTCCTCCATTTAATAATTCAGGTGGGCATTGGGAATTCGGATACGGAGAAGACCAAACCATGTTCAGCTATTGGACGGATAAAACCAAGAATAAGTAATCTGAACTTGTGCTCGCTGTAATTGAAGCATTTGCAGGCGGCTAGTTGTAGTCATGGGTGATGGATGAAAGAGAGAAAAAGGGGAGGATGGCAGAGGGGAAGGCAGTACATGCGACCCTCGCTGTAAGCACTTCACTAGATCGTTCCTCTTTAATTAATTAATTGGACGGCACCCATGATCTCACACCGTCGCCTGGTATATTTCTAGAAAGTTGAATGACAAATTGCTTTGTGGTTTTGTTTGGGAGAGACGACAAAGGAAAGCACACAGAGACTCTCTCCACTACTCCTTTTGGTTAGTAACAAGCAACAAATTAACTAATTCAGTGAAGAAAAAAAGAAAAAAAAGGAAATTGAAATGAAAGAGAAAGAAATGGAGCACCGCAAATTCCGTGGTTCCAGGCTTGCAGAGCAACCCCTAACACGGAGAATCGTTAGGAAAAAGGAATGGGTTTGCTTCAAAGACAACCGAATCTCTATTTTCCTCTCCCTTGCTTACTCCCTCTCCACTTTTAGACGAGTGAAAGAGGGAGCAGGCTTTTATCGTGCCCTTCACTCTTTTTGTTTTTCAGATTTACGGCCTCCAAGGTTTTGTCTTCAGGTGATCTTAATAAATAATGGGGAGTTTAGGGTGGGTAACCATAACAACAACCCTGACCACCACTATCAAGTGAGGACAACTCAAATATAGTTAAGAATCGGTTGTGCTGTTTGGGGGTCGCCCCCCCCGCCCCCCCTCTGTTTCCTTGCTTTAATCCAAGCCTCTCCAGACTGGTTATCTTTGATTTTATTTTTAGGATTAATCACTTACAGAGGGATGTAACCTTTGAAGGTTGGAAACGTAAGAATGGCGGACTAATTCACGGTTACTGTTCACGGGGGCGGCTTTGACTCGTAAACTCATTCACTATAAATAATAACGCCCACTTCCCACCTCGCTTCCTCCATCAAAACCACCCCTTCTTTAGCCCTTCCCTTCTCTCTGTCTTCTCTCTGATAAGCGGAGCTCTTTTGTTCTTACATGCACGTCTCTCTCTTCCTCCCACTCTCTTAGCTTCTTCATTCTTGGTGCCATTCTCTTGCTTTCTATCTTCTTCTTCTTCTTCCCTTTTGTGTGATTTGGAGGCAACAATGGAAAGTGTCACGGAGGAAGCCATGGGAGGTAACCAGGATCAGTCCCAAACCATTTTGAAGGGCAAGCGTACCAAGCGCCCCAGGCTCCAATTTCCTACCCTCGCTACTTCTTCCAGCAACGGCGGGGATGATCAGAATAACAACAACGAGAGCAACAACAGCAGCAGCAATTTCAATTACCTTCAATCGCCTACCACTTCCGCGGAACTGTCCGGAAGCACCACGGAAGAAGAGGAGGACATGGCCAATTGTTTGATTCTTCTGGCACAGGGTGGGGGCAGGGACTCTCCGAGATTTGAAGACCAAGAAGGTGGAGGAGAGAGATTCGTCAGCCGCAGATTCGCGGAGACGACTACCAACACCAACGGCAAGGCGGGTTTCTACGTTTACGAGTGTAAGACCTGTAACCGATGCTTTCCTTCGTTTCAAGCCTTGGGAGGCCACAGAGCCAGCCACAAGAAACCCAAGACCGTCGCGTCGGTGGAGGAGGAGAACCCAATTAGCAGTAGCTTGGCTCTTCAGGTTGGTGCCAAACCAATTTCATATAATAACGCCATCAACAGCCACATTAATATTCATAACAGCAGCAATAAATCGAGGGTTCACGAGTGTTCCATATGTGGGTCGGAGTTCTCTTCCGGGCAAGCACTTGGAGGTCACATGAGAAGGCACAGAGCAACCATAGCCGAATCTCAAGAAAGCAACAAAAAGCAAAAGAACATTCTGTCCTTGGATCTCAATCTCCCAGCACCCCAAGACGATGACCGAGATTTCCCGAAATCACCGAGCAGCTACTCATTCGCCGGGAGACAGCCCCTCGTCTTCTCCGCCTCGCCTCTGGTGGACTGCCATTATTAAACAGTTCCCCCCACCCCTCTGATTCCGACCGATCCATTAACCCAAATTGTGAATTACGTACAATTCTTCCGAGTATTACATTTTATTATCATCATTATCACGATTGTTATTAAATTCTTTGGATTCTTTCATTTTGATCAATCAGAGATCAAAATCTTTGTTTTCCAGCTAGTGGTTTGTGTTTCATGGGGGTGGAAGAGATGGCCTTGCGTTCACGAAAAGTGTGTGAGTGCTGTGGCATCTTCCCTTCTTTTTCCCCCCTTTTTCGTATTTCTTGTTCTTTCTGCTCTTTATCCATTTTTTTCCCCCGGTTGTTTGAGAAAGAAAGCGCGTAGCGATATGCAGCACTCAAAAGAGAGTCGAAGAGGCCTGTTTTCCACCACCAAAAGATGTGGATTACGTTCCATGCTTTCCATGGCAACGCAACTCTCTCTTTCATGATTACATTAAATGCCAAGAGTAAGCGGATAGGAAGCAAGTTGGTAACTTGCCAATCTCATTAGGATCCACCTGTATTCCCATTTATTTATATCGACACGTCCCATATAAAAAAAACCCAAACCACCACCCTCTCCCACTACTCCTCCCAATCTCACTCACTCCTATAATCGATTCAGATGGATAAACCGTAAACGAGTGAGAGGTTGGATATGGATGGACGACCTATTTTTCAGCCTAACTATCTTCAATGGAGACCACAAGGCCGTTCAATGCTCGGACAACAAGTAACCCCCTACACTGCATCTCCTTTCTAAGGACACGGCATGCTTTTGCGTTCATTTGTCGACTTTGCGTGAGATGCCCGTTTGCATCGAATGAGAGCTTTTGACATTTTTTTTTGGAGAGGAGAGCACATGAAAGGGCGGTTACCGTGTTGTCATTAACCCACCGCCAACTTGTCTTTCATTATTAATTTTAAACCCAACCGAGTTTTGCCTGTTTATTAAGAAACTCTTCTTCGCTGATACTATGGGATTCTCCTCCACTCAACACTCTCCATGATTGATTCTAGTGATCAGGCTCGTCCCACATGATGTCGACCTGTTACTGGCTGTCTCTCTTTCTTCTCCGCCCACCTGGTTCGGAGGAAGAACCAGTCCTTGGTGGTGAGGTGTAATCTAATCTAACATTAACGCTAGCTTGGTGGTGGAAGTGTTGAGAGAAAGGTCTTCTCACACCAATCCCTTATCTACCAAGAAATAAATGATTCTCTCACTCACTCATCACATATGAATAAGTCTACTACGTTATCTTTAATGGCCAATTTGGTGGCTTAGTCTCCTTCAAATCGAAAACGATACGGCGGTCCACTTCAGAATGTCTTCGTAAAGCGTACTGCACCTTCCTCACGACTCTTGGCTTTTTAGTTGAGATATAGAAAACGAACATCTCCTTGTTAGTTTTTTTGGCTTCTCCAGAAGTCGCCCGATGGGTGTAGTAGATGCTTCAAACTTTTTGATAGTTTAACTATACGACAAGAATAAGCTCTTTTTCTCCAGTTGAAGGGATGATTAGGCGTAGATTTTTAGCCTGATGCAGTACAGACGCAAACATTGAAGGGACGGTGGAGAAGAACTTGTAACTTTAATGGGAGTTGAAGGCGGACATATCAAATGCATACTTGAGGATGATTGGTGATGGAAATTGGAAATGGGAAACTAAAATGGAGAGTAATCCATACTAGTTGAATAAGACAACTTTATCAGGTCATTGTTAAGCATCTAAGCTCTTTTTCTCCTACTCTGAAATAAAAAATCACCGTTTTTTATAGTCAAAACTAGCTAGTTATGGTTTCCTGCATAGAGTAGGAATTCAATCAGGTGGAAAAATCCTTCCAATCTCGATTTACAATATTCTTTCTCAACTATGCCCCCTCTTCTCTCCTACTTTTCTCTCTTTTTCTATACATTCTCTTCTCCCTCTACCCTCAATTTTTCTGCTCGTTCTCTCCCCTCTCAACTAAACTTCTCTCTACTATCTGTCAGATTTCACCCGAAAAAATCTTCTTCTTTCATATATTCAAAAATCGTCGCCTTTACACTCTTCGATTTACAATTTATGCAAACAAAAGAGTACATAGATTACAGGTCTCGGAGGATAAATCAGAGGAAGGAATACAACTCTTTCTAACACTATGGTGTCCCCTTCCTCAATTACTGAACCGGCTTCTTCCTCCAACCCTCCTTTCTCAGTTACCCACATCACCTCTTGAGTCGCCTTGAACTTAATGACACAAACTGTATCTGATTACTTTAATAAGTCAAGGTCTCACTTCTCACACTGCAGGTTCTACATCCACGCCTCCTTGGACCAAAACAATTTTCTGGTTCCATATCCTACTTACATTAAATAGGAAAAGAAAGATCGTGTACTGATGTCATGGCTGCAAGGAACCATGGCCGAAACATTTTTCTGTCACATCATTGGCCTGTGGTCTGCTTAATAGGTGCGAATTTTTTTTTGAAACATTCCTATGTAAAGATAATTGTTTGTGCTCTCAGCTTCAATCTATAATGAGACTACCTGACCAAACAGATTGATTATCTAGCTGAGTTTAAGTCCCTCTGTGACTAACTCTCAGTCATAACTTGTCCCGCGAAGGACAATGGCAAATGTTTTTTACTTCTCCATTGTTTAGGCACCTGTTATGACCAATTGACAACGGTTGCTATGACCAGGTCTACTGTTAGGCCACGACTTCGTTCGGAGAGAGGTCATAAGACAAATCCCAAATATTTGAGATAAAGCTGGGACATGAAGCCGGGACTAAGGGATTGGGTCGTGGCAGTCGAGAGTCTTAAGGTGAATGGATCTTCAAGGGTTACGAGTTTATCGACTTTACTGTCATTTAGTTATGAGTTTATCGTCATTTGATATGTTATGTTTTATTTCTATAAGTAGCTTTGCTTATTTAAGCAGCTAGATGTTGGAATGACTTGTCTTTAATATGCATGTTGCGCCTTCGCTAATAGACCGGTCTTTTGGCGCAATGGTAAGTAACATGGTATCAGAGCAGATGGTCTCGAGTTCGAGTCCCACTCCCCCCGTTTGTTTCGTCCCCGCATAGGTGGGACTTTGTCTTTGGCCATCCCCGTATAGGTGGGATTGTGCATTTGCATTTGTACACGGGTATTCCCCGTGCGGGGGAGTGTTGAAATGACTTGTCTTTAATATACATGTTGTGCCTTCGCTAATAGACCGGTCTTTTGGCGCAATGGTAAGTAACACTAGACATTATCAATGGAGGAAAAAGAAATTAGTGTTATGCATATTTTGGTACGTCTCTTACCCGAAGAAATCAACTATCCTTGAGCTTTGACTGGGACCTATCAATGGTATCAGAGGTTTGATCGCCATTTTATTGGGTGAGAAACTGCCCATCTCTGCATTGGGCTACCTTCTGCGGCTGCTCAGCGTCCAACACCTCATCGTTGCGGCTCTCCAGTTGACGCTTCATCCAGGCGAGACCGGCCTTCTGATTCCGTCACCGGACACTCGCCGCACATCCAGCCGAACGCGGTTGGCCACAGAAAGCGAGACAAACTGAATCGTCTCTGTCGTGATTCCAGAGAAACATTAACGTTGTCTCCGATGAGAAACGTAGCACCGGTAAGCCACCGGATATCCATCGGTAACGGGAGAGACGACCCCACATTTTTTATTTTTTGCGGGACCACCTAAATCAGTGTCCCACAAAATTTCAGTGTTTTAAATTAGTGAAGGACTACCGAACTCGGTGTCCCGCAAAAAAAAGTGTTGAGTGACCTTCGCTATCATGTCATCCAACAAAGAGCGTATTGAACAGTTGGATGGTGGGCTTGGTGAAGTGCAGGATGGGTTACACGGGATGGAGCTCGGCATGGCCGACATGCTTTGTCATGTGGAAGAAACTCTCAACCGACTCTCCGATATTTTTCTTGCAAACCTGGAGAACCCCATCCACAGTAACCATCATTGAGAAGGAAACTAGGGGGGTCGGCTGGTGGTATCTTCCAAAATAGCAAAGCTTGAATTTCTTCGATTTTCAGGAAATGATCCAATGGAGTGGTTCAATCGTGTGAACCAATTTTTTGAGTTCCAGAATACTTCTGAAGCCCATAAAGTTTCTTTGGCCTCATACCATTTGGAAGGAGAGGCCAACCAATGGTGGCAATGGACCAGTAGGACATTCCAGGAAGAAGGATGCATTCTCTCATGGACAAATTTTACAGACAAACTCCAGGCTCGCTTTCGGCCGTCAGAGTGTGAAGATTTTGATGAAGCTCTTCCAGAGTTAGTCAGGTCGGATCCCTTCATGATTACCAAAAAGAGTTCAAGAAGTTAGGCAATCGAGTCCACGGCTGGCCACAAAAGGCTCTCGTTGGCACTTTCATGGGAGGATTGAAACCTGAGATTGCCGAGGGAATTCGAATGTTCAGGCCCAAAACATTGAAAGAAGCCATCAGTCTAGCAAGAATAAACGATGATCAACTTGCTAGACAGAGGAGGCTGGCACCATCAACGCGAGCTCCCCTAGTTCTTCCCCCTACTAATCGAGCACCACCACCAATTCCTGTCGTTTCTGTTCGGCGACTTACTTGGGAAGAAATGCAGTGAAAAATAGCCCAAAACTTATGTTTCAATTGTAACGACCGTTAGTCTGCAGGACACGAATGTTAGGGGCTACGGATACTCATGTTGGAGGGTCACGAGGATAGCAGTGACCTGTTATGAGATAATGTCATAGAAGAACAACCAACTGAAAAAAATCATGAAGGGCATTCTGAACCAAAAATTACGTTGCATACACTAACGGGACGGACCACGCCCAAAACCATGCGGATCGCGGCCATAATCGGTGGCCATGATGCCTTTGTATTAATCGATAGCGGGTCAACTCACAACTTTATTAGTGAATGTATGGCCGATCTGCTGCATCTACCTGTGGTGCTTGCAGAAACCTTCACGGTCCGTGTTGCTAATGGAGAAAATCTCAGATGCCACGGGAGGTTTGAGGAGGTACAAATCGCTTTGCAGGACAATTTTTTTCCTTAACCCTTTATTCCTTACCTCTCTCAGGGTTGGATGTAGTTTTGGGGATTCAATGGCTTGAGCTACTTGGCTATATGGTGTGTGACTGGAAACATTTAACCATGGAATTCATGTGGGAAATCCAGACCAAAAGATTGGTAGGCATTGATGGATAACCTATCCAAGCAACATCAATAGAAGAGTTAAAAATTCGTTATAGCCATGCTCTATTTGCTTTTTGCCTACAAGTTTCCCGTATAGAACCACAAGAAAATATACATTCGAGCATGCTAGAGATATTGCAGGAATTGTCACATTTATTCGCAGAGCCCTCGAGCTTACCACCAAACTGGGAGGTTAATCACGGCATTGCCCTTAAGGAACCGAGCCAATTAATGTGCGGCCTTATAGGTACGCGCATTATCAAAAGAATGAAATTGAGAAGCAGGTCCAAGATTTGTTGTAATCAGGGCTTGTTTGAACTAGCACTAGCCCCTTCTCGTCACCCGTATTGTTGGTAAAAAAGAAAGATGGGAATTGGCACTTTTGCACGATTTATCGCATGCTCAACGCCGCCACCATTAAAGACAAATTTCTGATCTTCACAATGGATGATATTTTGGATGAGCTCTATGGTGCTTCTTACTTTACCAAGCTTGATATGAGGGCGGGTACCATCAGGTACGAGTTAACCCACATGATATCCATAAAACTGCTTTCTGAACACATAAAGGACGTTACAAATACTTGTAATGCCATTTGGCTTATGTAATGCTCCTTCCACATTCCAAGCTATCATGAACTCCATCTTTTGTCATCATCTTCGAAAATTCATCTTATTTTTCTTTGATAATATTTTGGTCTATAGTCCGGATTGGGATAAACATTTGGTCCATGTAAGGCAAACCTTTGAAATATTGAGGCAACACCAATTCTTTGTCAAAGCAAGCAAATGTGCATTTGGGCAGCAAGAATTGGAGTACTTGGGGCACATCATCACTAGTCAAGGTGTGAAAGTGGATGAAAATAAGATTGCTGCAATGATAGCCTGGCCTCGACCTACTAACATTTTGGAACTACGAGGGTTTTTAGGATTGATAGGACATTACCAAAAGTTCGTCAAGATTTATGCCATTATAGCTCGACCTCTCACCAATCCTCTCAAAAAAGGGCAATTTAGATGGCTTGAGGAAACTGGCACCACTTTTCTTACTCTAAAAAAGGCCATGACGACCACTCATGTATTGGCTATGCCAAACTTCAATGATGTTTTCACTATTGAAACGGATGTGTCCAGAGAAGGAATTAGAGCAGTCCTGAGGCAAACCAGTGGCATACATGAGTCGAGCCCTTGGAGTGACCAAGAAATCTTGGTCGACATACGCTAAGGAGATGTTAGCTATCATCGAAGCCATACACACCTATCAGCCTTCTAGGAAAAAAGTTCTATATTTAGACCGATCAACGTAGCCTCAAATATTTTCTAGAGCAACGAATAGCTACTCTAGAGCAACAAAAATGGATTGCAAAGTTCTTGGGCTACGATTATGAAATTCATTCAAGACCAAGCCGTGAGAACTCCACAATTGATGCTCTCTCTTGAAAATAGGGCAGTCCCATTCTTCACCATATTTTCTTTCCACAAGTTAGCTTATGGGAAGAAATTAAAAAAAAAGCTACAAAAGAGGACCAATACATTCAGACGAAAGGCCGTGTGGCCACGGACCAACTTGGAGGATCATTTACATGGCGCTAAGGGCTATTACTATGCAAAGGAAGGCTCATTGTTTCGGACGATGTAGACTTAAGGGCCAAACTATTACACGAAATGCATGACACCAAGTTGGGGGGTCATTCTGGTGTTCTTCGTACATTCAAGAAATTGGGCCATCAATTTTATTGGCCGGGGATGCAATGATCAGTGGAAGACTAAGTCCAGAAATGCACGGTATGCCAGAAAATAAAAGATGAGACATTAGCACCAGCGGAGCTTCTTCAACCTCTACCAATCCCATGCCAAGTATGGGATGACATCACATTAGACTTTATCGAGAGCTTACCGATTTCGCAAGGAAAGGACACCATCATGGTGGTGGTCGACAGGCTTAGTAAGTTCGCTCATTTCCTTACTTTAAGCCATCCTTTTACTACAAAAACTATCGCAGAAAAATTTGTTGAAGCCATCGTCAAGCTTCACGACATGCCCAAATCAATTGTTAGTGTTCGGGATCCAATCTTCATTAGTAACTCCTGGAAAGAATTTTTCTAGTTGTCGGGCACCAAACTAAAACTCAATTCCCCATACCACCCACAGATGGATGGTCAGACAGAAGTCATCAATCGCGTTGAACAATATCTTCGAGGTTTCGTTCATCAGTGGCCACAAAAATGGATCTATTATTTACCTTGGGTGGAATATTGGTATAATACGACATACAATACTTCTACAGGAATGACCCCTTTTCAGGCGTTGTATGGAAGATTGCCGCCCCAAATTCCCACGTACAAAGATGGACTTTCACCAGTACAGGAAGTTGATTAGCAACTCATGAACCAAGATGAACTGCTAAGGCAACTGAAGGACAACTTAGAAAGATCGTTGAAAAAAATGAAGCAGATGGTAGATAAAAAGAGAAGGGACATCTCTTCCATACATTTCTTTGGATCTTCAAGTGGATGATGCCTTCACCAAAGCATTGTCTCAACCACGACATAATTTTCTGGTTGGCAAATTGTTACTGGTTGACTCACCAACATCAATTTGAGAGGGGATGTTAAAATATCTTGCATTGTATTTTAGATAGAATTTTTTATTATAATTGTTGTTCAATTTGGGTTATGAAAATAGGGTATTTAGATTAGGCTTAATGGGTTGGGGGCATTGTATTGGGCTCATGGGCCACTTTGTAATAATCTTTCAAACCTAAGCTTAAATAGCTAATGAAATGAGAGGAAGGCACAAGATCATTTCAGAACGATTGTTCATCTTCTCCAGCGTCGTCGTCTTCGCCGAGAGACTAGAGAGTGCGACACTCTCCTTTTGGACTGTCCCATCAGTCTCGTGAGGTGGTGGTGGTTTCATCCACAGCCATAAGAGCTGTGAGCTCTCGCTGTTCCGTTAGCTGCTGTCCGACGCACTTTGTTCCCGTGAAGATCAGAGCGTAAACTCTGGCCTTAGCTAATCTGTTGGTCTTGCTTCCCAATCGGGAATCATCGCTGACACTTCTACCATGGCGGAATATCAATCTATTGCAACCAGTGCAGCTGAGATTCGTTGGATTTGCTCTTTTCTCATTGAACTTGGTGTTTTTCTTCTACGACAACCAGTACTTTATTATGACAATATCGGTGCTATAAATCTGTGCTTCAATCCAGTCTTTCACTCATGCATGAAACATGCCACTTTGGATTACCACTTCATTTGAGAACAAGTTCAGAGTGGTGCTCTTTGGGTGACTGTTAAGCACCTAGCCAATACTACCCAAAAGACTGGCCTGGTAGGTAGCGTAAGGCCAAGTACTTAACCTAGGACCACAACAACACACGCCCCTTGGGGAGAGAGCTTGTCCTCAAGCTCTTTACGAGCCCAAGCCCAAGCTCCCTTGCTGCAAGCCGACCGTACTCATTTCTTCTCTACTGATCAATTCACAAATGCTCTCACCAAACCGCTTCCCGAACATGCTTCCTCTTCTTGAGGACCAAGATTGGACTCTCCTCTCAGAGCTCCATCTTGGGGGGGCATAATAGTGATAAAGATAAGGATGAGAGAAGTTGATATTGTCTCAAATTATAATTCTAAAGCTATGTAAACTCTCTTAGTGATAATGCTTATCATGAAAAATCTTATCTCCTTGTAACCTATAGATACTTGTATTGATGAATGTAAAACATCGGGAAATTATTCATTCTTCTTATTCTATAATTATGTTCCATCTCAGAATTTTCTTATTGGGTTTTTTTTAAGTTTCTTTAATCATGATGTGCATAGAGGAATTATTTTTTTACCTCTCTTGAGTAAAACTGTTAAGCACCTAGCCAATACTACCCCAAAGATCAGCCTATTAGGAGCGGAAGACATAGGTACTTAACCCCAGGACCATAACATCACACGCCACCTTCGCGAGCTGACGACCACGGTGGTGCAACGACACTGGCCCAACCTGGTGGCCTACTCCTAGTGCCCCTTCGCAGTTCTCCAGGTCGCCCCTTCCGAACCTACCAGTAATTTTAATCCAGCCTTTGCGCGCCTCGGGACTCGAATTCGCGACGTGGGAGCCCGCTTTGATACCAAATGTTAAGCACCTAGCTAATACTACCCAAAAGACCAGCCTGTTAGGAGCGGAAGATATAGGTACTTAACCCCAGGACCATAACAAAAACCTAGTAACTTTTTATACATCTATTGTTCTAAAATCGTCCCCTTCTTACTTGGAAGTATGAGAGCTACTATCTTTTTATTCACAACCTTATATCCTAAAAGTATTTTCTTCAAATTATTTTTGTTAAAATCACTTCACAACAAAGCCTATAGATCCACTACCTAAAAAGAATAGGACTGTGCCCAACATCCAACTTGAGTCAAGTCTTTTTATTTTTCACCCAAGAGGTGTTTTTCGTTTGAGCTACCCTTAGAAAGTGAGTAGTCTCTTTATTGTGCACTAAAGTTGGGTTATTTGTTCACCATTGAAATTGAGCAAAGTGTGGAAGACTATGACCGTTTTAACTAGCGTATATGATATGGCTAGGAATGATTTTTCTTCTTTCACTATTATATTGTGTAAGATGGATCTCTTGGTAAATAACAAAGAGATCCCCAACTTAAGGGTGAGAAGTAGAAGTACTACAAAAAAGAGGTAGCCGAAAACGAAGAATTCCACATGTTAAGATAATCAAATTTTATGTGACAAAAATATTCAAGTAAGGGGGAGACAAGATGAGAACAAGGTGAAGATTACAAGCAAGATGTGAACAAGAACAAGATGAGTTAAAGCAAGGCAATCAAAATTTTCTTTTCAAGAACACAAGTTTCTTTACAAAGATTATTTGAAAGTGGAATTACAAACACCAACTTAAGGGGGAGTGTTAGGAGACACCCACATATGTAGCAGTGGCATGACTAGTAAATATGGAAAACTTTCATAAAGATGACATAAAATTGTAATTATGCAAGTTGGTGTATGTCCTCTTATGTCTTTTTTCTTTTGAAGTATGTAGCCCTAAGAGCATTGTAGTCATTCTAAACACCTTCACACCTATAAATATAGCCTCAAGGTATGGGGTAGGGCATTCAAGCCTCTTTCCCTTGGCTCAAATTCGTCCATACACCTCTCTCTTTTCCATTTCTTTCTCTCCCTTGGTTTCTTCTCTCCTCTCTCCTAAGAGCTAGAGTTCCTCTCTTCTCTCCTTCCCTTGAGATCTCTTTTGTTTATGTGTTGTCACTAGAAATCAACAACAAATAAAGAGCAAGTGATAGTACGACTCATTAGGTGAACATGATAATTAGAACTAGCTTAGTTGGAATTGATCTGGCATTTAATCCAACCAATTGGAGGTCAAAAGGGTGAATTGTGACAATGGGCAATTCCATTGTTGCTCAAGTGACCAATAAAAGAGAAGTAAAGTTGAAGTTCACATCCGGGAACACTCTCACTCTTTACAATGTGCAGTATGTGATAGACATACGAAAAAAAAATCTTATTAGTGGTTTCCTTCTGAGTCAACTAGGCTAAAAATTAGTGTTTGGGTCGAATAAGATTGTAATTACCTAGGGTGGGTCTTTTGTAGGGAAGGGTTATGTTTCTAATGAATTATTTAAATTCAATGTAATGTCTGCCAAGAATATTAATTGGAATAAAGTTTCATCTTATGTCACGTTGGTTGATTATTTTGACTTATGGCACAGTAAACTTGGGCACATAAATATGAACACTCTAAAAAGAACGATGAACTTAGATCTAATACCTTAAAATAACAAGATTTAAAAAATAGAAGTGACATATATGTCAATCGAAATGACCTAGGAATGCAACTAAGTCAAAGAGTAGAAGCATTGACCTTCTAGAGCTTATACACAATGACATTTGTGGGACGAGCGGTATTTTGACAAGAGAAGCAAAAAAGGTATTTTATTACCTTTATAGATGATATGTCAAAATACTATTACATGTCTTTGATCAAGACTAAAGATGAAGCATTAGAAAAATTCAAAATTTATATATCCAAAGTAAAAAATGAAACCCTAAAAACAATTAAATGACTTAAGTCAGATAGAAGAGGAAAATAAAGTTCTATAGAATTTATAAAATTCTGTGAGAAATATGGTATCATTCATGAGACTATGACTCATTCTCCTTAGTCCATTGGAGTTGCTAAAAGAAAAAATAGAACACTTTTAAACATGATTAACTCTATGTTATTCATTTATGGTCTTCCTAACAATTTGTGGGGAGAAACCTTACTTTGAACATGTAAAATGCTTAATTGTATCCCATACAAGGAATACACCATATGAGTTATGGTGGTGGAAGATGACCTAGTCTTAAATATTTTAAAGTATGAGGTTGACTTTCTAAAGTTAAAATTAACTTTAACAAGATGACGAAACCGAGTCCTAAGACTTATAATGCAACATTCATAGGATATGCAGAAAACAACAATGCATATCGGCTTTTAGTAGTACATTCAGATTTACCTGAATTTTTTTTAAATACTATTAAAGAATCATATGCTGTTGTGTTTTTTTGAAAATGTGTTTCCTATGAAAGAAAAGAGAAAATTAGAAATAGGAGAAATTTCTTCATACCACGACGAGGATACCAAAATAGTAGCACATATTGAACTTTGACCGAATAAGAGACCTAGGATAGGAGATGAGTTTTACACATTCCTCAAAGAGGATGATCCATTGATTTTTGCCAAAGTGATGAAATCTAGGGACGCATCCCTGTGGGAGGAAACATTTAAAAGTGAAACGGATCAATTCTTTTACATCCTACATGGGTATTGACAGACATACCTCTAGGGTCTAGACCAATTGGATGCAAATGAATTTTCAAAAGGAAACATAATCTTGATTGGTCCATAGAAAAATACAAAGCTAGATTAGTTGCTGAAGGTTTTAGTCAGAGAGAAGGGATCAAAATTTTCAACACTTATTTCTAGTCATTAGGATAACATAGTTCGAGTGCTTATTGCACTGGCTGCATCATATAACCTCGAAATAAATCAGATGGATGTTAAAACAACTTTTCTCAATGACCAATTAGGGGAAAATTTACATGAAATAGCCAGAGGGTTTTGTAGTTCTTGGTCATGAGAACAAGGTATGTAAGTTAGTCAAAATCTGTATATGGTCTAAAATAATCTCCAAGGTAGTGATTTTTTTTATAGGGTGATCTTATCGTATGGATTCAAAATATGTGATTTTGATAAATATGTATATTGGAAAACATACGATATGTCTTTACTATTTTATGTCTTTATGTTGATGATATTTTTATACTTGGAAATAAAAATATCAAAATATTAGACATAAAGAAATACCTTAACGATAATTTTGATATGGAAGACCTAGGGTTAGCGAATGTAATTTAAAGAAAAAAATAAGATTGTTTTGAGTCAATGTCATTATGTGGAAAACATTTTGTAATGGTTCGAATATGAAAATTGTAAACCAGTTAGCACACCATATGATTCTAGGATAAAATTAAAGAAGAATGGTGGGATAGTGTCTCACAGTTAAGGTACTCTCAAATTATTGGAAGTCTAATGTATATATCAATTTGTACTTGACCAGCTATGTCCTATGTAGTATGATGACTGAGTAGGTATACAAGTAACCCCGATAAAACTCATTGGGATGCTATTGAAAGACTTCTTAAATATTTGAAAGGTACTATTAATTACAAAATATACTATTCTAGATTTCCTATTGTACTAGAAGGGTACACTGATGCTAATTGGATTTCTAATACCGATAACACTAAAGCCACTAGTAGTTTTGTCTTTACACAATGTGGTGGGGTAATTGCTTGGAAATCTTCCAAGTAGACCTTGATTACTAGATCTACTATGGAGGTAGAAATGGTAGCCTTAGAGTTGGTTGGTGGAGAAGTTGAATGACTTAGGGGCCTATTAGCAGACATTCCCATGATGGATAAGCTAATTTTAGCTATCTTAATTAATTGTGATAATCAGACAACTATAACAAAAACTAAAAGTAAAAATCATAATTCAAAGTCGTCTAGGCATATTGAACTTTGATATAAAATTTTGAGGAAGCTCACGTCAACTGAAGTTATAACCATGAGTTATATTAAATCAAAGGAAAACTTGCCAAATGATCTTATCAATGGGCTCGTCAAGAGGACAAGTACAATATGCTTGGAGGGGGATGATATTAAAGGCTATTACTTGAGTCAATGTTAGCGGCTAGCCAACCTATTTGAATGTTAATTCCAACACGAAGATTTAATGGGAAAAACAAGCTAAATGAGTGATTGGTAGGAGCACCAAATTAAAGTGAATTAAATTTATGTTCCATCTCTATGAAGTAGGTGATCAACTATACTAGATATGAGGTTGGTTTATTACCTTAATGATATCGAGGTTATTATAGTAGGTTACAGAGTTGCAGTATACCCTTGGACATATCATCGATGTTAGTGTGACCATGGGGCTATAATCTAGCAGAAAAGTGAAGTTTTTTTCTCTAAAAGGCATTCACAAAACAAAATACTTGCACATTACATTAATATGCTACCCTGATTGAACTCACATATAGGAATAACACTTAGTTGTTTGGTATTGTCAAAGCCTATACATAAAGTTAGAGTTCAAGATTCGTTCAGCTAGGACCGTGTGTGGGGGTGAAATACTAACAGACGAAGGTTCAAGCCCGAAAAACACTGGTCATCGAAAGCTATAAGTGCACTGGTTGCTAGAACCTTATGCATATATATATTTCAAATCATTTGTTAATTTTAAAATTTTAAAAAGGTGAGGAAGGTTATGTTTTTAAAAGACTCAGGGCACACACAAGAAAACCAGGGGTGCACACTCATGCATTATACCAGGTTTCTTAAGTTCCACATTACTTAGGGCAGGGGGACTTAAGAGGTTTATAAGCATCTACACCTCTGTTATTTCTGATCGTGCATGTGTGGCGCCCATGTGCATGGTCCCGCACGTGAGAATACCTACCACACATGTGTGCATGTATCCACGTGAGCACATGTGGGCCCTACATGTCATAGTGTGACAAATGTCGGTTGGGGAGGAATAATCATTTAGGATACGATCAGATTAATCAATAGATTAGAATTAGATCCGTTTGATGAAAATATTTACAAATCCAAACCATGGAAGTACAGTTACAGATCTAAACCGTGGATCATGTGGTTATACATCTAAAATATCACATCAAATGATTAAAAATCTAAATAGTTAGATCGTGCCATTACATATCTAATCGATCATATCAAAGTCCTTATAGATTTGAACCCGCTTGGTGCTTTACATGTATAAGAGGGCAAAAAAGTCCGTTGTATTTTGAGGGACATCGTCTTGTAGAGTTCATGGACCCGCTTGGTGCTTTACATGTATAAGAGGCCAAAAAAGGCAAAAAAGTTTGTTGTATTTTGGGCTGCCACTCCCTTAACCTCTTCCACCCAAAATCAAGCAATGTCATTTGTCTTGAGTATGTTCTATCTCGAGGTCATACCATTGAATAGTAATCAGAAGTAGATTTTCTATCATTTGGAGAACTGGCGTAATCTGCATCTGCTAATCTTTCAATATTAATAATCAAAGGTCTGCTCGTTTTATCCGAGAATGGAGCATCCAAATCCCCTAACAATGAACAAAAGCCGTCCGTTCATGGGCCCGAAAATGGACCCAACGAACGAGAGATGAAGCGGGTCCTCCTATATTTTGGTGCCGGAAAGTGAAGACGGCTATCTCCGTCGTTGCTACTGAACGATTATAGGCCGGCAAATTGTTAGCTTACAATCAAATCGTCCGGAATCCACAAGGTCACTGGAGTGGACAAAGAAATGGTAACGCGATTGCCGCCCCCCCGCTTGCTCGTGATAACTTCCAAATTCTATCAAGGGTATTCCCCAATGGCAGTAGTTTTTGATCGAGTAGAGGCACCCCTCGAAACAGCACACGAGTGATTGAATTTTCCTTCTTCGATTCCTTCTCCCTACGTTTAGAAAACTCCATCGCCCCCTCAATCATCTATATCTACGACCCTCGGAAGCTCCTTGTATCATCCCCAGGCAAGAGAAGAAAGGAAAAGGCGTTAACCTCCTCTCATGGGCGGCTCCACGAACCGAGCTGCCCTCATCCAGTGGGCCGTGACGATTCTGTGCCTCTTTGCCAAGGCACGCTGCATCGACATCTATCTGGATTGGAACGTTACCGCGGAGACGATCTTTGACCCCCTTGGAGTCTTCAAACCGGTATTTTGTTCATGGGAAAACCACCCAGCCGCTGCTCACCTTTACTTCCTCTTCCATATTCTTACTTCCTACTTAAACATAGGATTGGTTGTTGAAGAAAAAGTGAGGTTTCTGTTTCTCTGCACAGGTGATTAAAATCAATGGCATGTTTCCGGGACCTCTTATCAACGCGACCACCAATGACTATATCCACGTTAACATCTTCAACTCGCTGGACGAGCCCCTGCTCATGACATGGTGGGAAGACTGGCATCGAGATTTTCAGATTTTTTCCCCCCTCTTAATTGACTGGTTATTAGATAAAATGGTAATGCTGTTACAGGAATGGGATACAACAAAGGTTGAACTCATGGGAAGATGGAGTGTCTGGGACGAACTGTCCGATCCGACCAGGCAAAAACTGGACATACGTGTTTGAAACAAAAGATCAAATAGGAACGTTCTTCTACTTCCCTTCGACGAGATTCCAGAAGGCAGCTGGAGCATTCGGCCCCATCAGAGTCAACAACCGTAACGTCATTCTAGTACCCTTTCCCAAGCCTGAAGCCGAGTTCGACCTCCTTATTGGAGATTGGTATGGAATTTCCTACAAGGTATAATAGATTTATTACTTACTTCAGCTTTCCTCCCGACTCTGAAAGCCGCCACTATATCTCGACACCTCACCGCTGATTAATCGACACTTTTAATTGTACGTTGCAATAGGATGCTCGAGCATCACCTGAGACTGCTAATATTGCCGGCATCCTCCTGAATGGAAAAGGTTCATATTGGACAACGCAGGACTTCGAGTCGTTCAACGTCACTCAAGGTTTTTTCCGCAACTCTTGTTGCTTTCTGTCCATCTAATTCTTCTTTGCCTTTTTGCTCGATGAAACGAGGGAAAGAAACAATCAAACAAGATGACGAACTGAGTTGCTTAATCATGCCTTCTGAGAATTGATTACAATGTAGGAAAGACTTATCGGTTCAGGGTATCAAACGTGGGTTCGAGGTACAGCCTGAACTTCAGGATCCAGAATCATCAGATGCTGATCGTGGAAACGGAGGGATCCTACACTAATCAGATAGCAGTGGATTCCTTGGATATACACGTCGGCCAATCTTTCTCTGTTCTCGTCACAGCTAACCAGACTATTGGGGATTATGCAATTTTAGCATCTGTAACTCAAGCGAAACTCGGTGCGTGGCTTGACTTTGGCGCTGCGGTGCTTCACTATGATGGCTCCACCACTCCCCCAAGCGAAGATATTCCATCAGGGCCTAACCCAATGGATCGAGTATTCTCTGTGAACCAAGCCAGATCCATCAGGTGAACTTCTCCAGTTACTGGTTGAATAAACGACTCTCGGTTTGCCTTCTCAATTTCAAGTCCCTCTGAGACAGACAGCAACTGTTCATGCAGATGGAACATGACGGCAGGGGCTGCTCGGCCCAATCGACAGGGTGCATTCAACGTGACGAATGTGACCCTGTCGCAGACATTCGTCCTTCGTAGTTCTAGACAGGAAATTAATGGCGTCGCTGTCCGCACAGTTAATAATGTGTCTTATCTCACCCCTGCAACGCCTTTGAAACTTGCCGATCACTTCAACAACGGCTCCGGTGTATACCAACTGGATGCCTTCCCTGTCAACTCCGTCAATCTCGTGGCTTCTTATGGTACTTCTGTTGTCAGCGGATACCACAAAGGATGGGTGGAGATCGTATTTAAGAACGACCAACTTGAGATGGATTCGTGGCATCTTGACGGCTTCGGCTTCTACGTTGTTGGGTAAGTACCCCTCTTGAGTACAAACAGTCTCTGCAGACTACGAGTTTTGCTCACAAGAGTTGCTGTTCCGATCTTTGTTCAGGTTCGGAGATGGAGAGTGGAGTAACGCGTCAAAGGAAGGCTATAACCTGTTTGATCCAGTGGTGCGTGCAACCGTTCAGGTAAACATACTTCCTCTCTCTCTTTCTCACATGTCATCCTCCTTTCGGTTTTTTTTTCACTAGTGAAGACATGAATCGCGGAAGCCTGGTATCCTGCGAGGAAAAACAGGTATACCCTGGGGGATGGACTGCAGTTTACGCCTTCCTTGATAATCCGGGAATGTGGAACTTGCGATCTCAGAACCTCATGAATTGGTACATGGGTGAAGAGCTCTACGTTCGCGTCTACGATCCTGATCCCAACCCTGCCAAGGAGCGCCCTCCGCCCCAGAATCTTCTTATCTGTGGTACGTCAATCCTTGTCCTCGTTGCTCTTGTAGGCGATTTCTGTTTTTGAACCCCATGGAAAAAAAAAAAAAAAAAAAAAAGAAGATAATTTAACCATTATTATTCTCCAAAATAGTTAGTGAAAAAGAGAATTTGATCATTATTTCATTTTCTCTAACTATTTTTGGGAATAATAACGGTCAAATTTCCATTTTCTTTTATTTTCTTTTCTAGGGGTTCCAAACAGACCCTAAATGACTGAAAAAAAAATTCTTCATTGTTTTTTACTAGGGAATTTTGAAGCTACTCCTGCGCCATCACCGGAAATCCGATTTCATCGCATGTAAGCAATGTTGAAGATATGAACCTTCTTAGTTGTCCAAAAATTAAATCTCTATGTTGGAACATCCTCATGCTGTTATGAGGTACATCAAATTACTTTGTAGAAACAATTGTCAAAATAAAATGACAGTAATATTGTAATGAGTCCTTGAATGAAGCCCAATTTGACTCTTTCCAATGGAAATATATTACCTAAGAATTATATATAATAAGCAGCAGGTTTCATATTAGAGTAAAAGTATCAGAAGTAGGTGGAGGGGAAATAGGAAGAGCAACTTCAAGTTTATCATTTTATCCAAGTATGACATAATGAGAAGGAAGAGTGGACAGAGGTGGGGTAGGGGGTGGTGGATGAGTTTAGAAAAGGAGAACTATTTGTCATGGGGGATAGGGGGGATGGATCAACTGGGACCCTATTCATTGAGAGCCATAAAGGATTGAAACTTCAACACCTATGGAGGTAGACATTCAAGCTTTAAGACTATCTTTGAAGAATTTGGTATTGCATTAGGACTGCCTCCTATGAATCAATGTTCTACTTTAGCTCCACCCTCGCCCACTGATTAGATGCTCAATTTTTTAACACCCTTGTATTTAGAGTTTCAAGCTCTTCATGTTGTTTTATTTATATACTTTTGAACATATATGAATATACGAATTTTAAGCTCAAGAACTTCTACTTTAATTGTGATTTATATGAATTTTAATGGTTCAAAAAAGGGGAAAAAAAGTAGGAACAATTTCAAAAATTAATATAAGAAATGAGTGTCAGATTAAGGGGCAGCTAACATAAACTCATAATACAACAAGACAAGAGGAGAAATTTTTGAAAATAGAGCAAGATAATAAAAAATAACATCGAGAAAGCAATGCATGATATCTGCACTTGATTTTTGAATCATATGTTTCTCTTCGTCAAAAGGGGGAGAATGAGGAAGAAGAAACTCAAAATTCCTCTAAGTACCCAAAATTTGATTATAACAAACATATGAATTTGATTATTTTGCTCTTGAATATTTTATATATCGTGAATAAGTTGTTTTAAAAGCTGAATTTGAAAATGGAGTCGACCCCAATCATAGGTTACGAGCACATATGCAAGAAAAAGCCAATCAAATTTAAATTTCAATCATAGTAGCAAAAGGATTATAGCACACACTATAGGAGTCGAGCAAGATGCAAGAAAAAGAATTAGAAAAGTCATTGCAGACAACTGTTGGAAAGAAAAAGTCGGCACATGCACATGGAGTCGAGTATAGAAGAAATGTGTTGAGCCAAAAGAAGAACAATTTAAAATAAAATCTATGCTGAAATAATAAAAGGAATCGATCTCAAACAACAAGCTGCAAGGAACAACAAGTTGAACCCGATAAATAATAAGTTTAGAATTATTTGAATCAACCCTCACATATAGGAGTTTACTACATCAAGAGGAGTTGACCTGATTTGAAGATAAAGAACATCTTGGAGGATTTCATCCTTACAAAATGAGTCGACCCATGTAGGAAGATGAAGACAAAGGGTTTGAGTCAGATAAAGGACCTCAAAAGAGTCATTGGAGCATAAAGGATTCAAGCCCAAGCTATAGATATGGAAATCCACAATTTTCCAGGTAATAACTTGTATTATAGGTCTTTAACTTGAGTAAGCGACTTACCAAAATGATAAGTAACACAATATAATTTAATAAATATTTTTTTGTACCTTTTTAGAATTATTTTTACTAATTTTTAAAAAGCTAGAAATATGTCTGATATTGTGCAACAAATAATTTTTTAATTGAGATTTCATCCTATAAATACCCTTCTTTTCTAGTCTAATAACAACTCCATACATGTATTTGTCAAATCACCCTTGTCATATTTCTTTAGTGGTTTCTACAGGCTTGGATTTTGAAATTTAAGATTGGAGTCTACCACTCAATATATCGTCTCAAAGAGCTAAGTATTCCTATTTATATAAATATATATTTATATAAATATATATATATAAATATATATATATATATATATATATATATATATTTACATCTATGGTATAATTTTCAAAGTGATAGATATTTTGTCCTTACTGCTAGTACTATTGTATTTTAAATTCACACTACAATTCAATTATAATTATTTAAATTTACTTTGATATCTATTATCGTGTTGTTGATCATTTGGTAGTTTCACCCGAGAATTTGGTGTAACTATATTATTACTTTTCAATTTGATATCTATCTATTAAGAGGCATCTATAAGCATGAGTTTAAAGCAAGAAATCCTTGCTCATAGGCCAATTAGATTAGATTGATTTGTTGTATTTAAAAAGAAACCCTATCCGATGTTTGCTTGCTATTATCATAGGCCTCTAAACATGTTAATCTTTTTATTATTTGATGGCATAATGATTAACAACAATAACAACAATAACAACATTCTTGTTTCCTGTGTAAAATTTTAAACATTACTTATTGGAGGAAAAAAGACATGCCCTTGTAAATCCAGCCTACCCTCAGGAAAACTTTTGGTATGTTTCAACCTTTTCATTGAGAAAGTGTATTGCACAAGCTAGTCAAAGAAAATTTCTTATTGAGTATGATGTACTTTGGTATGGTTCTTTCTCTCTTGTTGACATTGTGCACCGTTAAGTAACATCTACTCTGAGTTTGGGCATGTTGATTTTTCTCTCGAGGTTTACTGTTGTACTCCATATTATCGATGGTGCATTAGTCGTGGTGGACTGTATTGAGGTGTTTGTATCCAAACTAAAATTGTCTTTGGCACTTGGGGAAATGACTAAGCCTAGTTGTGTGGCTATTTCTTTTTACTCGTGTTTTCTCTATACAATACTTCTGATATCATCGTTTGATTCAAGTATGTCTTTTGCATTCAAGAAAAAATTAAGCGTCTTGGGTATTGTTTTGGACTCTTTATATGTTTGTGGCTCTAAATTGGATTCAACGAGTTATTCACACTACAAGAAAACAGACTTCCGCCCATGTTTTGCCAGTATTAGTCACAATTTTGCTGGTGGTTTAGGAAAAAAGTCTCTGAAAGATTTCATTGGCGTCTTTTGCTACTACAGTTTCCACCCTTGAATTGTTGTAATTGTTACTATAGTTTGAAAACTATAACAACGAAAGTTAATTTTGCTAGAGTTAACAAATAATCCCACATAGATTAGTGAGCACAAGTATATTGGCTTATTAGTTGGAAGGAGGCTCCCTAATTTGGCTAGTTTATTTGAGATGAGCCTGGTGTGAAGTTCTCTTGTACATGCCTTCTTTTGTGATTCCTAAATGTGGACAGTTTAGGTGGAGACCCATGTATGATCACCTACTTTGATACCATGTGAAGTTTGGTCTAGGCCTATCCAAAAATATATGCAAGATTAGAAAGCCTTTTTCCCAACTAATAAACTTAAGATCTTTGTACTCATTAATCCATGTTGGGAAAGAGGCTTCCTAACTTGTTTAATCATTTTGGGATGGGCTTTGGACCCAACTTCATCATTATATAAAATTTAAAAACTCTACCAGCAAAATTGAGTTTTGTTAGTAAAATTGAAAAATTCTACCAAAAAAACTTAATTTTTTTGGTACTATTTTAAAGTTTTTTTAGCAAAAAAAATATTATGGAATTGTGTTTTTTTAATTTTAAAAATTTTACTTGTGAATTCTTCACAAGTAGAACAAATAAATAAAATGTTTTAAAATATCCAATAGTATTTTTTTTTGTTTTGTAGAAGCTACTACTAAAATATTTACTAATTATTTTTATATTATTCTTACTTAATATAAAAATAAAAATAATGCTAATATACAATTTTAAATAAAAATAATCAAATTAAAAAATGAATATATACAAATAAAAATATATAACCAAAAATTTAAAATTATACACAAAATTAAGATTTTACAATAAATCACTACGAGGGAGGATTTGAAGAAGGACAACTTTGATGCTCTACTATCATCTGCAAAAAAAATTGGTGCATTTTATTTTTTAGTAGAGTCTGCATAACTTTCATCATATCCTCATACTCATCTTGTAGAGACTTCAATAGCTCATCAGTCTCACAACGAGACTCCCTCAAGAACTCATTGGTCTCATGGTGGACATCTCTCAACTACTCCAGAGTCTAGCTCAAAGCTTCCCAATTCTTACATAGCTCATCATCAAAATGTGTCATGCAATAGGAAGATGCTTGTGCCATTTTGGGTACAAGCGGCTGAGTAAACCTTTTTGAATCCAAGGGTTTAATGCACGGATAACTATTTTTGAGAAGAATAAAGAAGAAGAAAGAAGGAAGAAGTGAAGAGAAGATGAGAAGGAGAAGGCAAGAGCACAAGTTGAGGACATAAACTTTAGGGGTTAAAAAAGAGTGCGAGTTTGAGCTCTTCCCCCTCTCTTTCTTATTTATATAGGTGGGGCATGATGCCCTAACACAAAAGAATAAAAAAAGAACACTTAAACTAACCGCTAAATATAGTGTATGCCACTCACTCTCATAATTTTATAGAATATCAATCAAACTACTTCAACACTCTCCCTCAAGTTGGGGAGAAAACATCAAACATTCCCATCTTGGAGCAGGTAACTATGAGTGACTTAGCAACAATAACCTTTGTGAAGGTGTTTGTCAATTGATTCTTTGAAGGGATCTATTGCATAAATATTATTCTAGTTTGAAGTTTTTTTGTATGAGATGACAATCTATCTCAATGTGCTTGGTTCTCACATGAAAGACTGGATTAGCCACGATTGTCATAGTGAAGCTATATAGAGCTATATAGACTTGGTTATCTAGAACCCAATCTCAGTCATGAATGATTTTAACCATAACAATTCATTTATTGCAAGTGTCAGAGCTCGATATTCTACTTTTGCACTCGATCTAGCCACTACATTTTATTTTCTGCTTCTCCAGGTGACTAGATTGCCCCCAATAGTTGTGCATTACCAAAAGGTGGATATTCTATCATCAGGGGACCCAACCCAATTAGCATTAACAAAGCCTTTAATTTTTGTATGACTATGATATTTATATAGAAGTCCTTGACCTGATTTTTCTTGAGATACCAAAGGATTCTTTCCAATGCTTTCCAATGTGATTATTGTGGTAGATGCATATATTGGATTTTAACATTGTCCGAATAAGAAATATTTGGTCTTGTGATTGTAAGATAGATTAGTTTCCCAACTAACTGGTGAAACTGACCAACATCAACATCACTACCAGTTCCTACACACAACTTAACATTAAGTTCCATAGGTTTGGCCTTAGGCTTGTATCCAAGCATCCCAGTCTCCTTCAATAAATCAAGTACATACTTCCTTTGTGATAGGAATATACCATGTTTGGGTCGAAGAACTTCAATCCCAAGGAAGTACTTGAGAGGGCCGAGGTCCTTGGTTTGGAACTCTTTATTAAGGTCCTACTTTACCTGTTGGATGCCACGAAGGTCACTAACTGTAATAACAATATCATCCACATATACCACCATAAGAATGTTGCCCTTAGTGGAATTTCTGGTAAACACCAAGTGTCACTTCACATCTCTTGAACCCAAGTTTTGTAACCACAGTGGTAAATTTATCAAACCAAGCCCACAAAGGCTGTTTCAACCCATCTATTATTTTATTCAACCGGCATACTTTCTCCCCCTCAACTACATAACCAGGTGGTTGGCACATGTAAGCCTCCTCAGAGAGTATACCATTCAAGAAAGCATTCTTGACATCTAACTTATGTAACTCCCATTTAAAATTGGTTGCTAGAGAAATAAGAACTCTGATTGAGTTCATGTTGGCAATAGGAGAAAAAGTTTCATCATAATCGACACTGTAAGACTGAGTAGAACCTTTAGCAACTAACCGAGCCTTGTATCTAGTAACATAACCATATGGATTATAATTAATGGAGAAGACCCATTTGCACCTAGTTGTCTTTTTTTTTCTCACAGAAGAGTGGCCAAATACCAAGTGGAATTGTGGTACATAGCTTGAATCTCTTCATCCATAGCAGATTTCCACTTTAGACCAATGAAAGCCTCCTCTTAGCAGGTAGGATTGGTGGAAGGAGACATTGCAGGCAAAAAAGAGACACAACTTAGAGACATACGGTGAGTGAAAACATAATGAGAGATCGGGTGTGAAGTAGACAGAGGTCCAACAACATGGGAGTGGGGTTCTTTGCAAACAACAATAGGCCTAGTATCATAAGGTGGTCCATAAATTACATGAGATGAAAGAGAAAAACATACCTCGAGATCATTTGAAGACTCCACATGTGACTGATCAACGAATGAAGAGAGGGTCTTTAGAAGATTGGTCCACATTCTAAAAATCATAATCCATCAGAATAAGTGGCTTTGGCATCCTTACAGTTGATGAGAAACCAGGAGGAGAGCTAGCTGAAAAAATAAGGTTGATGCTAAAAAAGGAAACATCGGTTGAGATTAATGTTTTCTTCAAGGACAGAGAGTAACACATAGCCTTTTTTATCTTTGGAATTCCCCAAGAAAATGCACTTAATAGCCTAGGAAAGGAATTTACCTTGGGGGGCATCCGGTTAATAAAAAAATAAGTAGTGAGGATTGTGTAAGACCACTAAATCTGGGGAACATTCATAGACAACATAATAGTTTGGCAAACTTCTACAAGATGACAATGTTTTCTTTTAGATAACCATTCTGTTGAGCTGTATAAATACAGGAAAATTGATGAATGATCGTTTTTCCTTACAAAATTTTTGAATGGGAGAGGAAAAAACCTCTTTTGTGTTATTAGATTGAAATATTTTGACCTTGGGTTTAAACTGATTTTCCACCATAACACAAAAGGAGGTGAAAGTAGGAAATACCTCAGTTCTGTCCTTCATCAAATATAACCATTTAACTCTTGAGTAATCATCCATAAATATAAAAAAATACTTAGGTTGAGATATATTTGGGACATTAATAGGTCCTCACACATCCAAATGTACTAATGTAAAAGGACTAGAAGTAATATTGTTTTGCATGGATTAAAAAATTGATCTATCGTGTTTTGCAAGCTCACAAAATTCACATGACAATTGTGAAACCAAATGGTGGGAAGGAACTAAATTTTTTAAATTTGCTTATTTGATGGCCAAGCCTTTTATGCCATTCGATAGCCTCTTCTATTGTGGTTGCTGCTATTGCTATCAATGAAGTAGGGCCCATATAGTAAACTCCCCCTCTCTCATGGTCGCGACCAATCACTTATTTTGTCTTAATGTATTGAAACACAAAATGAGATAGAAAAAAAATTAATAAAAAAATTTAGTGTTTTGGTCATATGACTTATCGATATAAGACTCAAAAAAAATTGAGGGACAAACAAGACATTAGAAAGTGAAAACGATGGTGAAATGGTGGATGTACCCATACCCTGAATCCTAGTTTGTGAGCCATCTGCAATGAAGATAAAGCAATCTAAAATGCATGGTGTCACAAAGGACAAATTTTTAATTTTACCTGTGAGGTGCTCAGAGGCTCCGTAATCAATGATCCAAGGTGAATTGGTAGAGCATGAGAGAAAGGAAGATGTACTAGTAGTAGCAATTGTGGTGGTTGTGTTGCTTTGGGGGAGCAACCATCATACTTTTAAACTTCTGGCAATTTATGATCCTCTTCTGATAGAGTCGATCTTCCTTGGTAAAACTCTAAGAGTGCTTCATTTTTGGTAGATTTAGTAGAGGTCGATTCTTGATTAATCTTTAAGTAAGGTGGTTTTCCATGTAGGTTCTAACAATTTTCAACTCGATGGTTGTTGAACCCACAAAAGGTACACTTCCTTTGCTAACCACTAGTGTCAGAGGTAGGAGTATTCCCATCTCTACCTCTTCCTCTGTCATGTGTTTTTCCACCTCTTCCTTTACCTCTACCTGAACCATTGTTCCCTCTCCCTTGGGAAAACATAGCTGAGTTTCCACATGTTCTAGTTGACTGTCGGATTCCTTAACTAGAATCCTTAGCATGGTTGCACATACATAATTAAAAGAAGGTTTTGCAACAGAGCTAAGTACCCCTGACTTGGCAACTTCCAAGTAGGGTGGTAAACTAGCAAGATACATAGTTGAGACCGGGTCTTCCCTTTGCTTTTCTTTTGTTGCAACATCAAGTGCATATGATTGTGTAACCTTCCACTCTCGTAGCAGCCTTCAAAATATCGCAAAGTACCCATGAAGATTGTCTTTACCCTTTTAGTTGTCCATCTCCTAAAAAATGTCATAAATATTTTGTAGATTGGTAGGGGTAGAATATAATTCAAATTATGTGTCTCAGATTACTTTTGCTGGCTCTAGGTGCACCACATTGTTTGCCACATATTCCTCCATACTATTAATCAACCAGTTAATAACTAGCGTGTCTTCCCTCGACCACTTATGGTAAGAGGGTTGATCCACATGCATAGGTGGCTGAGTTATATGCTCAGCAAGGTCTCTAGTAATCAGAAAATGTTTCACACATTGGGACCAAGGTAAGTAATTACTCGAGCCTTTAAGTGGAATTATAGTAATCCTCAAGGGATCACCTTTGCAGAAATCAACATGTAGAGGAAGAGGAAGTATTGGACAATTCAGACATTATGACTTACAAAAGAACTTTTATTTTCCCAAAAAAACTAGCACCTTTAGGTTAACTTAGGAGGAAAGAAGACAATAATTTATTAAAACTAATAAATATTTAAAACTATGGAATGTAAAACTACGTAATGTCAAGTGAGTAAATTCAGCAAGCAACTAATGAGGAATCCAACCAATAAATCACACAAACATGACCCCTTTTTCGAATTCTTGTTTGTTGTTTGAGATTCAAAACCAGAATTCTAATCACACAACAACCAATGGTAAGTAAAAATGGAAAAAAAATGAACTAGGTGCTGATATGAAAGCAATAAAAACTAACTAGAACTAGTGATTATTTTCCAAAACTATTCTTCAAAGCCTAACTTAGGTTTGTAATGACTTAATTGAGTACCCACTCCTTCAACAAACTAGAACTTAAGGAGAGCTTCAAGAGGATTTTTACCATTCATAAGGAGGATATTTTGGCATAAAAATTAGATCAAATAAACAAGGAATGAAGGAAACTCATGCACATTACAAAAAAAGGTGATTTCAACTATTCAATATGAAGAAAAAACGAATTTTGAGGGGGATAATTAGGCTTGAGTAAAAAAACTTTGTGACTATAAAAAAACTGAATTGAATCCTTCATAATGTGAAACATTAGATGAAACTTATCTGATTAAGGAGAGAACCTTCTGAATTTTCTTCAACTTTTCGCTTCTCTTCAAAACTAGCCAAACCCTTTGTTGTTTGAAGGCTGAACTTAGTTTCCTTTCCACTAAACTTTCCTAACTTGATCAACTTTAATTTAAACCCTAGAATTCCAACTCTGGTACCTTATTGAAATATAGGGTTTAATCCATGGATAACTTGGTTTGAGAAGAAGAAGAAGAAAGATGAAGAAAGAAGGAAGAAGATAAGAGAAGATGAGAAGGAGAAGGCAAGAGCACAAGTTGAAGAGAGAAACTTTAGGGGTTAAGAGAGAGCATGAGTTTGAACTCCTCCCCCTCTCTTTCTTATTTATATAGGTGGGGCATATATACCCTAATACATAAGAATAAAAAAGAATACTTAAACTAACCACTCATTACAACTTATGCCACTCACTATTATAATTGCATAGAATACCACAAACAATTTCAACAAATCCAAACCCTTAATGTATGCAAACTTGTGATGCTTCTCAGCCTACACTATGACATGCTCATGAACTAGTTTGCTACCTTCTTTTGCCCATTGCACCATCCACTGTATGTCATCTTGTTAAAGATAACATAAAAAGTAGACATCTTTATGAGATGACTCTTTATTTACTATCATGCTACCACTATATGGGCCCGTGGGCCTTCTCCTTGGTCTACGGGCTTGATCCCATCTTCCACATACTTGGACTTGTGGTCTTGGTATAGACCTAAGATTGAACTTCACATGGTATCAAAGTAGGCGCTCAATTTGAGATGAGTTTTGTATGAAGTTGGGTCCATCCCGAAATAATAAGCCAAGTTCTATTATGCTTCTCAGCCTGCACTATGACATGCTCATGAACTAGTTTGCTACCTTCTTTTGCCCATTGCACCATCCACTGTATGTCATCTTGTTAAAGATAACATAAAAAGTAGACATCTTTATGAGATGACTCTTTATTTACCATCATGCTACCACTATATGGGCCCGTGGGCCTTCTCCTTGGTCTACGGGCTTGATCCCATCTTCCACATACTTGGACTTGTGATCTTGGTATAGACCTAAGATTGAACTTCACATGGTATCAAAGTAGGCGCTCAATTTGAGATGAGTTTTGTATGAAGTTGGGTCCATCCCGAAATAATAAGCCAAGTTCTATTAATAAACACCACATCTTTGTGCTCAATAATCCATATGGGACTATTGTTTAAGATTCATCTCATATACGTACTCTCTTTTGTGATTCCTACTCGTGGATATTTTAGGTGGAGACCAACATGTGAGCACCTACTTTGATACTGTGTGAAGTTTAGTCTTAGGCCTATCCCAAGACCAAATGACCAAGGAAGGCCCACTCGTCTAAGTGTGTGGAAGATGGGCTCAAGCCCATAGACCAAGGAGAAGGCCCATAGGCCCACACAATGGTGACATGATGGTAAATAAAGAGTCGTCTCATAAAGATGACACTGATGTAATTAGTTTATGATTTATGTCTCTTATTCACTCTTATTAGGGTGAAAGGTATTCTTGTAATATTATTACTTTTGATATATATAAATAAAACTTAAGGGAAAGGGTTTGAAAAAGTCCATTACCCTAATCTTCCTCCTCTTTTCTCAAAATTTGTCACTCTTCCTCTTCTCCTCCTAAAACCTTTTCTCCACAACTCTTTTTCTTCTTCTCACCCCATAAACCTCTTCTACTTTGATTATACATCTTGGAATCCTAAGTTTCAACATGGTATCAGAATGGGGAATGATCTGTGATTGAAAAGGAGAAGAAGATGGAGAAGAAGGGAAGGAACAAGAAGAAGAAGAAGAAAAAGAAAAAGAAAGAAATAAAGTTTCTCTTTTTCCCTTAAATTTTCTTTCCCGATTCCTTATTTTCATTGGATGTTTCACACTATTGTCGTATTTTTCATATAGAAAATTATATATATTTGGAAAGATATTTGAGTTTATTTTCCAACTCAAATTAATTGTTGAGATCAAATTTTTATAGGAGGAGAAATTGATATCTGAAACAGCAAAGGTCAATTAGCAGAAATGTTTTGTGCAACAATAGCAAGCTTCACTTTTCTAGCCATTTTATGTCATCAAGAACAAGACTTTATACGGATAATTATATATAAGAAAATATCTGTAAGTATATTTTATTACCTATTCAACAAATTCTCAATATGAGTTTTTTATACGGAGATATTGATCTCGAAAGAGGCAATGGTCATGTTGGCCAAAGGAGAATGAGTACTCAGTTGGCCCGATTACAAAATCTGAAATTTATCTCAAGAGAAGTATATTTTATGAGTAAAAGTTATACTTGGTTGAAAGGTTTTTAAGTATAGTTTCTGAAGGAGAAAATTTCATGTCAATCTGATCTATATTTAAGGAGATTCACATTGGAAAAATAAAAGTCATGCTAGTATATTGTTGTATACAAAGATCCAGATTTAAGCCCAATTTTGTGCTTAGCTTTTTCATTTGTTGTTATTGATCAATGGTGATTTTATGGAAAAGAGAAAAACTTCATTGACTTGATGTAATCAGAGTACATGAACCTCTATTTATAATAGAGGAAGGTAATAGAGTCCAATTACAATTAAACTACTTTTGTCCCAATTACACCCAAACTCTAACTCTTAAAGATAAGTCCTAGCATAATTAAATAACCCAATATAGATAGAAAACTAACATGACTAAAACACCTTTAAACTGAAACTCTTTTGTGAGACACGTGATCACGGTGGGTCCATATCTTATGGGCTTGGACCCATCTTCCAACACACTTGGATATGTGGGCCTTCTTTGGTCATGGGCTTGGGCCCATCTTCCTACACACTTGGATATATGGGCCTTCCTTGGTCTTGTGGGCTTGGGCCCATCATCCAACACTCCCCCTCAAGCTGGGGGTGAGAGAACATCATGAACTCCTAGCTTGCTGCAAATGATGCATAGGAACTTGTCGTATAAAATGGCATATAAAATGGCAGTCCTCCATATCTTCCAATGTTCCCCCTCACGCTAGTGGTCTCTTCCATGAGTCCCAACTGGCATAAGATAAGTGGGAGTAAAATCACTCCAAGCCGTATGACATCGGTCCATACTCCGGTCATAACTCATGCTGGATGTGGGGCACACTCCTATCATTCACAGGTAGTGGGTCTATACGCAGTGCTCAGAAGTGTAGTAAAACTGTTTCATTATTGTGTCCCTCCACAAGACAACGACTCTCAAGTGGTAGGAGTAATAAATGCCAATTAAGAGGGGTGAAGTAATGGTAGTGATCTTAACTTTAACCAAATAACATAGATGTAGTAATAAGCTCCTCCATAACGGTGTTCCAACCCTGGCACCGACTCTCAAAGGTAGAAATGGTTGATAAGTGGGTAATGCCTGTCATTCACAAGATGATGATAAAAAAACCACGGGTATATATATAAAAAAGTCTCAATGGACTTAAAACACCCATATATATGATGGACTTAAAACACCAACCGAAACAACACACAAGAGATTGGCCCAAAGATGTATTTGAGAGTCAAATAAAGGATGGTAGGAGAGAGGGTGCCAAATAACTAATGGGTAATGGGTAAAGACGAAGACAATATGATGAGGCCACCTCTTCTTCAATAATAATGACTCATCCAAAGAGATACAATAGTTGCAGCTGAAATGAGCTTGGGTCCAATAACACGTACCAAATAATAAAAATCCAACGACCCATAAAATAATTTGATGCAAGTTTGTGCACCAAATAATACGCTAACCAAGGAATAAACTGCCAGTGCTTCAAAATAATACTCCAATAGGAGATAAAGAACCGAGTCGTGCTAAGTCAAATAGTAGACCGATATAGCTGAGTCGCGACAAAAATATATATAAAACTTGGGACTTGGACACGTATAACGAGGCAAAAAAATAAGTGGGCCAAGTTGGGTTGACCTAGATCGGGTTGACTCGATCTGAGTTGGTCTGAGTTAACTAGGAATACTGGTGCGGAATTAGTATGCTCTGGTCTCTAGTTTTGTTTTGCTCAATTTGGACTAGATCGGGCCTCGATCAGAACTGGATCGACAGAACCAACGCTCGATCAAATTTTCCTAACTTAGGAAAAATAAAATTTGGCAACAATGCCTTCTTCTTCCCCACTTCCGAACAGAACGGAAAACCAGAGATACCTGATGGACAACAGCAGCCAAGATATGATCCATAAACAGAAACAGAAAAAATAATCTGGTTGGCACCTTCGTCCTCCCAAAATGGCAACCTAGCGACGATGAGACACAACTAGAAAATCAGCAGCTTGTTTTCCGTGAGGATAGACGGAAGGCATCTCTGGTTGCCTGTGAAGGATCAGTAATGGAAGATGAATGTTGATGATAATTCGGCGGGATCTGTGGCCAACTTCCTTGCAGTGAGAAGTCGTTGTCTTTGGAAATGTCAACGACTTTGGTGCAGTGAATAAAAACGAAGAGACAGATCTGCAGAGAATCGAGAGTTTCTAAAAATAGCAACACAATAACGGATCAGTAGAGTTTTTATTTTAAGATAGTTGCATCGGACCGATTGAGCAAGAGTTTTCAAAACCAGGCCTCCCATCGCTGCGAGAATAATAGCATCTTCGTCTTCCTCCTAATGCCAGTGCGACAACAACATTCCCATATGCCAATGACGTTGGCGGTTCGTGCACGGTCGACAGATATGGAAACTTACCAAATGACAAAAGCTGCATAATCTGCACCAAAAAACAGCTAGAGAAGTCCAACAAAACAACACGGAAAATCCTCAAGTGACGGAACAACAGTCAGAAGTCATCAACAACAAAGCAATGGTGAGGCAAAGATTCATTCAACAACGAGCTCGCCGATGCTGCTGGGAGAGCAGCTTCAGAGACAGAGAGGGATCGTCGTGGTTGGTGGTCATGAACCAGAAACTCTCGAAAACAGAATAGCAGTATATAGGTGAAAACATAAAGCAAATAATGGGTATAGGGACAAAAAAAAGATAAATACGAACCTAAACTGTTAGAGATAATAAATCAGAAAAGATCACATTACCTTTGTGGGTTAATTGTGTCAACTCACAAAACCTACTCTGATACCATGTTGAATTTATGGAAAAGAGAAAAACTTCATTGACTTGATGTAATCAGAGTACATGAACCTCTATTTATAATAGAGGAAGGTAGTAGAGTCCAATTACAATGAAACTACCTTTGCCCCAATTACACCCAAACTCTAACACATACAAATAAATCCTAGCATAATTAAATAACCCAATATAGATAGAAGAATAACATAACTAAAACACTTTTAAACTGAAACTCTTCTGTGAGACACGTGATCATGGTGGGTCCCACCAGCTCGTGTGATCATGGTGAGTCCATATCTTATGGGCTTGGACCCATCTTCCAACACACTTAGATATGTAGTCTTCCTTGGTTGTGTGGGCTTGTTCATATAAAATGGCAGTCCTCCATATCTTCCAACACTCCCCCTCATGCTGGTGGTTTCTTCCATGAGGCCCAACTGGCCTAAGATAAGTGAGAGTAAAATCACTCTAAGCTGTATGATATCGCTCCATACTCTAATCATAACCCATGCTGAATGTAGGGCACGCTCCTATCATTCGCAGGTAGTGGGTCTATACGTAGTGTTCATTAGTGTAGTAAAATCAACAATGTCAGGAGAGTATCTCATGATCTACCCTTGAAAAGCTTTTGTTTGTTAACGAACAATATTATGAAAGAATCTTTAGATGATCAAGAAAAAGGGCAAGGAACGATGTTTTCTTTGATTGCTAAGCTAGCACCAATTGAAGGAGGAAAATACCTTATTTAGAAGATTTTTCTAGCCACAAATTTTGTGAGATTTTTTTGGTATTTTGAAAGATTACAACGAAGTTGATTTGGTATCCTTGCTTAAAGAATTAAGGCAAGAAAAGATGGAAATATTTGGCTTCGCTTGGGTTACTTGGTTTAAAATATTTGAGCTTGTGAAGTTGTTGATACTAGCCTTACTTGATTATACAAGAGGTGGATTAACACTTTAGCTTGCAAAATAATTGTTGACTTCAAGCTAGGATCATTGACATTATCTCCCAACTTGAGGGGGCAGACTAGAAGGAGAAATATGAACAATGAGCACATTGGAGATTTTTTGATTTATTGATTGTCAAACAATACTTAGCTCAACTTATTATTGGTAGTATATTACTCGGCTTTACTCCGAATTGATTATTACCATGGATTATCCTCAACTAATTACTTGGTGCATAGCTTCCTTATTCAAGGATGAACTTGCTGCAGATTATCTTATGTGTCCTTATTGCTTTTAAGGACTTTTACTACCTACTAATTATCTGCTTCTATATAACTGCCTATTTAGTACATGTTATTTGGGCCCAGGCCTATTTCAACTATTACTATTGTGTCTCTCCGATTGAGACATTATTATTGAATGTTTGGTTGCTGATTGTTGTCACCATTAGTTATTTTGATGAAGAAGAAAGCACATGCTGCCCCCAAAATATTATCTTCTGGTGATTACGCTTTACCCCCTTTATTTGACATTTTTACTCCTACCTTTTGAGAGTCGGTGCCTTGTGTTGGGACACCGTGATGGAGGAGCTTATTACTACATTATGAGTAATGCCCATAGACCTTGTACCTATAGAGGATAGGAGTGTGTCCAATATCCAACATGCATCAAATCTATTATTCACATGAGAGGTGTTTTTTTAGCTACCCTGAGAAAGTGGGTAGACTTTGTGCCCCACAATATGGCAACTTTTTCATCTGTGAAATTAAGCGAAAAATATTTTTGACTATGACCATTTGACTTGAGTATGGAGCGATGTCTTACGTCCAGGAGTGATTTACCTTCTTACATTATGCTAGTTGGGTTTCTTGGAAAAGAGCAAAGAGACCACCAGGTTGAGGGGGAGTGTTGGAAGATGGGCCCAAGCCCATATGACCAAGGAAGGCCCACACCTCCAAGTGTGTGGAAAATAGGCTCAAGCCCACAAACCAAGGAGAAGGCCTATAGGCCAACACAATAGTGGCATGATGGTAAATAAAGAGTCATCTCATAAAGATGGCACTAATGTAATTAGTTTATGATTTATGTCTCTTTTTCACTCTTACTAGGGGGAAAGGTATTCTTGTAATATTAGTATTTTTGATATCTATAAATACAATTTAAGGGGGAGGGTTTATACTAGTTCATTACCCTAATCCTCCTCCTCTTTTCTTCAAATTCGTCACTCTTCCTCTTCTCTTCCTAAAATCTTCTCTCCACAACTCTTCTTCTTCTTCTTCTTCTCACCCCTTAATCCTCTTCTATTGTGATTATACGTCTTGGAATCCTAAGTTAAGTTTCAATAGATACCATGTGAAGTTCAGTCTTATGCCTGTCCCAAGATTGGGAATCCTCTTTCCCCACTAATAAACCAAAGTTTTTGTTCTCATCAATCCATGTAGAACTGTTCTTTAACTTCTTAGACCCAACTTCAAATGGTATGCCCATACATGGGCTTCCTCCCCAACTATCCACTTGTAAGAAACTCAAAAGACGGTCTACACAAGGGGTAGTGTTAAAGAAACTTCTCACATGTATTAGTGAGTTCAAAGGCTATGAGTGATACGAACCACGTAAACCCGTGATAAAACCCGATACTAGGATCTTTCAAGTTTGATGGAAACCCGATACGAACCACGTCTCACACGTAAAACCCGTTCCTAAGATATTTCAAGTTTGATGGAAACCGCGGCCCGTTGCTTAGAAAAGCAAGAACCTTGGTATAATGAAGACCCCACAAACGGGGATGGAAAATTCGTTTGATAAGTCGATATTAAACCCCACAAGGAAACCTTGATAAGTTCAAAAAAGTGAATCACTCACAATATCAATAATCATAAAAAAAAAAAAATTTAACTTGTGTACTGGGTTCTCTATTTATAGTGGAGGACGTGGTAGAGTCCTAATTACATTGAAATTCTAACTCTTAAAGATAAACCTATCATAATAAGATAAATCAATGTAAACTAGAATTCTAACATAACTCAAACTCTATCTCTAAGATAAGCATATCTTGAAAAGATAACATAATCTACTAGAGATCTAATATAACTAAAATTCTAACTTATGAGGACTCTTCTTGGCATCCCACGTTCTCATGGTGGGTCCCACCAGCTTGTACCATGGTCGGTCCCATATTGTAATAGAGTAAATCCAACCCACGTCCTCATGGTGAATCCCACCAGCTTGTGCCACCATGGTGGGTCCCACAATATAACAGAGTAAAATCAACCTTTATTCACATCAATGAGTTTATTTATTGGAAAATGGGCTTTCTAAGTTGGGTAATTATTTTGGGATGGGCTTTGAACCCAATGTCATAGCTATGTAAAATTTAAAAACACTACCAGTGAAATTGAGTTTTGCTGGTAAAAAAATTCAAAAACTTTACCAACAAAACTTAATTTTGTTGCTTGATATTTACTCATAAAACTAAATTTGAATAATATTCATTCAAATATAATATTTATGAATGAACTATACTTCTTTTGATAGTAGAATTAGATAGATTTTGGACTCTACAATCTAGCCGAACTGGGTACTTTTTCTTCTTATGCGAGGGAAAAATTGTCCAGCATGACGATTGACATTTTTGGTATTGATATCTCTCTTTAAAAAACTTGGATTGAGAAATGGTTTGATAGGTTAGAAAATAAATTTACATATCTTTTTTTTGACATATAATTCCTTATATAAAATCTAGTTCTTGATATATCAAATCGTCCCTTAGATTAAATCTTTCTTCTATTGTTCGATGTTTTCCTACTTCCTCACCTTTGTTGTTTCAAATATCATTTTTTCTATGTAGAAAAAACCTATTTTAAAATTTTTTCCATTTAAATCTAAGAGTCATAGATTTTTTTGATAGTTTGTATGTCAAAATTCTGGTATGATAATGCAAACTCCAAGGAAAAAGGGTGCAGGAAAATAAACTCAAAAGGAAAATAAAATTTTGCCTTCTTCTTCTTCCCTTTCTTCTCCGTCATCTTCTCCTTCCACAGGATTGTAGTTGTTCTCATACCATGTGAAATTTTTTGCTATTACAAGAAAAAGAGAATAAACATGGGAGGTGAGAGAGCTGCAGAAAAGTCTTGTTGATTAACATGATCATTGGCCGGCTGTTATTGTGTCAAATTGTTAGCTGGTCGGAGTCCACAAGGTCACTGAAACGGACAAAGAAATAGCAACGTGAATGCCGTCAGCTTCAGTGCTTCATGATGATTTCCAGATTTTAGCGAGGATATTACCTCCGTCTTGGTTGTTTTTGATGTAGCAGTCCTCGACCCTCCATAGTTAACTTCAACCCTCGAAACCTCCCAGTTACCCCAGGCAAGAAGATAGGCATTATCTACGTTCTCGGATGGACTTCACCAACCTAGCTCCAGTCATTCTGTGGGCCGTGACGCTTCTGTGTCTCTTTGCAGAAGCTCGCTGCATCGACATCTATCTAGAGTGGAATATCACCGTGTCGCTGCTTGCTCCCCTTTATGTCTTTCAACCGGTATGTATTTCTACCCAGCCGCTGCTTCACCTTTAGAGCCTCTTCCACCTACCTAATTTCTAGTTAAGGTTTGGATCGGAATGCTTGTCGACAACGAAGTAAGATTTCGGTTGCTCTGGATAGGTGATTCAAATCAATGGAATGTTTCCGGGACCTTTAATCAACGCGACCACCAATGACGATATCCACGTTAACATCTTCAACTCGATGGACGAGCCCTTGCTCATGACATGGTGGGAAGACTGGCATCGAGACTTCAGTTTTTTTCATGTTTTCCTTCCCTTTGTTTCTTTCATTCTAACAGAATGGTTAAATCGATAAAATGGTAATGCTCTTACAGGAACGGGATACAACAGAGGCTGAACTCATGGCAAGATGGAGTGTCTGGGACGAATTGTCCGATCCGACCAGGTAAAAACTGGACATACGTGTTTCAAACAAAAGATCAAATAGGAACCTTCTTCTACTTCCCTTCGACGCGCTTCCAGAAGGCCGCCGGAGGATTCGGCCCCATCAGAGTCAACAACCGTAACGTTGTTCTGGTACCCTTTTCCAAGCCTGAAGCCGAGTTCGACCTCCTTATTGGAGATTGGTTCGGCGCTTCCTACAAGGTATATGTTACTTTCTCTCTCCACCAGTCTTTGAAAGTCGACATGATATCTCCACACTGCTCCTCGGACTGACCGACTGCATTTCCAATTGTGCGCAATAGGATGCTCGGGCGTCTCCAGACACTGCTGTTGTTAGCGCCATCCTTATGAATGGAAAAACCTCGTATTGGAATACAGATGTCCCCGTAACGTTCAATGTTACTCGAGGTTATTGTTTTTCTTCAATCCATTCTTCCTGTCTTCTGTGTATTCATGGAACAAGAGAAAGAAATTAAAAAATCCAATAAGACGAAGAACCGAGTAAGCTAATTATGTCGTTTAATTCAATGCAATGTAGGGAAGACGTACCGGTTCAGGGTATCGAACGTGGGTTTGAAGCACAGCCTAAACTTCAAGATCCAGAGCCATCGGATGGTGATCGTGGAAACGGAGGGATCCTACACTGATCAGATAACAGTGGATTCCTTGGATGTTCACGTCGGCCAATCATTCTCGGTACTCGTCACAACTAACCAGACTATTGGGGATTATGCAATTTTAGCATCAGTCACTCAAGCTAAACCCGATGAGTGGCTCGACTATGGCGCTGCGGTGCTTCA